>NC_056728.1:1179209586-1179324586 GCF_019279795.1 Protopterus annectens | reverse complement strand
GGCTATTTAGTGTATTTAGAAAAGTTATATTGAATGCATTTGTAGTATCGTCTAAGGAGAGGATTTTTAGGAAGTTCCAGTTAATAGATAATAGTGTAGTAATGAACATTTCTGGGTTAAACTTGGAAAGGTTGCATGTTATTTTATAAATATGTTGTTTAATTGGTTGTGTGAGATGTCTGGTCATGTAGATTGCGAGGTGATCACTGAGAGATTCTGACATTGTACCTGTGGTGGAGTATTTGCTAGGGTCTGATACTAGGATCTAGTCTAAAAACCAATGTGATGTCTTGCTATAATGTGTGGTGCTATTAATTAGTTGTGTGAATCCGTATAAGTTCATGCTAGATGTAGGGGAGTTAGAGTTTGTATCCAACCAACTGATATTCACGTCACCTAGTAGTATTTTTTCTTGGGGAAATGTTATGGATATCTAGTGTAGGATATCTTCCAGTATAGCTATATTGCTGACAGGAGGGATGTAAAGGACAGTAATGCATATTTGTTTATAATTGTTTATTTTGAGGAATGCAATACAAAGCTCTGTTGAACTGAATTTTGATATTGTTTTGCTGTAAGGGGAAATGTGGTAGCTGCTGGGAAATATTAAAGCAATATCACTATGTTTGTTCTTTATATGGTCATTACAGATGATATTGTAGCCAGGAGGTATAACGTTGGAGTCATTTATGTTGGGTTTAAGTCAGATTTATGTTCAGTAATGTGGTTCATCTAGTTCAGCAATTTTATTTCTAATGCTTCTAACATTTATTGCAGCAAAAATTAGATCACCAGGGTTGGGGATTGGCTGTTATTGGGTTAGAGAAGTGTGTGGGAGAGTATTATATTTGTGTTCAGTGTGATAGATGGGGCCAGGATTAGGATGTATATGTCCTGCTATAAGGATTTTAGTATGCTGGGAATTAAACATACTTGTTATTTGGATTCTTGCACTTAACTTTGTTTTGGTTTGAGATGAAGTGCAATTAAGCAGCCTATATTTGGAATAAAGGTGAGGGGCAATATTAAATAGGTTGTATGTGTGGAGATTGTAAAGAGGAGGTATGGATAGGTGGTTGGGATAGAACTGGAGAGATGTTGAGAGATGATCATGGTAAGATGAAAGATGCCACAGTAGGAGGAGAAGAACAGAGGACAAGATAAAGAGTGGCATAATTAAGTACAGGAATCTGTGTTTTATAGATGTCAGGCAGTGGGGAAGTAGCAATGAAAAAGGAAACAAGAAGTTGCAGGGCAGGAGGGGATTCAGTGATGGTGGATTCTGAAAACTGGTAGAGGACAGATAAGGACAGGATTATTTTCTATAATAGATGAGAGTTAGCTTGTCCTTGTATCTTCTCTGGAATGTAAGAAATAGAGGGGAATGAAAGGCTAGAGTATGATGATGTAGCCAAAATAAGAAGAAAAGCGGAGTTATTTGGGAAACGTAAAAGATAAAATGTGGAATAGAGAGGTACTGTTAGGGAGAGTAGTGATTATGGATGGATATAATGTAAAGCAGTATAGGAGGGAGAAAGTTGGGAATAGGATGGAGATAGGGAAGTAGGAAACGAGAAACAAAAGTCTATGTACAGGAGTAGTAAGGTCATTTGTGGAGGGTTTTGGAATAAGAGTCACAAGTGAAATGTGAATATTGGAAGTATAATATTAGGGTAAGAAGTGGTGGATCAGGTATAAAGGGTAGGGTAGGGGAGCAAAGTGAAGCCAAGCATTGCCATCATTGCGGGATTCCCACTGTCAGGTAAAATTATAACTGAGAGTAATCAGTTCATAGCCAAAACAAAGCAATTATCAAAGACATGCTAAATTAAAACAGGTTTTCTGTCATTTCCAGAGCCTAAATAACTGGTATATGCAGTACAGTCTACTGGCCAAGAAAAAGGGGACAGTGGCAAACTAAGTAACAGCTCCTTAGAGTGGATGGACTATTTCGCAGACCCTTGCAATCACAGACCAGGCATGTGTTTAACTGATTAAGCTAATACATATCAAGGTTATTCATGATAAATGTGCTGACATTATACAATGACAAAATTCTCAGTATACTTGTAAGAGTAGGGCCTTGTGGCAGAGCTCCTGCTGTATCAAGGCCACATGTAGTAAATGCAGGCTCTGCTCAGTGAAGGAAGATAGTGACAAAACAAAAATATACTTTAGAAAAAAAAGGAAACATGCAATAAAAACATATGCATTTACATGTAAAACCATCATCTATTTGATGCAGTCAGGCTTTCACAGATATGATAGGTTTTATGCTTACACCCAGACACTCACACATGCACACACAGACACACAGTCATATCTATGTCCACTTTCTATATGTCTCTATACCAAACTAGCTAAATATGCATGGAGTCCTGTTGTTTGGCATTTCACAGATCTTTGAACCTGCAACTCTAGGCTCACTGAAACTATTAAGAACAACCATCTTAAGAAGGGAGCACTAACAGGTCTACTTCCAGCCTGCTTCAGGAATCATTTTATCTGTTGCTTCTAGGTAGTAGTTTTGGATTTGACAAGATGTGGGTCAATGTAGTTGCATATCATAGAAATAGCATGCATTGTTTAAAATCTAAAATCTCTCTCTATAAATATATATATAATATATATATATATATATATATATATATATATATATATATATATATATATTTTTTTTTTTTATTTTATTTTATTTTATTTTATTTTATTTTTATTTATTTATTTTACATTTGTTGACCGGGATAGTCCGACTGGATTTATGTCCATTTTCAGCGGAGGCCCGGGGAGAAAAGCTCCAAGAGAAGCAAACTGAGTTATAGTTTCAAAGACAATACAATTCACAACACATTAACAAATGATTTACATAGTAATATACAGGATGATGGAGAATAGACATAGTACAAAATATTTTCAATGAATGCTAGATCATTACAACAAATGATTTACATAGTAATATACAGGATGATGGAGAATAGACACAGTACAAATATTTACAATGAATGCTAGGACACCTGTTCTCTAAACGTAGTCAGGGGTTCAGCTAACCAGGATTAATGCAATGACAATTCCGTATTGTCCCCAAGTATACTTTAAGTTTCGCTTTAAATTGACTTAAAGAGGAGAGTGAGGTAATATCAGGAGGCAATTTGTTCCATGCTCCACCTGCCGAGTTGGTGAGGAGAGAATCACCGGCTAAATTATTAGATTTACAGGTCTGGATAAGAGTCGAAAGACTAGATGAAGTGATCTAAGGTTGTTACAGGGTAACAAGTTTTAGCGAAGGGTTAGCGAAGGGGTGAAGTCAGGGTTGTATATAATTTTGTGGGTAAGAACTATTAAGTTGTATGATATTAAATTTGGTAGCTCAAGCCATTTAAGTTGGGTTAGGTTAGTACAATGATGGGTCCTGAAAGGTAACAGTAACAAACCTGGCAATATGATTATAACAGATGGTAAGTTTATTCATGACAGATTTACTGGTATTATAGAGAACAGGGGATGCATACAAGAGAGTAGAGAGAAGGTGAGTTTGAGCAATGGCAATTTTGGCTTGGGGAGTCAGGAAGCATTTTATTCTGTATAACGAGCCTATTTTCTTATTGATAGTTTTGATCATTTGGTTTACATGTACATCAAATTTTAGGTTATTATCAATAGTTACCCCTAGTAGTTTTGTAGAGAGGTCCGGAGAGATTATGGTCCCATCCTTGGCTTGGATTGTAAAATTAATGCTGTTGGACCTTTGAGTAGGTAGAAATAACAGCATTTTGTTTTTTTTGGGATTAAGTATCAGGCGACGATTATAGAGCCAGTTTTCTATTTTGTTAAAGGTGGATTGGGTCAGGATTTGTAATTCTGTGGGGGTTGTGCTAGAGCAGATCAGCATAGAGTCGTCTGCATATTGTATACAGCTGGCGTTAGGAATGACAGTATTTAAGTCATTGATAAAGATAGAAAATAATAGTGGTCCCAATATGGATCCTTGTGGGACACCCAGTGTGTTGGGTAATAATGTAGAGAGTTTAGTCTGCCATAATACTGCCTGTTTTCTACCAATTAGATAGGAACTAAACCACTGAAGGATTTTAGCATCTAGACAAAGTGATTGCAGGGTATATATTAGAAGTTTGTGGTCCACCATATCAAAGGTTTTGAACAGGTCCAAAAATAGTGCGGAGGAGATATTATTATTATTTCGATGGGTATTAATGGTATTGGAGAAGACAAGTAGGGCTGAGGTAGTACTATGGAGAGGAGTACTATATAGACACACACACACACACACACACACACACACACACACACACACACACACACACACACACACACACACACACACACACACACACAGATAAATATTGTTTGTCAGATAGTCTATGCTTAGTCATAAATGTAAACCATTGTTATTTCTATACTGTACATTGTTTTGTTGCATTGTGATTTAATTCAGGCCAAGCCTGTAACTGGTCCTTGTTTGATAAGCACTTGACCCCAATAAACAAATTTAAATAAATAATTATTTAAACAAAAATAAATAGAGAAAACTCCCTCCTACAGAATGCACAGATGTTTTTTTTTTTTTTTTTTTTTTTTTTTTGAAGCTCTGGGTTTGATCCTTAGAGCACCTATGTTTAGAAAAGAAAAAAAACAAACATCTTTATGAGTAGATTGAATTCTTCCTTGCAGAAATCTTCAATTTTATTTAGACCTTAATGTTTCAAAGCAGCTTTGTGATCTTCCTTCTTCCACTTCTGTACAATGTTTGTATCTTAAACAGTGGTCATTACTTCTTTTCGTGAATACAGTCCTTTGTCTTTTACATTTGCTACAAATGCAGTTTTCTGTAGTCCCTTTTTCATATACAACAAAAAGTATTGATTAAATTAATAGAACATGGCAGAAAAGAGATCACAAACAATGCAGCTGGTTATGGATGGCTGCCAATAGAAATGCGAAGGGTCGAGTGTGTCAGACAGAGTGGTTGTAGTGCATGTATAATGCTCTAAGCAAAGCTTAGATGAAATCACAGAGAATGATCAGCTCTATAGTATGTCTTATTTGACTTTGTATATACTTTCTGCATGATATGTGTGGGTGTGTGTGTGTCTATGTGTGCACACGTGTGTGAGTGTGTGTGAGTGTCTGTGTGTGTGTGTGTGTGTGTGTGTGTGTGTGTGTGTGTTTGTGTGTGTGTGTGTGTGTGTGTGTGTGTGTGTGTGTGTGTGTGTGTGTGTGTGTGTGTGTGTGTGTGCATGTGTGTGTGTGTGTGCACAGTTTAATTTTTATATATGCACACAGACACATGCACATAGATATATAGATATATATTTTAAGACAGCATGTTGATTCTATTTCACTGGGTGAATGCTCAGCAGGAGTGGAATACATGCTAGAATAGTGGAGATTTGAATGGGCCAGTAATACAGTCTAGGGTTGTGTTGCATTTTTCAAGATACAGTAGATTTCATAAGAAAGAATGCATACGGGCAACATAGTAGGGACTGGTCCCATTAAGCCAGCATACCTGAATTGAAGAAATAATTTGGGAGAACCCAGAGGAATATGTCATACTTGTGTATAGGGTATCGTTGCTAAAGAGAGACAGCCTAAGGAAAAAGCAATCATCTCTAAGGAAGGAGTCTAGTGAGAAGTCCATATATGCCCTTGAGTGTCCTGGTAATGGAAAAAAAACTGGAGGTGGAGGTGGCTGACCCGAAAGGGATTCTAGAAAAGAAAATCTTTTTGCTTATTTCACCAGAACAAGACTTGACTGTGAGAAGCATTAAGTTATAAAGACTGCATTTATTTATAAAGACTGTGGGCAGGATTCACGATGGCTTGCACGGAGTCTAAGAGTAGTGTAAGACTCCATGCAGCCATCGCGATCCAGGAACAGCCTGAATGTGCGTGTAAGAGAGCACCTAAAATGGCTCTTACACGGACAGGGCGTGGATATACTAATTACCTCACTTGCAGCCGAATGCAAATGAGGTAATTTCGCAATCCAGGAAGCAGAAACCTGCCCGTGTAAGAGCTGTGTTATCTGCAGAAATATACTCAGTTGATAACTGAGTACTGTTCTGCAAATAACACAATGGAGCCTTGTCAGCTCCAAATAAAGGTTGCAAATGTCCCAGGCAGCATGCCAATGGCCAAATATGTGGCCACTGGCAACGTACCCCGATGCAAACATAAAATATATATATATTTTTTTCGGCGATCGCCGATATTTAAACGTAGCGCAGCGCCGTGCAAATGGGCTGCGCTATAAAAAAAACAGAAAAATAAAAAAATCAAACCCACAAACGTGGGTTTATGCAAAGTATGAATTTACAATGGAAGGGAATAGCAGACTAAAACAACATGGCCACCGAGTAGGGGTTGCTAAGGGGGGAAGCTGAGTGTAAGACATGTAACTAAGCATCAGTAGGCAATCCTATGTAATGAGTGGTAGGATAGTGAATCATACTGTTACTTTGGAAATGAGCACATTCCGTGCAGTGTAGGAGTAGGATAAGGGGGAGTAACAGAGTAGGAGATAGGTGACATCACAGGGGGCAATGTATGAAAGGAATGCAGCTCATTGGAGCACAGTGGCATGTGAAAGCTGTCAGTCACACATCATGGAAAGAGAGTGTCAACAAGTAGGCATGGGAAAGCCAAGAAATGGAAGGTGTACACTATGGATAACACCAAAGTTTCTTGCAGGGCATGCATGCGGACGTGTGCGTGCTGGTAGGCACGAGTAAGCTGGAGTGCGTGCGTTTAAAGCAGAATACGTATGTAGGAGCCTGTTTAAACACCTGTAAGCTTGTTTGTGCTGGTGTGCACGCGTTTTAACCCGAATAAGCAGATTCTAGTCCATCTAAGCGTGTTAGCCACTGTGAGCGTGTTTTCGCTCGTATGCGCGTCACTCCACCCTGAGGAAACAGAAGGGAAAAAGGAAGCATGGGAAATAGTAGGAAGCTAGCAGGGATTACTGGCAGAGCTAGCAGGTGAAAACAATCAGAAGAAGGCAATTACACAGGCAGAACAGTAGCCCAGCCCAGCACTTAAAACTCTGCAAACAACAGTGCAGAATGTTTCTCTCAAGAGACACTGCAACAGAGGAGTAAGCTATTAGAAGTGAAAACTGAAAAAGCTTCACTCAGACCAAAAATGCTAAGGGCTGCCATAGCTGTTATAAGGAGACATATGCAACTTGCTGTTGGTGGTGACTATGCAAATGCTGCTGGACAACCCACAGTGAGGAGACGGAGAAGAGTGTACAGGCCCAGGGTCACCTACCAGGGGTTACATGAGCTGGAGATAGTGGAGTGCTATAGAGTGGACAGAGACCTCCTGCAGCAAATTGTTGAGCTGTGCAGGCCACGCCTCACACACAGAACCAACAGAGGGGAACCCATCCCAGTGGAAACCAAGGTATGTGTTGGCCTAAGAATACTAGCAACAGGTACCTTCCAGAGACCAACTGGTGATATGATGGGGATATCACAGGCATCAGCATCCAGGGTACTGCACCAGTTCCTGGATGCCATGTCAGCACATGTCGGTGAGCATGTATATTTCCCCAATTCCCGTGAGGTATTGGCCAGCAATATGCGTCTCTTCCAGCAAATAGCGGAATACCCTGAGGTAGTGGGTGCAATAGACTGCACGCATATACACATCAAAGCACCAGCCGGTGAGCAGGGTAGGGCCTACATTAACCGCAAGGGCTTCCCCTCCATCAACTGCCAGGTCGTGTGTGATGCCCAGGGCATAATAATGAATGTGTGTGCTGGCTGCCCTGGAAGCTACCATGATTCCCATATCTGGCATCTGACGCAGCTGTACCAGACATTTGCCAATGGGGACATCCCACATGGTCACTTAGTGGGGGATGCTGGCTATGCACTGGAGCTGTGGCTGATGACACCCATCAGAAATGTACACACACCTTAACAAGAACGCCATAATGAGGCACACGCACAAACACGAAATGTAATCGAGCGTGTGTTTGGGCTGCTCAAGTCACAGTTCTGGTGCCTGGACACATCTGGTGGAGCCTTGCAGTACTCACCAACTACATGTACCCAAATTGTCATGGTATGTGCTATGCTACATAATATGATTCTGCGAAAACAGCTGCAGCAGGACCAGCATAGGGCTGGGCCAAACAGCCCCCCACCATTGCCAAGCCAATCACAGGCAGAGCGTGACTCGGAGGAGGAACAACCTGAGCCTGCCCCAGTAGGCAGAAGGAGGCGTGCCCAGTGTGCCTTGGCCTTGGCAAAGCAGCAACGCATAGCACATACACTGGCTCAGTAGGAACCCTGGAAATGATACCTCTCTCTGACTCACACATATAGTAAAAGGGATGCCTAAGTTGACACAACCTGCTTTCAAACATGTACAGGGAGTGTAGTATGTGCATCCAACATAGACAGACCTGCAGCACCACCTGAGGCATGATTGCCATGTGTTAAGCAATGTAACACCATGTAGTATATGCAAACTTGATGACCCTGACTAACATCCTACCCTCACCAAGCATGATGCCACAATATGAAGACGAGATGATCAATTACAATAATTGGCTTAAGTATTGCTGTTAGTCAAAGGGGATCCAATGCGTGCCAGCCTGGGATGACATGCTGAGCAAGACACGATGCTCCACCTGCTAGGGATAGTGTGCACCTATCAGTCCTGGCCTTTTGGATACTGGCAAAGGCTGTTGTCATCCCCACCATGACTTGAATAGGTAAGGCTCAAAACACAAACCCACCTCCATAGGTATCACAAGGGATAAGAACCTAGACATAATGCTACCCAATGCCAGAAGTCTAAACTGCAAGATGCATGCAGTCTAAACTCCGCTCAGCATGGAGAATGTTGATATCTGTTCTGTAACAGAAAACTGGGTCAAGGCTCACAAGAGCACCCTAACACTACCAGGTTACACCTCATACCATGCTTTACAGCCCCAAAACATGGAACAAACTACAAAAGGAGGGTGACTAGCAATAATTGTCAAGGATAACCACATCCCCATGTTGGTACCACAACAAGAAGCAGCATGGACTATCCATGGTCAAGTAACAGTGGCTAAAACTGCCTCCCAGTTTGTAGCCTGCTACAGACTACCCTCCTAATGCCAGGAACTGCACTTGGCCTACGTTGGAACACATGGAAATATCAAGCTCTCCAAACAACATTATATTGGGTGACTGAAAATATTCAAACATAGACTGGGAGCATTATTCCAGCTCCAACACCCTAGGCCAAAGGTTCCTAAAATCCATAAACCAAAATGCTCAGGAACAACGTACCACTCCCACAAGAGGGGTAAGCATACTGGATGTGATAATCAGCAACATGGGTACTCTATGGCCAGATGAGACATGTATCCCTCACTGGTAAGATCAGAACATAGAGTAATCACACTGGATAGTCATATCCTGACCACAGTCCCTGGCCAGAAAACCACAGTAAAAAACATGTGTAAAGGAAATGTTGCACTCCTCCAAACTGATGTGGAATCCATTAAAGGTCCTGTGCCTGTGGAAAATATGGGACACTCCTCAGAACCCTTTAAAAATGCATTCTATGAACACTTTCAGGAATGCATGGATTATGCAATCCCAAATAAAATCAAGGCCCAATTCCATACACGCAGGCATCTGGCATGGTGGACCCCAGCCATTACCAAACCATGCAAGAGAATGAGGAAGCTACTACATGATAGAGCAAACCCAAAACGGGAAGTAATCTCTGATCAGTATTATGGCAATAAAATATGGCCACTCATAAAATCCACTAAGGCCAGCTACAACAAGTTGAATCTGTGAATCTTGGGCAATGTTACACCTGCCCCATGTGTACAGACAACCCCCTCCTCCCCCCAAGAAATACAAATATATGTGAGAGATGCAACCATTTATCCAAACTGGAGGCTGAGCTCTCTCAACTCAGTACTGTCAAAACTAGTCAGGAGGAGAAGGTAACCACACACACCACAAACCCAGTCTCACATAGACCTATCACAACTGCAAACCAAAGACATAAACACACAAAAACATTCCTGGAGGCTCTAATTAAAAATCCACCAAATCAACAGAGGCCTCCAAAGCAGACACCCAAGCAACCACTACCTCCAAACATAGCACATGCAACACATAGTACACAAAGTCTGTGTGCCAAACAGTCACAGCCCGTAAGGACAAACAACATGCCTGATACACTTGTAATAGGTGACTCCATAGTCAGACACACTGATGTCCCGCTCGCCAGACCGAACAAGAAAAAGGGTACAGTAAGCTGCCTGTAGGCTGCTACAATCTGCCACATAACACAAGCACGCAGGTCACTCCAAAGCAAGTACAAATATGACTCAGTCATTCTCCATGCTGTTGTGAATGACCTGAGATGTGCCTCCCTGGACTACATGAAAAGAGACATAGAGGAGCTCTCCGATTATGTAGGCCAGGCCGGTATGACTCTGACCCTGAGCAGCATCCTACCCTCACCAAGAATGATGCCACAGTACAAACACAGAATGATCAGCTTTAACAATTGGCTCAATTACTGGTGTCATTCCAAGGGGATCCAATGTCTGTCTGCTTGGGATGTCATGCTTGACAAGCCATGCTGCTTTGCCAGGGATGGCTTGCACCTGTCACCCCTGGGCATCTGGATATTGGCTAAGGCTCTTGCCACCTCCATAGTGCCTTTTGTAGGCAAGGCTGAAAATACAAACCCACCTCCCTAGAAAACATAAGTGGAAAAAACATAAGGGTAATGCTGCTCAATGCCAGAAGTCTAAACCTCAAGATGCACGCTCTTGAGGCCCTCCCCAGTATGGAGAACATCAATGTCTGTGCAGTGACGGAAACCTGCATCAAGGCTCCTGAGAGCACCCCAGCACTACCAGGTTATACCTCATATCATGCTTTTCAGCCCCAAAACCTGGACCAAACCACAAAAGGAGGGGTAGTATCCATATTCAGCAAAGATACCCACACGCCCAGGTTACTGACAATGCACAAAGCATCGGAGACCATCCATGTGCAACTAACCATAGGCAAAACTGCTGTACAGTTTGTAGCATGCTACAGACCACCCTCTCGAACCCAGGAACCCCACTCAGCCTTCCTGAAGACACTGGAGAGTATGAATGTCTCTCCAAATACCAAACAAGGTACTCACAAATTACCACATAGGTGGTAATCCATGGAAGAAGTAATCAGGGACCTAGGGACACAAGTGGACAGTAACCTCTCATGTGACACTCACATTGCCAATGTGGCTAGGAAGATCTTCTATATTGGCCACCTTATCATGAAAGGATTCACATCTACATCAAGAGAGGTCATTGTGCCCCTATACTCTTCTCTTATCAGGCCCATAATTGAGTACAATGCCCCATTTGGGATGTACCTTACCCGACACCTGCAGCAGTTAGAAAGACCTCAAAAGTACCTCACCAAGAGGATAAAGGGTCTCAAACATTTGTCATATGCTGCCTGGCTGAAGACACCCCAGCTGTATGCAGTCACATACTGCCTACTCAGAGGCAATGTATGCCCGATGTACAAGGCCATGTCCAATACATAATTAATGGACATGCTCCACCTCAGAAAATCCATATCCATCAGAGCCACGAGAGCGAGAGATGTCAACCTCAACACATAAATAAATAGGATGTGCTGGAGGGACAGATTCATAACCCAGAGGCTACCTACACTCTGGAACAGAATCCCACTCCATGTTAGGCAGAGTCCCTCACTGACTCTCTTCAACAGGAATCTTGCCAAGTAGATTGGAGATCGTAGATTTACACTGGGGGTCTTCACTGTGTCACATCTAGACAGAGGTACAGTAAGTAAACCCTAAATGGGCATAATACTCACATAGCAAGGGGTGGCGAAAGCCACACACACTCTGGCTAGGCTTTTAAATGCCCTAGGGCAGATAGCCTAGTATGAACCTATGAACCTGTGAAGATACAAATTGTGCAGGACACTAAGGATAATCACAAGGCTTTCTTAACTGATGGTAGGAACCTTGTTGGGAATTCACAGATATGCTCTGAATTACCAAATATTACAAACAATACACCAAACCCACACACATTACCAACATCCAACCTGACAGGTTCAGTGCAACCCCCCCCCCCCCAAAAATGCCAAATATCTATCCCAGCAGAGTGCTGGCCCCCTGACATTGCAGATGCTGAGGTAACAGCCAGCATCTTCAAAGCAAAACACACAGCATCAATGGTATGAGATGGTGTCCTGGGCTGTGTCCAACATGAACTCCAAGAAGAATGGAACGCCAAATAACACTACTGCTCAATTTCAGCCTTACCACAGAATATGTACCCAAAGAGCAGTGTACAGCAACAGTGGTCCCTCTCCACAAAGGTGGTGCCTGAATGGATACTGCAAACTATCACCCCAGAATCCTGACAAGCTTGGTCTGCAAAGCTATGGAAAGGATCATCATGGACCACAGAAATAAAGATATTGGGGACCTAGAGACACTGGACCCTACCCAGCGTGGCTTTCTTAAGGGCAGATTCTGCCCCTTAAACATGTTTGACTCATTTGAAACAGTCATCAAGGCCATTGATGAGGGGAATGTGGTCCACACAGCCTATCTGGACCTTGCAAAAGCCTTCCATACAATACCCCATGTGTTCATTATAGATAAGCTCACCAGCTTAAATATAAACCCCTATGTCAGTAGATGGGTTGCAAACCAGCCCAAGGACAGAACTGACATGGTCAGAAATGCTGCAGCCATGTCAGACTACAAACCAGCTACAACTGGCATCTCGCAAGGCTCGGTCCTGGGACCTCCCTTGTTTGGTATATATTTCCCATAGGTACAGGCCAACATGGAAGGACTGTGTCTGAACAAGTTTGCAGAGGACTACAACCTGGGCACCATATCTGACCCTCCAGCTGACACAAGCATCCTACAAAAGGGCCACATAGAAACAGACAACTGGTGCCAGAGCCATGTCATCAAGCTAATTGCAGAAAAGTGTATAGTCATCCTCTGTGGATAAACAGTAAGTGCCCACCAATTACCACATAGGTGTTAACCCATTAAGTACTTTAGAACTAATAAGAGACCTGGGGATACAAGTTATAGATATCTTGCATTTGACAACCATGTGGCTGTAGTGGTTACAGAAACATACCATATACCCACCTAATCATGAAGGTAGTCAGATCTAGATCAGGGGAGGTCATTGTGCCTCTTCAGTCATCCTTCATCAGCCTCACAATTGAGTACAATGGCCCCTGTGGGATGTACCTCAGCAGACACCTCCATCAACTGGAAAGACCCCAAAAGTACCTCACCAGGAGGATCAAAGAGCTCGAACAGATGCCATGTGTTGCCTGATTAAACAAACTGCAGCTCCACACAGTGCCATACTGCCTGCCCAGAGGCAATCTGTGCCTGATGTATAAAGCCATGTCCAAGCTGGAATCAATGAACATGCTGCACCTTGTACAATCTGAATGCCAGTGAGCTATGCACATGAGAGACCTGAACCCCAGAACTGACATACATAGGACATGCTGTAGTGATTGATCCATAACCCAGAAGCTCCCACCACTCTTGAGTAAACTCCCAGTACAGGTTATCCAGAGAGTCCCTCATTGACTCTCCTCAAGAGGAATCTTGATGAGTAGATGGGAGATGGTAGGTTTACCCTGGGTATCACTGTTATGTCACGGGTAGACAGAGGCACAGTATACTAACCTTGAAATATGTCATGGCAAAATCCAGTTACAATGTGTGTGTTGAAGGACAAGCACACTCTCTGACTAGCAATAGAAATGGCCTAGGGCACATCGCTAGTGTTTGTCAATGTCCACCCAAGTTGCGGAATACACTACCAATGTTGGACAAGCCTGGTTTAAGTAGTCCATATCTGAACAAAATGCAACATGGTCATATGTGCACAACTGGCCCTTAACCAGTCTGGTGTGCTCACTATGAATATTTAAAACAGTGATAGGACTGAAACCCAGGATACTGTCCACCACAGTGAAAGTACTGAACCAGCACACTATACGATATTACAGTGTTTGGTCAGTATGAAAGGATGTTGACAACTGTATGCAAACTATCCCATGGAAACTCTGCAGGCACAGGGGAGGTCATCGTGCCTCTTCAGTCATCCTTCATCAGCCTCACAATTGAGTACAGTGGCACCTGTGCGATGTACCAAAGCAGACACCTCCATAACACACAAAGCAGTTGGGCAGTAAGTACACAACATGACTCCCAACACACAACTATAAATGTGAAATATTGTTGAAGTTCACACACAACCACAGATGTGGTGGACTGCAGATTCCAACACATGGAAATCTCACACTGGGCATGCTCGCACACAGATAAATGAGACATATGTCAGACAACAAGCCATGGAAAGCCTGAACTGGGCATGCTCACACACTTAGGCCATGTCTCAGTTTAGCAGTTGGCCACACATATCTGGTATTTGTATGTGTTAATCCAGGAACCAACCACAATACAGCAATCTGCCCAGTGCACACAGTTAAATGACTACAGAGACATAAGTTAAATAGTGGATCCCTCTCATATTCAAACATCTTCCACAGATACACAAGTTGTTCATAGAAACAGGGAAAGCTATGGCAATAAAGACCTGCAAACAGTTTATCAGCAACAAATATTGTGCATCTGAAAATTAAACATATGGGTGTAGAGGTCAATACTAGGCTGTTTGCCCTAGGGAATACAAGCTTAGCCAGAGTGTGCTTGGCATCTGCCTCCCCAGTACAGTAGGCTACCGTGCCACTGTAAAGTAGGTCACAGAAGGCACCATTTAAGGCCAGTGTGCTGTGCCTCCGTCAAGCAGGGACACAGTGGAGATCCCAGGGGTTGGATTTGCAATGTTACATCCATGTGGCTGGTGTTTGCTGGAAGAGGGTTGGTGAGGACTTATAACAGTAATTGGGCGTCAATTACAGACTGAGGGGAGCCTTATCTGCAGTGTCTGGACAATTTCACTGTCAACACTTTGACATGATGAGTTTGAGGGATTGAAGTGCCGTGCCAATACTGTTCAGAGACGTCCTCCCTCTGTGGGATATTGCTCTGTAATGTATTAGCTCCCTCCTTCTGGTGTACAGCTTATATATGGCTGGTGTACACCAGACAGGTCTCCTGTTGTGGAGGAGTCTTGGGTTTATTTGGGATAGCATGATCAATGCCAACCTTCCAGATGCTCATAGAATACAATTGTCAAGGATTATGCAGAGTGGCCTGTATAATCCCCCAGCATGAGTCCTTTGAAGTCTTCCACCCCAGTCTTCACAAGTGCAAAGTCTGCTTTTGATAAATACTTTGTTTGCAGTGACTTCCTTGCCTGGGGGTGGGGATGGGATATGGATGTCCAGGGAAAGTTGGGTATGGTCAAATATTAACAATGGTGGTCTACCTCTGGTGTGGAATATAGAGTCCCCATGTTGCAGATGGTCAGGTCCAATATGTATTCCCCCTTGTGGCTGTGGTGAGTGGTCCTGCATAGCACATGGATTCAAAAATTGTAGTGGCTGTAGAGTGATGTTGTTGAGGCCTGAGTAGTTCCCCCACACAATATACCTGTACCTGACGTTAACCACTGTAATGGTGTATGTGAACACCTTCATATCCTACACTGCTCCCAGGGAAGCAAAGTGTGTGTCCTGGATATGGGAGGGGTGGTCTGAACTGGTTGTGTTGTGTGTTACAGGTCCTGTGGTCACGAAGCATGGTATAAAACATAACCTGGCAGTGCTGATGTGCATATCTGACCCTGAAGTAGGTGGCTGTTAATGCATATATATGCTATCCCCCTAACTGACAGATAGTAATAGATGTACATAATTCTTTATAAATAATGATGTCAGCACCTTATAAATACTGCAGGAGAAAAACAGATGCCCAGTAATTTGAATAGTGCGCTCTGCTAATGTGTCTCTCTCAAGTATCATAATATAGTTAGGTAGGGGTTTGAATCCTACAAATGCTGAGTGTGTGGGTGAGGGGGGTTAGTGTGTGTGCAATTCTGTGTGAAAGAAATTTCCCTTTTGGCAACTAGAAGAACACACTACATGATGCACATTCCTATGTCTAAACACTGATGATGTCAGCACCCTATAAGTATAGCAGGAGAAGGGAAACCTCACAGTAATGTGAATAGCGCACTCCGCTAATGCATCTTTCTCAAGTGTCATAACATAGTTAGGTAGGGGTTTGAATCCTGCAAATGCTCAGTGTATTTGGGTGAGGGGGCTTAGTGTGTGTGCAATTCTGTGTGAAAAAATGTCCCTTTTGGCAACTAGAAGAACACACTACATGATGCACATTCCTCTTTCTAAACACTGATGATGTCAGCACCCTATAAGTATAGCAGGAGAAGAGAAACCTCCCAGTAATGCAAATAGCGTGCTCTGCTAATGTGTCTCTCTCAAGTGTCATAACATAGTTAGGTAGGGGTTTGAATCCTACAAATGCCATGTGTGTTTTTGTCACACAGTTTGTCTATGTGTGTGGGGTGTTGCTCTTAATATTGTATGACATAGATTATATCAGTAATGTCAATACACACATGAGGTATGTGTGTGCCACATAGACATATGTACCTATGACCTTAAATAGTTCCCATGTCTGAAGCCTGCCTCATGTGAATACATGGAATTTGCATTACACAACTTTATGACCGTGGTTTTCTGTGCAGGGGCTGCATTTGGTATATGAATATACAGTGAGAGTAGTCTATGGTGTCATCTTACCAGCGAGGGATACACTTCTGGTCTGGAGCATATAGTCCACATGTTGCTGATGATCAGGTGCAGCATGTTTTCCCCTCTTGTGGGTATGGTAACAAGTTGTTCCATAGCAATTGAGTGTATGGATTCTAGGAACCTTACACCTAGGGTGTTGGAGCTACAGTAATGCTCCCAGTCTATGTGTGGGTAAATGAAGCTTCCCAATATATCGTTGTTTGGAGACACCTGCAGATATTCATGTATTCTTAAGTAGGCCAAGTGGGTTACCTGGGTTTAGGAGGGTGGTCCGTAGCAGGCTATGAACTGGAAGTCAGTTTAACCCACTGTTAGTTGCATGTGGATAGTATGTGATGCATCACACTGTGACAACAACCTGGAGGTGTGGGTATAGGTTCATAGGTTCATAGGTTCATACTAGGCTATCTGCCCTAGGGCATTTATAAGCCAAGCCAGAGTGTGTTTGGCTTTCGCCACCCATTTTAGATTAATGTTGCTATGCCCTTTTCTGAGGTTAGTATACTGTGCCTCTGTCTAACATTGACACAGAAGTGATACCCGGGGTACACCTACAATCCCCCATCCACTCATCATGATTCCTCTTGAAGAGAGTCAATGAGGGACTCTGCCTAACCTGGACTGGGATTTTATTCCAGAGTGAAGGGAGCCTCTGGGTTATGAATCTGTCCCTCCAGCATGTCCTATTGATGTCAGTGCTGAGGTTCAAGTCTCTCGAGCGCAAAGCTCGATGGGAGTTTGATTTTCTGAGGTGCAGCATGTCCATTACTTTCGAGTTGGACATGGCATTATACGTCTGGCAAAGATCGCCTCTGAGCAGGCAGTATGCCACTGAGTATGGAGTTATGTTAACTGGGCAGCATATGGCATCTGTTTGAGCCCTTTGATCCTCTGGGTGAGGTACTTTTGTGGTCTTTCCAGTTGCTGCAGGAGTATGGTAAGGTAAATCCCAAAAGGGGCATTGTACTCAATTATGGTCCTGATGAGGGATGAGTAAAGAGGCACGATGACCTCCCCTGATCTAGATGTGAATCCTGTCATGATTAGGTGGGCTATATAAAATGTTTTTCTAACCACTTTGGCCATGTGGTCGCCAAATGAGAGATTGCTATCAACTTCGGTCCCCATGTCCCTAATTACTTCTTCCATATGTAATGGATTACCACCTATGTGGTCATTTGTGGCCACTTTGTTTTTGCAAAGGGGATGACTATACACTTTGTGGCATTTAGCTTGAGGCCATGGCTCTGGCACCAGTTGTCTGTTTCTATGAGGCCCTTTTGGAGGATGGTTGTGTCGGCTGGAGAGTCAATTATAGTGCCCAGTTTGTGGTCATCCGCAAACATGGTCAGCCACAGTCCTTCCGTGTTGGCCTGTACCTCCGAGACATATATATACCGAACAGGAGAGGTCCCAGGAATGAGCCTTGTGGGACACCACTTGTAACTGGTTTGGAGTCTGACATGGCTTCAGAAATTCTAACCATGTGGGTTCTGTCCTTGAGCCAGTTTGCAACCTATCTAGTGACATAGGGGTGTATATTTAAGCTGGTGAGCCTATCTATAATGCCCAAGTGGGGTATTGTATCGCAGGCTTTTGTGAGGTCCAGGTAGGCTGTGTGGACCACCTTCCCCTTGTCAATGGCCTTGGTGACTGTTTCAAAGAAATCAACCAGGTGTAAGAGGCAGGATCTGCCCTTAAAGTCACACTGGGTAGGATCCAGTGTCTGTAGGTCCCCAATATCTTTATGTATGAGGTCCATGATGATCCTTTCCATAGCTTTGCAGACCAAGCTAGTCAGGCTTATGGGGCGATAGTTTCCAGGATCTGTTGAGGCACCACCTTTGTGGAGAGGGACCACTGTTGCTGTACGCCACTCTTTGGGTACATAACCTGTGGTAAGGCTGAGATTGAACAGTAGTTTTATGTTTGGGTTTAGCTCATCTTGGAGTTTATGTAGGATGCAGCCCGGGACACCGTCTGGTCCCATTGATGCTGTGTTATTTGCTTTGGAGAGGGCGGCTCTTACCTGAGCATCTGAGATGTCAGAGGGGCAGCACTCTGCTGGGATAGATATTTGCCCTTCTTGTGGGGAGGGGGGGAGTTTGCACTGAACCTGTCAGCTAGGATGTTGGCAATGTCTGTGGGTTCGGTGTAGTCTTTTGTAATTTTGGACTAATTCTGAGCATATCTGGGAATTCCCACCCAGGTTCCTAACATAACTAAAGAAAGCCTTGTGATTATCCTTAGTGTCCTGTGCATTTCATCTCTCAAAGCTGTCCTTAGACGATATTTTGAGTGCCCGTGGTATTTTGCTAACACTGAACAGAGATGCCTCCCCTTTTTGGGGGTTTTCTTTATCATGTAGTAGCTTCCTCCTTCTATTGTATAGTTTGGTTATGGCTGTGGTCCACCAGACAGGACGTCTGCCTTTGTAGGATTGGGTCTTGTTTTTATTTGGGATTGCATGATACATGCATTCCTGAAGGTGTTCATAGAATGCGTTTATAAAGGATTCTGTGGTCTGGGCCGTATTTTCCACAGGCCCGGGGGCTTTGAAGGATTCCACCTCAGTTTTGAGGGGTGTGGAATTTGCTGTAGAGAAGTTTTACACTGTGGTTTTGTGGGCAAGGGGTGGGGTTGGGATGTGAATATCCAGTGAGCGTAGTTTCTGGTCTGATCTTACCAGTGAGGGGTACACTTCTGGTCTGGAGCATAGAGTCCCCATGTTGGTGATGAACAGGTCCTGTATGTTTCCCCCTCTTGTGGGAGTGGTAACAAGTTGTTCCATAGCATTTGAGTGTATAAATGCTAGGAACCTTTGAGCTAGGGTGTTGGAGCTAGAGTAATGCTCCCAGTCTATGTTTGGGTAGTTGCAGTCCACCAATATAATGGTGTTTGGAGAGACCTTCATATTTCCAGTGTTCTCAGGAAGGTCAAGTGGGGTTCCTGGGTTTGGGAGGGTGGTGTATGCCAGGCTATGAACTGGAAGGCAGTTTTACCCACTGTTAGTTGCACATGGATAGTCTCTGATGCTTTGTGCTGCGCCACCAACCTGGAGGTGTGTGTATCTTTGATGAATATTGATACTCCCCCTCCTGTTCTGGTTCAGTGCAAGTTTTGGGGACGACAAGCGTGGTATGAGGTATAACCTGGCAGTGCTAGGGTGCTTTTGGGAGCCTTGAACCAGGATTCTGTTACTGCACAGATACTGATGTTCTCCATGCTAAGGACAGTTTCCAGTGCATGCATCTTGAGGTTTATACTGCTGGCGTTGAGTAGCATTACTATTAGTTTCCTATCCCTTGTGATACTATGGAGGTGGTTTTGCCTTTTGAGCCTTGCCAAAAAAAGGCACTATGGGGGTAGCAAGAGCCTTTGCCAATATGCGAAAGCCCATGGGTGACAGGTGCAAGCCATCCCTAGCACAGCATCGTGGCTTGTCGAGCATGTCATCCCAGGCTGATAGGCATTGGATCCCCTTTGAATGACACCGAAACTTAAGCCAATTGTAGAAATTGATCATCTTGTCTTCATATTGTGGCATCATTCTTGGTGAGGGTAAGATGCTACTCAAGGTCAGGGTCATACCAGCCTGGGCCACATGCTCAGAGAGCTCCTCTATGTCTCTTATCATGTAGTCCAGGGAGGTACGTCTCAGGTCATTCACACTGGCATGGACACTGACTGAGTCATATTTGTACATGCCTTGGAGTGACCTGTGTGCTTGTGTTATGTGGCGGATCATAGCGTCTGACAGGCATCTCACCGTGACCTTCTCCTTGTTCAGCCTGGTGAGCGGGACGTCAGTGTACCTGATGATAGAGGCACCTATTACAAGTGTATCAGGTGTGTTGTTTAGCCTTAAGGGCTGTGACTGTTTGGCACACTACGAAAGAACAAAAATTCGAGGGAACAAGCTGCTAAGCGTAAGGAAAACAGATGATAAAGTAAAATCCACAGTCCGGTGAAACTGTTCCAAAGAAGGCAACAAAAGTCCATGCGCTGTAATATTAGAGCTTTTATTAACCACAAGCACTTTCGGAGAGACTCCTATCTCTCCTTCCTCAGACAAAAATGAAACAACCAGTTGTAGTATCAAACTTTCTTTAAAAAGGGTGTTGTTAACTAATTAACCAATTAGAAAACAAATTACCAATTACCAATTCAACAGCTTGTGAGTTTAAAATCATACAGAACCAGCAGCTAAAATGTTAGAAACAAAACAAAACAAAACTTCACTTTAAAAATGTGAATAATTTCACCATTTAAAACACAAAACTTCCAGCCTTTTCTATCATAAAGGGATATAATATCTATCAGTGCTCTTATCGTAATATACACTGTTCTTATGTTGTGTAAAAGTGTATACACAAATACGTAAATTATAAATTACGTAATAATTGCAACTACATCCAAAGGCTGAGCCTTAAACATTTAAATTTAAATTTAAATTTAACTCATAGTGCTAACATTTAAATGATTGTTAGCATGGAACTACAAAACTCTCATGAGTAGCTTTCCAAATATTAACACCTATAAGTTTAAAGTTTTGAAATTTAAAATTTTAAAACAAAACTTCTATACATTTTCAAATGTCCTGTTGTTATAAATATGCTCTAAGAAGAACCAATTATTAGTTTTAGTGTTTAATTTTTATAATACCTGCAGCTTATAATTGAGCGAATATGTAAACCTAATGTGTTTCAATATTTATGACGAGCTAATAAGTTTTGTGGTTTGTTAAAAATGGATACAAACCACTATGTCCATGTGGCATTATGTTGTTCTCTTAAATGCGATACATGCTTAATAGTTGATCAATGTAAAATCCTACATAGGTCAACTCAACACTTCATTTGTAAAGTCCCTATGCATTTGTGTTAGGCTAGATACAGCGTCATTCAAAATGGAACCAAATCAAAAATATGACTTAGCTATGCATGGAGAGTTTCCAAAAGCTCCCTGCTGAGTCAAAAGATGCTACCTTTACAAGCTAATAGTTTTAAAATACAAGTGAGCGATATTGCTTCATTTAAGCCAGGGTGTGTGTGTGCAGATGTCCTAAGCTGCCATAATAGCTCTTCCTTTTCTAACAACAATTGCCATGGACCTGAAAACATTTGTGTCTTAATTTGTTTCAGAACCATAAATCTGAAACTATGTTCTTTATTGTCCATAACGGAAGGCCAGAGCGTTGTTAGTGTCGCTCTTAGAAATAGCATATAAATGCTCATACACTCTTTTATGCAGTGCCCTCTCAGTCTTTCCTATATAGAAAGCAGGGCACTGCTTACAGCTTGCCACATACACCACTGCCTTAGATGAGCAGGTAAAGTTACCTGTTAATTTGTATTTCACATTGTTGATAACCACATAATTACCTTCCTGCATGAATTTACACTGGTTGCACAATCCACATTTAACCATACCCTTAACTTTATTAAATGAACTATTTTTGTTCATTTCTAGCAATGCCTTTAAGTTAAATCCTTTCCTAAAGGCTATACTGGGTGTTGTACCCAACAATTGCTGTAAGTTTGTATCTTCTTTTATGTTGGCCCAATTTTTCTGCAGAATTCCCTAATAAAATGGTGATCAATTGAGAGCGTGCACAAGAATCTGACTTCTATATCAGCTTCTCCACCCTTTCTGTTCAGGCCCCCCACAGAGTCTTGGTTAGTCATCAAGTTCGGCCCTGCTCTATTAAGGATGGGTCTAAAGTAGCCGGATTCCCTTTTGTGTTTCACTTCAGATACGATCTCCAAAATGAGAGAATTGGGATACCCCTATTAGCAAACATAGCAGTTAAATTGGTACATTCATAATGGAAATCCTCATCTTTGGTTATCATCCGCCCTAACCATCTGCCCTTAACCACAGCTCTTTTTGATGGATAGGGTGGCAACTACCAAAGTGCAGGAATCCATTAGAGTACGTGGGCTTTCTATAGATGTTACTAGTAAACATAGCCAGTTTTCTATCTTTGGTCAGATTAATATCTAAAAGCTAATTTGCCTCGTTCACTTCAAATGTGAAATCAGAAGTGGGTCATGGTCTTAATGTCATCAATAAAAGGAGCCACCATATCGAGGGACCCTTCCATAGCATAAACATGTCGTCCTGGTATCTTGTGTACCAGGCGACATGTTCTTTAAATAGTGGGTTATTAAACAATAATGTGTTTTCCCATTGTGCCATTACACAGTTGGCAAAAGACCCCCGCATGGTGAGCCCATTGCCACGCCAGAAACTTGCCTATATATAACGTTGTCAAAACTGAAAAAGTTGTATTTTAACACCATTTCTAGCAACGTTTCAACTGTGTAGACAATGTTTTGTTCCACATTCCTTGTCTCTAAGAAGTCCCTTACCCACTCCAATCCCAACTGTTGTGGAATGACCGTGTAAAGTTCCTTCACATCTACAGTTAGGAAGCTTAAGTCAGGGTCAAAGGTATTTTATTTATGTTCTCTAGAAAGCTCCACGAATCCTTACAGATCTGGTTTTCTTTTCTAAGTATGGTTTTAAGACAACATCCACATATTTGGCACAAGACACCAACATAGACCCCCTCCCGTCTACTATAGGTCTGAAAGGGGTTCACAGATAGATTTATGAATTTTTGGCGTTCCAAAAGGAAGGCATTCTAGGCGCTGTGATGTTAAGAAAAGAGTGGATATGAATGTTCTATAAAATCTTCAAAATAAATCTTCAAGCGTAGCCTTCACCTATTAAATGCTGTAATAACCTCATTAGTGCTAGTTTTTTCATATGGGCCATCATTTAAGTGGGAACTTAACTTGTTAATATAATCCACTTGATTCATAAAGATGAGCCCATTACCCTTGTCGGGTTTCATAACCCGAATTCTACAATCCTGTAGTAATTTGATAAAATCACGTTCCTCACGTGTTATGTTTAACCTATGTTTATATTTGTTATTAAATGAGCTTTCAGCCAAAAACCTTAAATCTAGTTCACAGGATTTTTCAAAAGTTTTTAAGTTTCCTATCAAGGGTGGGTTAAATAAACTAGCAATTCTAAAAGGTCTAATGAGGGAAGAGTAAGGAAAACAGATGATAAAGTAAAATCCACAGTCCGGTAAAACTGTTCCAAAGAAGGCAACAAAAGTCCATGCGCTGTAATATTAGAGCTTTTATTAACCACAAGCACTTTCGGAGAGACTCCTATCTCTCCTTCCTCAGACAAAAATGAAACAACCAGTTGTAGTATCAAACTTTCTTTAAAAAGGGTGTTGTTAACTAATTAACCAATTAGAAAACAAATTACCAATTACCAATTCAACCCGTATGGACTTATCTAAAACTCTTGTGGACCTTAAACTTTATGTCCGCAAATTGAACCTTTTGGCTGTCTTAGGCAAAAGCTCTTCCCTCATTAGACCTTTTAGAATTGCTAGTTTATTTAACCCACCCTTGATAGGAAACTTAAAACTTTTGAAAATCCTGTGAACTAGATTTAAGGTTTTGGCTGAAAGCTCATTTAATAACAAATATAAACATAGGTTAAACATAACACGTGAGGTGATTTTATCAAATTACTACAGGATTGTAGAATTCGGGTTATGAAACCCGACAAGGGTAATGGGCTCATCTTTATGAATCAAGTGGATTATATTAACAAGTTAAGTTCCCACTTAAATGATGGCCCATATGAAAAAACTAGCACTAATGAGGTTATTACAGCATTTAATAGGGTGAAGGCTACGCTTGAAGATTTATTCTTGGAAGATTTTATAGACATTCATATCCACTCTTTTCTTAACATCACAGCCTAGAATGCCTTCCTTTTTGGAACGCCAAAAATTCATAAATCTATCTGTGAACCCCTTTCAGACCTATAGTAGACGGGAGGGGTCTATGTTGGTGTCTTGTGCCAAATATGTGGATGTTGTCTTAAAACCATACTTAGAAAAGAAAACCAGATCTGTAAGGATTGGAGCTTTCTAGAGAACATAAATAAAATACCCTTTGACCCTGACTTAAGCTTCCTAACTGTAGATGTGAAGGAACTTTATACGGTCATTCCACAACAGTTGGGATTGGAGTGGGTAAGGGACTTCTTAGAGACAAGGAATGTGGAACAAAACATTGTCTACACAGTTGAAACGTTGCTAGAAATGGTGTTAAAATACAACTTTTTTAGTTTTGACAACGTTATATATAGGCAAGTTTCTGGCGTAGCAATGGGCTCACCATGCGGGGGGGTCTTTTGCCAACTGTGTAATGGCACAATGGGAAAACACATTATTGTTTAATAACCCACTATTTAAAGAACATGCCTGGTACACAAGATACCAGGACGACATGTTTATGCTATGGAAGGGTTCCTCGGATATGGTGGCTCCTTTTATTGATGACATTAAGACCATGACCCACTTCTTGGATTTCACATTTGAAGTGAGCGAGGCGAAATTAGCTTTTTAGATATTAATCTGACCAAAGATAGAAAACTGGCTATGTTTACTAGTAACATCTATAGAAAGCCCACGTACTCTAATGGATTCCTGCACTTTGGTAGTTGCCACCCTATCCATCAAAAAGAGCTGTGGTTAAGGGCAGATGGTTAGGGCAGCGGATGATAACCAAAGATGAGGATTTCCATTATGAATGTACCAATTTAACTGCTATGTTTGCTAATAGGGGTATCCCAATTCTCTCATTTTGGAGATCGTATCTGAAGTGAAACACAAAGGGAATCCGCTACTTTAGACCCATCCTTAATAGAGCAGGGCCGAACTTGATGACTAACCAAGACTCTGTGGCGGGCCTGAACAGAAAGGGTGGAGAAGCTGATATAGAAGTCAGATTCTTGTGCACGTTCTCAATTGATCACCATTTTATTAGGGGAATTCTGCAGAAAAATTGGGCCAACATAAAAGAAGATACAAACTTACAGCAATTGTTGGGTACACCCAGTATAGCCTTTAGGAAAGGATTTAACTTAAAGGCATTGCTAGAAATGAACAAAAATAGTTCATTTAATAAAGTTAAGGGTATGGTTAAATGTGGATTGTGCAACCAGTGTAAATTCATGCAGGAAGGTAATTATGTGGTTATCAACAATGTGAAATACAAATTAACAGGTAACTTTACCTGCTCATCTAAGGCAGTGGTGTATGTGGCAAGCTGTAAGCAGTGCCCTGCTTTCTATATAGGAAAGACTGAGAGGGCACTGCATAAAAGAGTGTATGAGCATTTATATGCTATTTCTAAGAGCGACACTAACAACGCTCTGGCCTTCCGTTATGGACAATAAAGAACATAGTTTCAGATTTATGGTTCTGAAACAAATTAAGACACAAATGTTTTCAGGTCCATGGCAATTGTTGTTAGAAAAGGAAGAGCTATTATGGCAGCTTAGGACATCTGCACACACACACCCTGGCTTAAATGAAGCAATATCGCTCACTTGTATTTTAAAACTATTAGCTTGTAAAGGTAGCATCTTTTGACTCAGCAGGAGCTTTTGGAAACTCTCCATGCATAGCTAAGTCATATTTTTGATTTGGTTCCATTTTGAATGACGCTGTATCTAGCGTCTAACACAAATGCATAGGGACTTTACGAATGAAGTGTTGAGTTGACCTATGTAGGATTTTACATTGATCAACTATTTAACGATGTATCGCATTTAGAGAACAACATAATGCCACATGGACATAGTGGTTTGTATCCATTTTAACAAACCACAAAACTTATTAGCGTCATAAATATTGAAACACATTAGGTTTACACATATTCGCCAATTATAAGCTGCAGGTATTATAAAAATTAAACACTAAAACTAATAATTGGTTCTTCTTAGAGCATATTTATAACAACAGGACATTTGAAAATGTATAGAAGTTTTTGTTTTAAAATTTTAAATTTCAAAACTTTAAACTTATAGGTGTTAATATTTGGAAAGCTACTCATGAGAGTTTTGTAGTTCCATGCTAACAATCATTTAAATGTTAGCACTATGAGTTAAATTTAAATTTAAATTTAAATGTTTAAGGCTCAGCCTTTGGATGTAGTTGCAATTATTACGTAATTTATAATTTACGTATTTGTGTATACACTTTTACACAACATAAGAACAGTGTATTTTATATAAGAGCACTGATAGATATTATATCCCTTTATGATAGAAAAGGCTGGAAGTTTTGTGTTTTAAATGGTGAAATTATTCACATTTTAAAGTGAAGTTTTGTTTTGTTTTGTTTCTAACATTTTAGCTGCTGGTTCTGTATGATTTTAAACTCACAAGCTGTTGAATTGGTAATTGGTAATTTGTTTTCTAATTGGTTAATTAGTTAACAACACCCTTTTAAAGAAAGTTTGATACTACAACTGGTTGTTTCATTTTTGTCTGAGGAAGGAGAGATAGGAGTCTCTCCGAAAGTGCTTGTGGTTAATAAAAGCTCTAATATTACAGCGCATGGACTTTTGTTGCCTTCTTTGGAACAGTTTTACCGGACTGTGGATTTTACTTTATCATCTGTTTTCCTTACGCTTAGCAGCTTGTTCCCTCGAATTTTTGTTCTTTCGTAGTCTGTTTGGTTTTTGGAATCACTGTTTGGCACACTGGCTTTGTGAGCTATGTGTTGCACGTGTTCTGTCCTGGGGTAGCGGTTGCTTGTGTGTCTGCTTTGGAGGTGTCTGCTGCTTAGGCAGAATTTTATTTAGAGACTCCGAGTATGTTTTTGTGTGTTTATGTGTTTGGATTGCTTTCATGATAGGTCTATGTGAGACTGGAATTGTAGTGACTGTGGTTTCCTTCTCCTCCTGACAGGTTTTGCCAGTACTGAGTTGAGAGAGCATAGCCTCCAGTTTGGCTATATGGTTGCATCTCTCACATGTGTTAGAATTTGTTGGGAGGAGGAGAGGGTTGTCTGTGTACATGAGGCAGTTGTAACATTGCCTCTAGATTCCCAGATTCACCAGCTGTACCGGAGAGGAGATTGACAACTAACCTTTGGACATGCTAGAATAGTATTGGGAATTCCTTTATAATTAACAACAAAAAGGGCAAATGGGGAACAAGGTACTCAAGCTGAGTTTGTGAGGGTGTAGTGCTTTTAATTTGTTAGTGCTGGCATATATAAATGCTTTAGTGAGCAAGTGCCAGGTAACTCAAATGCAATGTGTTACAGGTAACTTAAATGCAAAAATGACAAACAGTAACTTTCTGTCAAGTGAAACAAGGAAATACGTACAGTAAGCAACACAGATGTCACTAGGGATCCACAGAGGCGCTGTAAAGCTGCGTTTCAGGTGGAATTAGTGTTTCAGGGAAATAACAAGCAAACAAGCATACAAACAAAGCTACATTCAGCAGGCTTGGATCTAGTCTATGCTACAGCAAACAAGGTGTACCAATTTCAGTAAGAAACAGTTAAAATATGCAGGCACTATAAGCCTTTAGCCAGAAATTCCCAGCTCAAATGGGCAGCGTCCAGCCTCTCCTCCCACAAGAGTGCAGACCATGAACCTTCGTAATGTAAAATAACTGGCCTGAAGCCCAAGTGTTTAAACCAGAACTAATACACATTTAGAATAACAGACACTGAGCCCTCAATCAGCAGTTCCCAACTTAGTAGGATGTATGCTACCTGTCCTGCCACCACAGCATCCTTGACACTTAATGAGATTCACCCTCCTGTCATAGTTAGTTCTCTGTTTTGGGGCTGTCAAGCATGGTATGAGGTGTAACCTGGTAGTGCTAGGGTGCTCTTGGGAGTCTTGAACCTGTTGTCTATTACTGCACAGATAACATTCTCCATGCAGAGTAGAGTTTGGACTGCATGCATCTTGCGGTTTACATGTCCATCATTGAGTATCATTACTTCCATTTTCTTATCCCTTGTGCTACCTATGTAGGTGGCCTTCTGTTTACAGCCTTACCACCAGAAGGCAAAGATGTGCAGATATTACACTATGGTAATTAATAGGGGTGTACCAAACAATACAATGACAATCATACTGTTAATGCATCAGGCATGCTGGGATATACCCACAATTATATCATTACACTGTACTGTTGACAACATGATAATATTACTACACTTCTATGTAGTCACCCTGTGCATCAGCACCATGTTAACCTGTTCCTGCATCAGTGTTACAGATTGCAGGAGGTGGCACAGTTTCATCATACGCACAGAGTGTGTACTTGGTATGCCTGAGTCTGCCACTGATACAACCAATCGACATGTATGTGTGTGTGTGTTAGTGAGGGACAACAATACAAGATGGGGCAATGTTGATGCAGTGTGTGTGTGTATGCGTTAGCCCTAGTTGCTAGCATTATGCATGTGTGTATGCATGCACACAGTTCCACCTTGTGGCTGCCATATATGGGTGTTTGTGGACAGCCACAGACTGTACCTGCCAGGTCATACAGATCACTGTCTCTGGCCACGGACACGGTACCTGTGCCTGGCAGGGGTGCTACGGACAGTATCAGGTACTAAGCCAGACTGGGTACTGTCATCAGAAGCAGTTGGTTGATGACTGGAGACATGTCCCTGCTGGGACTGTCCAGAGCCACGTGCACATGGTTTCCTAGGGTGGTCTGATGACAGTACAGACCCAGCATTGCTGGGGCTGGTACTGGCACTATGGGAGCGGCAGCGGGTTTGTTGTCGTCCGCAATGACTGCCAGCTGCTGCTGTTGCTGGCATACGTCCACGTCGATGCCTCAACCTTCCTGTATTGCCCTGGCTCATGGACATGTAGTTGTGGAACAGATCTAATGTGTCCCCCCAACATCTGTCAATGACCTCGGTGAAATTACGGATGGCAGCCGCAACATCATGCATAGTGTCATTCATAGCAGTGCGATGTGCTCTCAGCTCCCTCAGACCCTGTCTGGTGTACTCTTCCATACGTGACTGTGCCTGCATTACAGCCTGGAACATAGCTGAGGTTGAAAGACCTCTGTGGGCACGTCTGATGGGGCAATACGACCATGAATGCTCCCACGAGAACCCCTGGACATCTGCCTGTGTGGTACCATGTCAGGACTCTGGCCATGGCTGCTGTGAGGGGATGCATGTGCCACTGATACCACATTACCCTGGTCAATGCCCACTGTATGCTGTCCATCACCTAGGGACATTGGTGACAATGGATGTATTGGC
Source organism: Protopterus annectens (assembly GCF_019279795.1). NCBI lineage: Eukaryota > Metazoa > Chordata > Ceratodontiformes > Protopteridae > Protopterus > Protopterus annectens. Next base: position 1,179,294,616 of record NC_056728.1, on the reverse strand, counting down.
AGGATGACTGCACATTGATGGGGATGACAGCTGTGTACTGTCGATTGGCTGACCGACAACGGACCCTGGCACACCTCCCTGTGCCATTACACAGGTATCATCATTATCACTATCCCCAGCAGCGGATTCAAGTTCCCTGCTGCACACCACCAGAGCAACACCAGAACTTGTGAGAGGAAGACAGGAAACACAGTTTACAATGTGTACACAATGTTACCACAGATGCACACGGGCACATGCACACATGCACACATGCATACATGCATGCATGCGCACATGCACACATGGGCACATGCACACGTGCGCACATGGGCACATGCACACATGCACACATGCACACATGCGCACATGCACACATGGACACATGCACACATGCACACAATGTTACCACAGCTGCACACGGGCACATGCACACATGCACACATGCATACATGCACACATGTGCACATGCACATGTGTGCACATGGGCACATGCACACATGCACACAGTGCACATGGGCACATGCACACATGCACACATGTACACATGCACACATGGGCACATGCACACATGCACACATGCACACATGGGCACATGCACACATGCACACATGCACACATGCGCACATACACACATGCACACATGCACATGCACATGCACACATGCACACATGCACACATGCACGTGCACACATGCACACATGCACATGCACACATGCACATGCACACATGCACATGCACATGCACATGCACATGCACATGCACACATGCACATGCACATGCACACATGCACACATGCACACATGCACACATGCGCACATGCACACATGGGCACATGCACACATGCACACTCCTCAGTACATAAGATACAAACACACAGACACAAACACACCTGCAATCAAACACATAGCAATACCGTTTGAGGGTATTATTACTATTATTATCATTAGTATTAAAGGTATTGTTATTACACACTCACCAGCATGGATTGGCTGCCTTGCTGTTACACCAGAGGGACCTGCACAAATAAGACATTTATTGTCAGTGGGCACAACTGTGCCATTGATACTGTGAGTATGATACAGTTCAGTAGTACAACAGTTGGCTTTCACAGGTCTACTGCTGATATTGAGAATATCACTCTTGCACAATAATTACCAGGATAACAGCTACAAACACAGTACACACCTCACACATGCATAAACTACCAGTGTAGAGAACAGTCAGCTATAGATATGGCATGTTACCTGCACGCTCCAAGTCCTCATGCTGGGTGGCTCCAGTCTCCATCATTACACATGTGTGCTGATGTTGTTGCTGTTGGGCTGGAGCCACAACACTTAGGAGGAGCCCCTCCAGTCTGGTGAGGGGGAGGTGTATAGCCGCCCCACCACCTGTGGCAAGCTGTTGCCTGTGGATATCAGACGCATGCTGACGGACATTTCTAATTAAATCACTGCAGTGATGGTGTACCTGCTCATATGTCCGGTTATGCATGCCTATGTCATTTACCCGACAGACAAGGTCTTGCCACAGTGCAGCCCTCTCCTGCTGGTTCTGGCTGGTGCGGGAAAAAAGTGTGGCAAAATCCCACACCAGGCTCTGGTGTATCTCCTCTTCCTCTGCAGCAGAGTACGTGGGGTTGCACTGGTGCACCATCGCCCTGGAAGGAAAAGAAAAATATGTGAGCAAGTGATATGGCACACATAATACTCTACTGTAGTGATATCACTGAATTGCCATATATAGCATCTGTCTGGCTATTAGGGATACACATGTAAATGACCACATATCAGTGCTCAGCCAACAACTGTGTGACAGTGCCTGCCACACTCCATACAACAAACTAGTATACTCCAGCAGTTGGCACACTGCTTGAGGTCCAATACACAGCCTCACACTGGGGGGTTTGTATAAAGGTAACGTATGGGGAACATTGTCAACCCATGCAATGCATGCAATGCACAGTACAAATTTCACTGGTAATGCACCATAGTCTTTGTTGCAATAACCATACCTACACCACAGTCACATACAGAGAACCACAGCACAACATATGGCAATGTAGTATGTTTGTATCCCAATACCTGACACATCTTTCTCTGGCCTCACACCAAGGACACACACTACCATGACAGACACAAAGTCATGCTGAGCAATCACATCATTACAGACCTTGCACACAGTCAGTGGCACACTCTTTCCACCTCACATAGTTGGTATTGCAATGAGTACATGTGTGTGTGCATTGTGTCATAGGCAGGTAGTATGCTATTGGCCCTGGGCCTACAGCAGCATACTGTTATGCTACCCTGCCCCTTGGGACACATGTAATGTGATTGTACTTGCTCCTGTCAAACAGTTACACAGGGTGACTCATATGGCATATTACCTATCTGCATAACATTCAAAGGGGTATGTCTGACATCTACTAATGGGAAGCCTTGCTTCTTAATGCTGGGTGGTTTACTCCAGGGTATGGCTTATTTGTGGGTAGGAACCTGTACCTCCACCATGTGCTCTTTACTGCGGTGCCAAGGATGACATACATAGGTCATTTAGGCTGGGGATATTGTGAGGTGTTACCATGGTTGTTGGACAACTGCTATGGGTGTGACTTAACTATGTATATCCAGCAGTGGTAACCTCTGTGTAGGTAGTATGAGAGGCACTCTATCTGTGGTTTTGTCAGTCACTCTGCATAGGTAATGTGTTTGAGGGCATTATCACTGTTTGTTAGGTATGACTGTGTCCTTCTCCCTTTCTGTAGTTGTCATGGGAGGTACATACTGTGTAGGACATTGTGAGGTGTAGAGGGTACAGTGACCTACATTTCCCTAGCTGACACACCATTTCTGCTGACACGTACCATGTACAGGTATTACAAGACTGGTGTGCCACTGTGAATATCAAAGGGGAGGCTATTGTACATTTGTTTCCCATGTTCCCTCCTGACACATCCAGTAGTAGGCAGGCAACCACATATGTGGTGGTTAGTGGTGTAAGTGTTTTGGAATGGGGTATGGTACTCCAGTATCCACACTGGTGTTCAGTCCATGCCTTTGTCACCAGGCACCTGTTGCAATACATCTGCACACATATCCAAACAGCAGCAAACAGCACGTATTTCACATCCAGGGCAGAGTCTCTAAAAAGTGATAGGTGCGGTAAGAAGACACAACCACTACCAGTTAGCAAGGTCTCAAGTTGCTTCTTACATCCACTCTCTTCAAAAGCACTTTTCGTTTGCAGGCATATTGTCTACAATCATCACCTTAAAACAGTTGACAACAATAGAGCTGAACATCCACTTCTGAATAAATTTAAAGCAGCTTCTATTTATTATAAAACATCGTCAGAACTTGTTAAAATAGTAAAACAAACACAAAACGATAAGCGCTTTCGGGTTTCAAAGTTCACCCTTCATCAGATCTGAGAGCTGACGATGTTTTATAATAAATAGAAGCTGCTTTAAATTTATTCAGAAGTGGATGTTCAGCTCTATTGTTGTCAACTGTTTTAAGGTGATGTTTGTAGGCAATATGCCTGCAAACGAAAAGTGCTTTTGAGGAGAGTGGATGTAAGAAGCAACTTGAGACCTTGCTAACTGGTAGTGGTTGTGTCTTCTTACCGCACCTATCACTTTTTAGAGACTCTGCCCTGGATGTGAAATACGTGCTGTTTGCTGCTGTTTGGATATTCTATACTTTTTACAGCACGCTCCTATCCGGTTCCATTCTTTTTGCTGTTGGTTTTATATATATATATATATATATATATATATATATATATATATATATATATATACATATATATATATATATATATATATAGAGAGAGAGAGAGAGAGAGAGAGAGAGATTCATATACATACATATCTGTAGACATTAATATCTGTCTGTATATGTGTATGTATCTATATATATCTATATATGTATGTGTCTATTACATATATATGTATATACATATTCTATCTATCTATATATGTCTATCTATTTCTACATCCCTCTCTATCTATGTATACATATATGCATATTATATATATATATATATATATATATATATATATATATATATATATATACACCTTTTTATTTACACATACGAATACACACACTAACATACTGCTAAACATCCATTACTGTACAACCTACATTGTACATTGCACTACAACCTACATTGATATGTGCACATAGCAACCTTCTCATACATATGTATGTCCAGCCTTCACTAACAGTTGCAGTATGTCCCCTGCCCTATGCACATCTTCATATATATATATATATATATATATATATATATATATATATATATATATATATATAGATACAGACTGCTAACACATATGGAGGGTTCACAGTATGTAGACTATTAGATTATTAGTTTACATTACCTTTGTTTGTCACTGCTGTTTGTGATGGCTTGCTGCTTGGTGGCCTGCTGCTGGTTAGCTTGCTGTTTTTTATTGTTTTATTTTCTGTGTCTCTTTTTCTGTTTCTCTCTCTCTCTCTCTCTCTCTCTCCCTCTCTGTCTCTCCCTCTGGATGTTGCAATGAAAGTATTGAATGTGTGGACTGGGAGTACAGGCTGCTTTTGTAGGTATATGCACATGTGCATATGATGGCTTCTGCACCAGTTGTTAGCCAGCATTTACTAATTGCATGCAGCCTGCTGTGTGGTAATTGCAGTTCTCACTGTGATTTCAGGACAGTGCTATAAAATGTTAGGTTAGGAAGACGTAGCCCTTTCAGATTTTCAAGGTGGGGACCATGCTGGTATGCTGTGGTTTCTGTTCTGTGAGTGTAAAGGTTGGTACATCTCTCATATTTCAGGCTGTGTTGTAGGCACTGAAATGCATGTTGTACTGACACCTGACTGTTGCTTCCTCCAGTTTATTCTTCTCAGTGCGTATGTTAACTGACACCTAATAATACTAATTCTGTTTAAATGGGAGTATGTGCTTTCCTGTGGGACTTGTGGAGTAACTGGTATACAGCAGTGGCTCATGCAATTTGTTGCTATGGCTTCACTATTTGGCCTTTACATTCACTCCTTGAATGACTGCTAGGTGTCTTTACTGGAATGTGTTGCTATGGCTTTCCTATTTTCCATTTACATTCACTCCTTGTAATGCTTGCTATATTTCTTTCAGCAGCAATTCCTTATATGTTTGTTGTGGTCTGGTGGTACTGCATGCAGTCTGGTCTGGTCAAGGTGTGGGGCTTGACACCTACAAGGGTATTTTATTTTGCTGCTGAGCAGTAGTGGGGCCTTGTACTGTGTACTAACAGTTATGGATAGCAGGCACATGCAGTGCTTGTAAACTGCTATACTGTCCTTATTTTATTAGTTGGATACATCCTTTGATATTTGTGGGTTGTACACCTACATGTAGGTGTGCTTGTGGAAGCTATTCTACAGCTATTCACAGAATATGTGACAGCAGACAGAATGATATGCCTGTGAGTTTGTGACACTTGCAGGCCTCATATACTCTCAGGTGTATCTTTTATCAGCCTCAGGGAATGGTACATATCAGTGGGATAAACCCGTGATACATTTCAGATATTCTGCAGTTGTGACTGTGGGGTATTTTGAGCATATGTATTACTACACCATTTCTGACATGCAAGTAGTGCATACTTTCAGTAATTGACAGTTACCATTACGTGGGATAAAACACCTTTCTGCCTACTGTTAGTACATTTCACAGGGAGTCAGTGGGGCACAGTTAACATTTGTTTTCAAATCAGGGACATCCCTGTAAATCAGTCACAGTTGTGAGGTCTGGCCTCTTACCTATTCAAATATGGCAGTGTTTATCCTGCTCTGATAGTGTGTGTGGTTTGCAAGATGCTACTGTCACATTATTACCTACTAGCTACTGACTAGCATGGCTGTTTCTCTTCTCACACTAATGTTATACAAATCCACAAGAATTGCCAGTAAAGATACAAGAAAAGCTTTGTGTGATAGCCTTCCTATATTCCCTTTACAGTCAGTCCTACTATTTCATGATATATTGCTTTCAGCACAAAGTTCTTGTATATCAGTCATGGCTTAGTGGTAAGTCATGCAGACTAGTGTTTCCAAGGTCCTGAGTTCGAGACTGACAGAGGAATTTTATTTTGCTGCTGAGCAGACTACAGGCCTTGTCATTCAGAGTGACTAAGGCACATTTAAGCACTTGTAAGCGGGTTAGCGCTGGTTTGCGCAGAGCTCACGCATGCGCAGTGCCGCTTAGCTTCACGCACACACGCTTAGCTAAGCGCACAGAAGCGCACACCCGCTTACTACTGCTTAAAAGTGCTTACGCTCGTGCACACCCTCGCTAATTTCTTTGAAAGAAAAGAAAATGGGGAGATAGGAAAGTGGTGAAAAAGGGTGCACAAAGAGGGTAGGACAGTAGGAAAACAAGCTCGCAATTTGCAGGAAGGATGTAGGAAAGGCCCATAGCTGCCCATTTCTTTATCAGCAACAGCTGTGCATATGTCTGTAATTTGATGTATAATTTGAAACCTTCCACCCCTGAGAGAGGGGTGAGGACAACAAAATATGTTGTACAGCCAATTGTAATTACCAGTTCACATGTCCAGCAGACATGTCTGCAAAATGGGCAGCTATGAATGGGGCGTAATTTTTTTGCAGGAACAGAGTGCCCTTTTTTTATTTTTTTTTCAGGTGAGAATGGAATGTGAGGTACAGGAAGTAGGTATATTTGGGGAGGTAGGTAGGGGAGGTTAACAGACAAGACAAACAAGACGCATACAGGGGTGGAGTATGACACATGTGGGGGGAAACACAATTGACGGGGACGGATGTTTGGATATCGCGAGCCTATGAGCCCACAGATGGCAACAGTGGAACTGAGATCCCCACCCATGGGCAGTTGCCACTGTGCCTTCACAGCCCAGGATGGGGCTGTGCTGGGGGCTGTGTAGGATGGGCAGCAGGCACACCCGTGAGTTGCGCCACCCGAGCCTCAAGCTGGCATAGGGGTTCAAGCACAGAATGCCTGATCTCGCTACGTACCACAGACCGGACACTTTGGAGGGTGAGTGGACAGTCTCCTCCGGCCACGCTTGCAGAGGGGGGACGAGCCCCATCCCCTGCAGTGCTTCCACCTGAAGGTGGCACAGGGCCACCGGAGAAGGTTCCGGCCTGGGCACTAGTGCCAGGTGCACTCGCCAGCTGAGGTGGGAGAGGTGGGTCCGCTGGAACCCGCCTTCCCTGTTGTCCTATGTTTAGCAATATTTTATGACATTTTGGGTTAGTAACAAACAATACCATTCAAAATTAGTTGTAACAGCATGCATCAGTATTCCCATTAACCAAACACCCATGAATTCCAAACATTAAACAGCAAGCATAACACATGCATATTTTGAACAACAGTACACAATCCAACAGCATGCAGGGTTGATTGATGGCAACAGGCCATCAGGTTTGGATATGTGAATAAGGCACATGCAGCAACGTACATGCAAATATGTTTGAACCAACAGGACAAATGTCCATAGGAATTAATTATGAATACACATACCCAGTTTGTTGTGGAATGGCATTATTTGTGAATATAGGGTAGGGTGAAGAAATATTTCATTAACGACTTCAACTACCTATACATATGCTGTAAATCTCTAGTAGCTGCAGATATATATATACCCTACAGGTCTTAGTACAGTTTCCTATATGTAACCTTAGGAATGTTGGTGATGGGACTGTTACTGCTATATTAATATACATTGCATTTTTATTCATACACGTTCATATCTGGCTGTGTTCAGGTACAGCATCCTGCTACATTTCATTTATATGGCTCTAGACAACTGTGGATGTTCATTATTTCATACAACCATACTATCTCCATATTGCAAGGGTACAGCAACATATCCAAATTGTGGGACAGACACATTCCACCTTCAGTACTTTATTTCAAACATTTCACTTTTTTGTTGTGGCTGTCTCATTCATTTCATTATGTACTGACTGCAGTATACTTTATTCAGAAGTTATAACAGCTTTCTTGGTCGATTCATACCTCTTTCTCACACTCTCATTTGTTTTATTTTTACAATTCAAGATGGTACTTTATTCTAGGCTTTATTAACATGTCATACTTGGTTATAACAATCCTTTCCAACAGACTCACTTGTTTCATATGGCAGATTTTCAAAGGGGATGTATTTGACACATGTCTATTGTCTTTAGCTTGTTTACCACTAATTTTCAGGCTGCAGCAGGTTATCTGATATTACAATACAGGTGGGAAATCTCTATTTCAGACTTGTTTAATTTTTATTTCTGGATTACAGGCTGCATCACTTATCTAATCATACAGTACTAGCAGAATCTTTCTTCTAGTGTTATTTGAACTTTATTAATATGTAACTACACTAAACTCTTTTACAAGCTGTCTCACTTATATTGTATAACAATTACAGAAAAATAATTACTAACCTGCCTGGTGGCGCAACCACTCCAGCCTATTACCATAGGCTCGCCGATTCGCAGAACGCACACCTGCAGCTGTAATATAAATGAAGTAATATTGGAACATACATCTCCATAATATCAGCTAGGATAATTCCTTACATACATGATTACATGGATACTTACTCAGTAGTGGGGCATTGGGCATTTGACGGGCCTCCTGGATCCAATGGTTCAGTTGGTCCTGCTTTCGTCTCTTCAGGTCCGCATGGTGGTTACGGACCTGTTCACCAGTCCTTGGTATGCCAGTGGCACTGGTGAGATCATGTGCCAACCGGTTCCACGCCTCTGCCTTGTACGCTCCCCACAGAACCTGGCCCTGCATGAGTTGAGCCTCATGACCATGGACTAGTAGCCAAACCATGTATTTGGACTCCTCAACACCCCACCTCTGTGCTCGAAAGCGACTACCCTCTCCTACACCTGCCATCCTGACTGCAAATAGGTTCCACAATCAGTTATGCTGTGTATTCCTGCCTATGGGGCTTATATATGCCATTTTTCCCGCACTTATCTGTGATTGGCCATTTTGGAATTGTATCAGCTTAAAAAAAACTGCTTTGTCATGCTTTTATTTCCATTCATTCCTATATATATGCTAATACTGCATTTTTCAGTACAGCTGTCATGGCTCAGTGGTTCAGTACTTTGACTATGATGCACAGTATCCTGGGTTCGAGCCTGGGCATTGCTTTTTTTTTATTTTACTACTGTCTAGACAGGCTAGGAGGTGTGTCTGTTTAAAGGCGGCTTTGATACAGGTTGCTCAACGTTGCCCGCCAGTAAGCCGGTTGGCATGCTGCACAGCTCTGCGCAAATGGGTTAGGCTGGTTAACGCGTTATTTGGCTATGAGCATGCATATTAAGCTATGAGAAATGTTGCGCAACTACGGGCACACAGTTTCAGCATGTTAAAGTGCTGCTCAACTCCGGGCACTCATATTATACCTGTTAAACCACTGGTCACCTACGGGCAAACATACTCAGCTTGTTAGAGCGCTGCTCAGCTATGGGCATTTATAAAATATTTTTTTTTTATTGTGTCAGATTTCTTCATAAAAACATGGCCCATTTCATTACATTTTACTTAAGTTATAGTTTTATATATATATATATATATATATATATATATATATATATATATATATATATATATATACATATATGTCACGGGATTGTTTCGTGCTTATTTCACTAAAAATAAAAAGTGATGTTGTTGGGGCTCGAACCTGACTACCTTCTCTTTGGCCGATGTCTCTACCGCTACGCTATTACTACTTGGCTCATTTTGCATATTTAGATCTTATATGCTTTTTCAATGACTGCTAACTGTGGCTGAGCGAAGGGCACACCCGCGCAAACGAGCGCAATTACGGGCAAACATTTTTGAAATTATAAAAAAAAAATTAAACTGTTCATTTTTACGTTTTACATTTCAGTTGGGTTTATAGTCTGTGGGGGCATGTGTGGTGTTGTGTTTCTTGACATTTCCACGGACTCGCTCGTGGGAGTTTCCTTTCGGGACTGTGATTCTTCTGGGGGCGTGTCCCTTTGCAGGACTCGCCGTGCAGACACGCCCCCTACTTTGCTACATGGACCGTGTTAGCCTAGGGTGTGATTCAGCATGCCCTCATGAATATGCATGGCATGCTGACATCACCCCATTTAACTGCAGCCTCCGTGTAAGACTTGCTAACTCTTACATGGAGGCTTTGTGAATCCTGCCCTGTATTTTGCATTTATTTGAACATTCTCTGGGTTTGTTTCCATTGGATTTATGGGTAGAGACTTTCATTTTATTTGCTTATTTATTTATTAGTTATTGATATTTGTTGACTGGGAAAGTCTGACTGGGTCAAAAACCCATTTTCATGTAAAGCCTATTTCTTTTAATGGACTCACTGGAAGGTACAATTTGAATGACTGTTATCACTAAAAAGAGTTATGAGCATTTGTACTAAGTACTACCACCACAATGACAAATCTGTTTATTTTACTGTAAATGCTTTTATCTTAAAAGCCTTCTTTGTGTGAATGTTTCACATCTGGTGGATTCAGAAGGTAGCTGCAGCTTCCTTCTTCAATTATACTTGTTGTCAAGCAGCCAGTTTCCCCTATTGAACATGAACACGTTTTGTGCATACATCAAGTGGCATACTTCCCTAAATTTGGCCCAGTGGGTTTCCTATCCCTGGGGATACAAGATAACTACTGAAGATCAGCTTCTGAGATGATCTCTCTACCACTGCAGAGGTGATGCTAGAGGTAGCAAACTCCATAGCACAACCAAAAACTACACTCTTACTGAAACAATCTAATGGCAACAACATGGAAATCTATGTGGTCATCCTGAAATGACTAGTCTCCCAGGGCCAGGGTTGTACCAGTTAGGCTGGGATTCTGACAGAACATCTCAAATCTCTCCATGCATACACAGACAATCCTATCTCAAACAGTAGTAATTTCAACAAGGTAAAGAAATTTATATTAATGAGGTCAGGGTCACCTCAGAGACCCAGGCTCTTAAATTTTATAAGTAAACCTTCTCTTAAGGCATAGTTATTTGAGTTAAAGATTGTACTTTTTGGCTAGAACCTGAGTGGGTGAACAACAAAGAAACATGGATATTAAATAAATTTAAACAAACTTAGTTGGCAACTATTAAAAGTTGGCTGTATTAGACAGACCCTAAAGATGCCAGTAGCCAAGTAGAAAGGGTTTTGTGCAAATAAAAAAAGTCCCATTAAAGTAGTTGAGAAAAGACTACATAAAGCGACCATGACTTCCACATTCAGCTTTAGCAGTGGTAAGAGACGGCATTTAAGTATTCTAGAGGGAAAACCAAAGGGGATGTTTCTGGAAAGTCAGCTAAGGGAGCAGCAGGGGTGAAAAAAGGTATTGAATGAGATCAGGTGATATCTCAACTGGTTGAGACAGATTCCTGATACCGTGTCATTACAACGTTCAAAAAAAGATTAATCAGAATAAAAGGTCTACAGGAATTTAATTAGACTTTGGTATTATTAAACTGCAAGACAAAGGCCAGTTTTCCAAAGTGTATTGAGATGATGTATATCCATAGGGAGGGATGTCACACAATTATTTAGGTGGAGGCACAAACCCAGTTAGGGAAAGTCTAATAAATTGAGCAATAGTTTTCTATGTCAACCATGATGTTATAAATTGGGAAAGATTTTCCATTTTTTAAAAAAATCTATGGAAACAGTGGGAGGGAAATAACATTGAGTAGTTCTACATTGACCCTAATGTATTGTCAAAGCCAATACAGTGCACTGGTTATCAGGGAAAAAAAGCACCACATCCAGTCAAGATATGTATAAAATAAAGGGCCTGAGAGATCTGGGATAACCATAGGGTTGTACAAGATGTGATTAAATCAACCTAAAGAAGGGAGTCTATACCTCTGAACAACACAGAAATGCATCCGGTATATAGAGTGCTTAGAGAAGAAGCAAGGTCCAAAGAAACCAGGATATGGCTGAACCTACAGGCTGAGATAATGATGGAGGATAGTAAAGAATTGTAGCTGGAGCATAAGGTTTCAAGGTGAGGTCACTAAGAAAAGTTCCATGCAACAATGGAGTGAGCTGCTTTTCTTTGGGGAGGAACAGGGTATGGAGGACAGTATACTTGCTGTAACCAGAGAGAAGACAATACCTTTCACCTCCCAAAATTCAGACACAAGAGGACACCAGCCTGACTGGCTTCCAGGTAGACCAGTTAAGCTTCAAAAGGGCAAGTGAGAGGATTAGACATTAAGTCACACTAGAGAAAGTATATCAAGGTTGGGGGACCATTGGAAACCTACCAGTTCACTTTTACTTTGTTATGCATAATAGCCAAATCAATAAATTAGATAAGTGAAGAGAGACAAAGATTGTCTACCAACTACTGGTGCTCAAACTATATAGGAAACTATAATAAAAATGGCTTGTAGTCATGTACTGGAGGGGGTCACTTCGGAATTCACAAAACCAAACAAGGGCCCTAACCAGGTACTATTGGCCAGGTGTTATGAAGAGAATTGAAATGTTTTGTGCCAGGTACCCTGATTGTCAATGTACAACTCCTCTAATCCAAATATTAGGAATCCTTTGATTCTAATGCCTGTAACTGAAGCTCCATTTGACAGTGTTATGATGGATAACGTAGTGACAATAGTTATATTTTGCATGGGGACTGGCATATACAAGTGATGTTTAACTATGCTACCCACTTGCTTGATGATATTCCCCTTAAGAAGGTAATTGGAAAGTGATCACTAAGGAACTGGTTTTGCTATTTTCCTAAGTAGAAATATCAAGGCAGATGATAACAGATCAAGACACACTGTCCATGTCCAAAGTCATGTTACACCTGTGTCACATCCTTCAATTAAAGCAACTAAGGGCCAAGTCAGATCACCCTGAAATAGATAAGCTAAACAGTGGTATCCACCACCAGGGAGCATATGAAGAAGGTAAAGCCAAATAGGAGTCTATAAAAGAAATGTCCAGTATTTAGAGTTCCAGATGGGAGCCCAGGTTTTCAGTTCTAGGTCCCACAGTGGATATCAAAATCCTGATCAAATGGCAAGGACCCTGTGAGATAACTGAGTAAATAAATGAGGTGAATTGTGAAGTAAGACAACCAGATAAATGAGCATATTTCTCATAGAAATTACTGGAAGCCCTGGAGGGACACACAGCTTAGTCTGGTAAGCTTGGTTGCTGAATCTTATAACCATGGACAAGAGACAGCAAGATTTCCTGACTCCCAAATGTTGGTAGACAGAACTGTCTCAAAATATCAGATGCAAGAGGTTCAATTGTTCAATCTGAGGAACAAATATTTATTTTTAGAGTGGCTACATATGAAGAAGGTAAAGCCTTGCATATAGAAAATTCCAAGAGCAAAGGTTAACTTAAGTCCCTACAGGGTATCAGAAGCTTAGAATCAGGCAGTGAGAGAGGAGATAAGAGAATGCTGAAGTTAGGCATTACTGAAGAATCCACCAATGCTTACAGCAGCCCATTGTTTTAGTGCCAAGCCCAGATGCCACAGTTCAATTTTGCAATGACTTCTGAAAGCTTAGCAGCATCTTTATTTCTAACAACTACCCAATGCCAAGGGTAGAGAAGCTTGTGGAGTGGTTAAAGAAGGCTAGGTTCCTAACCGTAGAAATCTAGGTTTCTGACTACCATGAGTTTAACCAAAGGTTATTGGTAGATTCCTTCAACTGATGAGGTTAAAAAGAAGCCTTTTTTTTTTGCTAAAGGATTATTTTGATATACTGTCATCCAGTCTGTCTCCAGTAGCAAAGCGAGGCTGGAGTAACGCAATCAAGACTCCCTACAATAATACATCAATGCCAGTACCTGAGTCGCTGAGGGGTCATTGACAGGCCACTGTGGAAGTCCGTGCACTGACTTTCCACAGTAAGAAAGTGTTTATTTTTTTCTTAGCTCTTCTCTTAAAGAGCTAGCATGGCTGTGGATTTGACCATAAAGAAGCTGATTGCTCTTAACTAGAAGAGATGGTAGGGGGGCATGAATCTGACCATAAGGAAACCAGTGGATCAATTGGCTTCCTACAGTCATCTGAAGTACTTTATTTATTCATTCATTCATTCATTCATTCATTCATTCATTCATTCATTCATTCATTCATTTATCTATTTATTTATTGCTCTTCACTTGAAGAGCTAAAGGTGGTTGAAAGGTACTTCTCTGGCTGATGCACTGGGTACTACAGCCTGACTGATCCTTTGCTGTGGCCTGCCTGGATGACATCATCATCCATGCAGAGGACTATGATTTTTCACCTTCCTAAGGTGAGCAGTATTGAATCCAGTGAGGTAGACTGGTCTTACTGTTAATGTTCCAAAGTATAAGATAAGAATGGCCCAGACAAGATATCTTGGCTGTGTAATCAGTAGATGATTAAGAAAACAACAAAAGGACATTTCTGAGGCATTAAGTAATTGTTCTAGCTCATGGACAAAGAACCATGTAAGAACTTTTTGGGAGTTGGAGTATTACCAGAAGTTCATGAATTAATTTGTATCCATTGCGTGTCCTCTTACTAACGTGATGAGAAGGAAGCTACCTGAGCAATCTGCTGGATGTCAAAGGTCAAGAAAGGATTCAAAAGGCTTAAACAAAGCCTTTGTGTATATTCAGTCCTTGTGTCCCCTAATATCCCCTAATATCTGAAGACCATTTACTGCATACAACACCTCATAGTGAGGGTCTGGGGGCAGTACTCGCTCAAAAGGTAGGCAATAAAGGGCACCTAGCCTGTTACATCAGTAAGAAATTGATTATGTCAGCAGTGAAATACTCCACTGCATTGGAGGAATGCCTGACCATTGGCTGGGGCTTCTATGCTACTGTCTGTTGGGCAGACAATTCCACCAAGCCATGCATTATGCCTCTTTAAAAAAAAAGGAAGATAATCTGAAGCTCTGCATGTGGTCCTTTGACTCCCATATTCTACTTCTAAGTCCAAGATAATCCGTATATTCACCACCACAATGCAATCTGCTTGTGTAGGGCTCAGCACATTCCTGCAGGCTTGAATCTGATGGGTTCAATCTGGGTGTCATCTGTAATATATGGTGGTTCCACTGGGTGAATGCCCAACAGGTAAAGGAAACAGGATAGAACAGGGGTCCTTCAGATGATTCAGTATTATAGGGATTTAAATATTTGGTGACAACAGAATGCCATTTACATGGGAGAATAAACTAGAACAAAGTATTAGGCATTGGTTACTTTAAGCCATCATATATTAGTTTTGAGTATGAAATCAGCTATTATGCTGTGCTTATTTAAGGCCAAGATAATTCCAGTATCATAGAATGCATTTTGGAGAATCTAGAGGAGTCTAGAATACTTTTGTGTATAGCTTCTTTGCTACTGAAAGACTGTTTAAGATTGACCATTTTGCTATGAAGAGGAGTCCAGAGAAAGGTCTGTATTTGTCAATGAAAGTCTTTGTAATTGAAACAAATGTAGACATTACTTGACCAGAGATGTTTCACTAAACGGAGACTTACTCATTTTCCCAAAGGAAGTCTTAGCATGAAGACAATGGATCATAGGATCACAGGATCCTAGGATCCTAGGATCCTAGGAGTTTATTTGGCTATCGACCTGGAAGTAATTTCTAGCCTAGCTGTTTCATCCCAATGTAATGCTATAGATACTCTAGTCAATACCCAGGACTGTATTTAGTAATGACTGGCCATGTCCAGGAGGGTTATGGGTGCTATCCCCCTTAAGAATTTACAGTGTCCCATCCACTCATCCTGGTTCCTTTTGAACAGTGTCATAGAGGTGTTCTGTTTCACATGAATTGGTAACCTATTCCAAAGATGCGTCAGTTGCTGGGAGCCAAACCTGTCCCTCAAACATGTCCTATTCAAGTCACAGGTCATATTTAGGTCCCTGGAATGGGTATCTCTATTCCTGTTTGATTTACAGATGTGCAGAAAATTCATTAGATTTGGCTCTGAGATTGCTCTGTAAGCCAGGCATAAGTCTTCCCAAAGAAGTCTATATGACACAGAGTCACAGGGACTTTAGTCGGCCTGTGTAAGGCACATGCTGGAGTCCCTTGATCTTCTTTGCTAAAAACCTCTGAGGTCTCTCCAATTGCTACAGGTGCTTTGTACGATACATGCCAAAAGGGGCATTGTACTCAATTATGGGCCTGATTAGTGACAAGTATAGAGGGGTTATAACCTCTTTTGTTCTAGAGGCAATGAATTTACTAATCAAGCGTGCTATATAGAAAGCCTTCCTTAGCACAGTAGAGTAGACACATAGTGGTCAAAGTTAAGGTCACAGTCAACCTGTGATACCAGATCCCTTATCACTTCATAGGTACTTAGGGTATTGTTTTTGATTTGATAGTGGTAAGGGACATTTTTTTTAGCAAAGGGAATGATGATGCATTTCTTTGCCTTCAGTTTGAGACCGTGACTAAATTATCAGTCATTGCTCTGTATAAGACCCACCTGAAGTTTACTGATGTCATATGGGGATTCAATTATTGCACCGAGTGTGTAGTCGTCTGCAAACTTGGTCAGACATGACCCCTTAGTTTTGGCCTAAGCTTCTGAGAAGTATATACCAAACAGTAGGGGATCTGGCAGTGACCCTTGTGATACTCCACTGGTGACAGGTCTGCTGGTTGATGTGGAGTTACCCACTTTGATAATGTGCCTCTGGTTTGTAAGCCAGTTGGCAACCCCTCTTATAACAAAAGGGTTTACATTCAGTTTGCTAAGTTTATAGGTAATGCCTGAGTGAAGGATTGTGTTGAAAGCCTTTGCCAAGTTGAGGTATGCTGTGTGCATAGATTTGCCCTAGTCAATGGCCCTGGTCACATTTTTGAAGAAATCCACCAGGTTTAACAGGTGGATCTGCCTTTGATGAAGCCAAATTGGGTTGGATCCAGGGTTTGGAGGTTGCCTTTGTCTTTATTAATGTCATTCATGATGACATGTGCCATGGCCTTACACATGAGGCTGGTCAGACTTATGGGTCTATAATTTCCCGGGTCGGTTACTAAGCCACTTTTGTGGAGGGGAATAACTGTTGCTGTTCTCCATTCCACAGAAACAAAGCCTGTGTTAGAATATGATTGAACAGGGTACTTAAGGGTTATGCTAGCTCATGTTTCAGCTTGTTTAGAAGACAGCCTGGGATGCCACCTGGTCCCATAGAGGATGTGTTTTTTTCCCTGGACAAGGTTTTAATGACCTGCGCTTCAGATATGTAGGGTGGGGGGGGGCAAGTTTTGTGATATGTTTTCAGGGGATAAGGGAGTGGAATTTTTGCTAAATTTATCCACTAGCAGGTTTGCTATCTCTGCGGGGTCAGTGTGTGTGATACTGTTAGTCACAACTTCAGCACATGCTTGGGTCCTACTTTTAGGCTACATAGATCGCTGCAGAAGGCCTTATGTTTATCCTTGGCTGTGCTTGCTAAGTTTTTCTCAAAGATGCTCTTAGAGGATTTGACATGTTGTCTTATTTACCTGTTAAGGCTGAGGAGGATGCTTTTCCATTGTTAGGGCCTCACCTTTATTTTCTTAGACAGCAAATTTTTGCATTTGTTGTGAAATTTGTTGATGCTGGATGTCAACCATGGCTGCTTATTTTTCCTTGTGGCTCTGGCTTTGATTCTGTTTGGAACAGCTGAGTCTATACAAGTGATTATACAGGGCTTTAGTGTAAGCATCAGTGTAATTACCAGTTCTAGCTGGGGGTGGGGCTTGGAATGCATTTATACTGGGTCTATATTATAACATCGAATTTTATAAAGTTCAAACGTTATAATATCTAACCAGTTTTGTTGAACGCTGAAAACAGCGAAGGTGCAGGACACCAAATTCTTTCCCAGGGAACAAATTCAGTGGGCCGTTGCTGTGGCTTCGCTGTTTTCAGCGTTCGATATGTTGGAACATTACAGATCAGATTCAGGTAAGTGTGCGATTGTGTGTAGGCTAGGGTTAGGGGGCAGGTTAGGTGAGTTAGGGTTAAGGAGTGGGTCAGGTAAGTGTGCGGTTGTGTGGACATTAGGGTTAGGGCACGGGTTAAGGTAAGTGGATAACTAGTAGTGCATGTAAAGTTTAGTTTAGGTTTAGGTGTAGGATTTTAAGTGTATGTGTGTGGATTGCTGTTTTTTGTGTGTGTTTCTGTTGTGTGCATGTTTCTCAGAATAGCAATTTTTTTCCCTGGGAAAAAATCGCTATTCTGACTGTTCGATGTTGGTGGATTTCGGTGTTTAGGGTTCGATATTATAACATTCGATCTTTGTAGATTTCAATGTTATTATATAGACCCTTTATACCTACCCTAGGAGGGTATAGTTTGCCTTGGTAAAGTTTTTTACTCTGACTTCACCCTTTGTGAGTTCTGGTGTTAGTGTCAGCTCGAAGGTGATTGACTTGTGGTCAGATTTAACTAATGAGGGTCTGACACTTGCAGCAGTGCATCTGTTGGTCATGTTAGTGAGGACCAGATCTAGTATGTTTGTTCCTCTTGTTGGGGTTTGAACAGTTTGCTCCAGGGCATTTGAGTTAACAAAGTCAAGGAAGTTTTGCACTAGTGAGTTAGGGCTAGAGTAGGCTTCCCAACTGATGGTGGGATGATTGAAATCCCCCATAAACAGAGTTTTTGGCAGTATTTGGATTGACTCCAGTTTCTTCAAGTAGGCTTTGTGTGCATCATGACCCATGCAGAGGGAATCTATAACTGGCTATGACGTGAATGGGTGTCTTATCCACAGTAACTTGTACTTGAAGTAACTCCAAGGACTTGTCCAGTCTAACTAGATGAGAAGTGAATTAATCTCTAATATAGATAGAAACACCACCTCCTTTGGTTCGCACATGTTCACATTATGGTCTGAAGGTGGAAGGCATTGTAGCCTTGCAAGGTCTGGGTGCTCTCTGAGGCCTTGAACCAAGTTTTTGTGACTGCACAAACGTCTACATCTTCCATGATAAAAGTGCTCCCAGTGTGTGCAGTTTTTGGTTTAAACTCCTAGCATTAACAGCATAACCCTTATCTTGTTATGACTGGCAAATTTCACATTAGTAAGTTTGTTTTCGAGACTTTGCCTAAAAAGGCACTATTGGGGAGGCAAGAGTCTTTGGTCCAGCTGAATGCCTAGTGGTGCCAGGTGCAAACTGTCACTGTCAAAGCAGAGTGGTTTGTCGACCATGACTACCCGGCTTACAGAAACTGGATCCCCTTAGAAAGACATCAAAAAACAGGCCAATTATTGAAATAAATCTTTTTTTTGTTTATACTGTGGCATCATTCTAGGTGAGGGTAATATGCTGCTCAAGGCTAAAGACATACTTGCCTGGGACACATACTCAGAGAGCTCAATCATGTACCTCCTCATATAGTCTAGTGAGGTAAGTCTCAGGTCATTCACTCCAACATGACCTATGACAGAGTAATAATGGTACTTGTTACTGAGAGGCCTGAGTGCATGCATGATCTGATGAATCCTGGCACTGGACAGGCAGCTGACCGTGACTTTCTCCTTGTCTAACATGGTGAGTGGGGCATCTGTGTGTCTCACTATGGAGTCTAGTCTACAATGACAAGAAATTTTGTTTTTTAGAGTGTTATGCCTTACAGGCTTGGTAGGTGAGACACTGATGTTGCTATGTATCATGAGTGCTGTGTGAAATGTGTTAATTATAGCGCTCTTGTGTTATGTAGGTCTCTGGTGTTTTGGTAAGTTTTCTTGAGAGGGCCTCCACGTATGTTGATTTATGTGTTGGATGCATACTATATGTATGATTAATGATACTATGTACATGAGTAGTGGTGGGTGAGTTGACAACCTCTTCAGTGTTACTGCTTCGAGTGCAAGAAAGCAGATATTCAAGATTCTTGGTGTAGATACATCTCTCTCATTCTGTACTAGAGTGAGTTATTAGTAGAGGGTTGTCGGTGTACATGAGGCAATTGCGACACTGCCTCAGTAGACCCAAGTCAACAAGGGTGGCAGGCAAAACAAGGGTAGTCTTATTGTGCATAATGCTAGGTTGAAGACTGCTATTACAAAGGGGGGAGGGGCTTTTCAGGACTGATCAAGGAGGTGGTATGTAGAGGGATATTACTGCCGTTTTTTTTTTTTTTTTTTTTTTTGTTTTTCTATTTTGCTGGTGGTTTAATAGTCACAGCTCACTAGTAATACTTCTTAGACCAGAAAATACTAAGGTTGAGGGCTACTCTAATGTGCTACAGCTGTATCTAAGGCAAAACTGTTGAAGCTATCTGTCCAGCTATGGCGCACATGGTTATAAGGACTGCAGTCTACATAGCTGTGAATTTTCCCCTAACTTTTTCTATGTTGGATTTTATGTGGTGGGGTGAGACTTTTGTGAACAAAACTTTTGTGTTTTAACAGGCCCACAGAAAGGTGCAATTTCAAGAAATTCTCAGCACTGTAAGAATTTTGTGCACATATGCTATGTACCACCACTAAGGTACCACAAGGACTAAATTGTTTATTTCACTGCAAGTATTTTTATCTTGCTTGTTTGTTGCATCTTGGTTGCATTTTTGCTTAGAAATACCATTTTAGGTTGATTCAATAAAGCCTAACTCTTTTGTGCATAAATTGGGTATGTTCACTGTTTGAAAGTTTGAAAATGTTACAGTCTTCATAAATGTCAAATGTAACAACAGCTAAACTGCCACCAACACTGGCATTTTGTTTGAGGAATTAAGTATTATAGCAGTTATCAACTTTCCTTCCATGACCAAAGCATGAGACAGTGAATACATTCAGATAATTTTTGCCTTTCCCTGAAGCGCTGGCCATCTAATGTTGTTGGAATATTAGAGGACAAAAACAAATTATCCAAATAACACATATTGTTGCAGAAACGTTGAAAAAAAACACAAACTTCCTGTGGGCTTAACAATTGTGAGCTCAAGTTGTAACATAACGTGGTAGTTTTACTGACTGAATGCTCAGTAGGTAAAACAAACAAGACAGAAGGAGGGACTTTTGTATGAACCTGTGATACATTCTTGGATTATTAGAGCATAATAAAATATAAATGCCTTTGTTTCTGAGGTACGTTTCCCCCAAATTTCCTTTTTCCAAAGTGCAATTAAAGCATGTCTCATCCATTCACAAGTTCCCTGGAAATGCCGATGAATATGTTAATTTTTAGAAATAAACTGGATAACGCAAGAGATTCTGATTCTGATTATGGAAATGGAGGAAAAACTGTTACAATTCTTATACTTTTGAGAAGATAATGATTAAACTGTATATTTATTATAATTGCTTGACCAACTGCAGTCGCTCTGTAATACAGTACAGTAAAATGAATTGCATTTCAGCAAAAAGATATAGAAATGTTCACACAAAGACATAAAAAATACTATCCATTATCAGACTTCACACACTATTAAAATTAACCATGAAAGCTTAAAAAGGTTTCTGCACACTGACATATGAATACCAAGGTCAAATTTCTTTAGTAATGCAGTCATGCTTGCAAGCCAAAGTCCAGTTAATATAGATATACATATTTGTGATATTTCAACTCACCAGCATTTTATACCTAGAATATGTCTTATGCTCTGAAACATTTGGCTTACAAGAATCCTCTTTTCTGCTTTCCCCCATGTTGGGTACTAAGTAAGCACTGAAATAAGAAACCAAAAATTCTGAGGTCCCATCCAAAAAGATTCTGATAAAACATAACAATATTAGTAAAAAAAATATTTGGAAAACAGCACCCACAAATGCTGAAACGATTGACTAAAACAATGAAATCATTGGTTTGATCACAACATTTAAAGCCTTATTAAGAAAAGAACAGGTGACAAACTGTTTACCAGCTACAACCATGCTGCTTTGATATCCCCAAGATCTACAGCTAAACATTCCATTACAACTGCTGTGACTTTCATGAAGATACATTGTATAACAGGAGAATCTGAGGCTTATTCCTGAAGCTTAGCTGCAATGCTTAGGAATGAAATGGTGAAACAGCAGGAATCTTATAAAAATGTTGCTTTTCAGAAAAAACAGTTGTATAAGTTCCTACTGTTTTCACTATTTCATTCCTGAGCTTTACAGGTAAGGCTCAGAAATAAGCTTTAAAACCTCCAATTCGACTGCATCTTACAGAAAAAACTAAGCATTTAGTCTGCAGTTTCAGTGTTGCCAAGCAACACATAAATATGCCACGCATAAATATAAATGCATTTTAAAGGTAACAGATGTATATACAACATGCTAAATTAATCACACAATCTTATCAGAGTAGTAACTGAAGACTTTCGTCTATCTAAAATCAGGGCAAATACAGTCGGAAATGGCTGTGTTCTTTATGATTCAGAATTGTTGAATTAACAGTATATGGATGCCACAGATTCTCCCAGAGCACAAAACTACAAATTGCAAACACTTTTGAAACAAGGGATTACAGGATGTTCTGCTTCTGGGACTAAATAAAGCTGCACTTTTCATATCTAACCTTGTAATAATCATCATATTTTGTAGTGTCCTTTTCTCTACAGGTTATTGTCACTACAATGCCACGCAGCACAGTATTTCAAACCAAGGAGGAAGGTCAGCCACACTGAGCAAAAAAGAATTTCAGGCAATCCAACAATATGGAACCATAGCACAAATGGAGACTGGTAGACTCAAACGCAGTGCTTATGACCGCAGAGAAACCAACACATGTACATGTATAAAGCTTCATGAATATAGATGTATGATGCAGACACACACACACACACACACACACACACACACACACACACACACACACACACACACACACACACACACACATTTGCACAAGCATGCCTGCACACTTACATAAATGCAAATATGCACAAATGAAGGTGCACATGGGCGGACACACACACACACACACACACACACACACACACACACACACACACACACACACACACACACACACACACACACACACACACACACACACACACACAAATGCATACATACTCATGCAAACTTCCAGACACATTCTAAGCAGAAAGAAGTATAAGAATAACAGATTTTAGTTTGACTGAACCTTTTTTTTTGAGATACAAGTATTTAATGACTGTTTTCCCATTTCTAAAAGTCCTATTTGTGAAACAGTGCACTATGACTAAACAAGGAAAGGACTAATTATTCTAAAAAAGACTGAGGCAGAAACTAAAGCAGGCTTTAAACTAACAAAACCATAGACTAAAATACACACATATACCTGCATCCCCCCCATACTCATGCGCACGCGCGCACACACACACGCACACACACACACACACACACACACACACACACACACACACACACACACACACACACACACACACACACACACACACACACACACACACACATACACACAAGCAGACAAACATACACACACCATTTAGTAGGTCCAGTACTGCCCTCCAAGGTAGACATTATAGAGAGTAACAAATGTGTATGGGGTGGGAAACCCTTCACTTGTAGTGTCAGATCTCACAGCTCTCCCCTGTGATCTGTTAGATCTCTATAATGGCATATTTGCCAGCCATTATTCCTAATGTAAAAATCTTTGTTTACAAACTTATAGCAGTATTTTTTTTGTGTCTTTCCACATTTTTGACCCATTTTGTTGAACTCATTTTATTTTAGGGATATTTCACATATTACATATACCCTTAGTGTGATATAGTTCAGTGGATAAAATGTATCTAAATTAAGTAAGAACATTCCTGACTCATGCAGTTTCTTCTGGTAATTATTACTAAACATCGCAGACACATAAGCATTTTAATGCTCACCAGTTATCTCTTGGGAGTTCACTGACATTGTCCTGCATTAGTTTAGATTCAACCTAACAAAGTGCCCAGAGGGCACCTCTTGGAATATCTGGTCAATATCCAGCACAATTATGGAAGAACCAAGTAATGTCTCACTTACATATGGGATCATTTTCCTTTTTTTTTTGTTAATTCAGCAAATATAAATGCAGTTTACAAGCACATGCTTTGAAATAGGGAAGGTGCACACCCTCAAACTTTACTACTACAACTGACACTTTGCAGTTAAGAGGGAGGGTTGACATTGTCAGAATGTTGCAATAATACTTGTAATCCTTCAACATATGCAACCTTGGATCTCCAGAACTAATGCTTAAGGGTGTGATATTCTAGTATTCTTTAAGAGTTCCACTGAGAGTCCTTATATTCCAGGTTTTTATGTTAGTTCCCATTTTGTCATCTTATGATACCCTTTAGCTTGTTTGGCACTATGATTCAGTAACTCGTGAAGTGTAGGCTATGTTTTAAAATGGGTAGTGAGCCGATTACATACACTGATCCTACTTAAACAAAAAAGAATTGGTCAGCAGGTGGCCTGTTAAAATCATTGGGAAACTTCTCAGAATGGTTCCAAAAAATATGTAGATGATCCATAACGCCCATTTTGTATTGCATTGTAAGCTTCATGTTTTAACATCTTCAAATTAGATTATCCTATTCAACTTGTTACACTGTATATGGATTATTTGGTCTTCCTTTAATCACCCCATCATGTCTGAGCAGTCCAATGTACCCTGAAACATACAGAACATGTGGATTTGGTTTACTGACCATGGTTTTATTTGACACTGCTAAGAGAATTACAGAGTGTAGCAGGATTACACTCTCACTTGTGGTCTGTCATCTAGTTCATCTATTATTATTCTCGTAATTGTAAATTGCATTAGACCCCCAAATGGCACCAATCCTTTTTTTGTTTCTCATATGTACATGGGTTGGGGTGTCACATCGACTGTCACAATTACCTAGATCCAATCTTTTGTTTTAAATAAAACACTGATAATACTATCAATAAAGTTCTAAAACAGCTTATAGTCTTAAAAATTATCTGGCAGTCTGGAACAGTTTGTAGACTCTTACAAATAATCAAGCAGTCTCAGACAGATTAAAATGTTTTGGAAATAATCCTGCAGCATGAAACAAATTATAATCTCCTACAAATGAAAAACCTAAATGTAAACTGCCTCTGATTCCCTTTCGTTTTCCAAAAAAATATATACAAATTACTAAAGTATGCAAATGTACATCAGTGTTTACAAGAAGATACAAAGGGAACGACATTTTTCATTTTCTGGAAATAGCTTGCATTTCTAAAACTTCCTGGTTGCCCTTTCAATCAGCATTTAAGACCACAAGAAAATGATATTTCTACTTTGTCCTATTACTCTGTCCTCTGAATAAGAGGAGAAAAATAAATTCTTCGAGATTAACTTCTCATATTTGGAATTCATCTGTCCATTGATCTGAAGCGCTCTTTAGTGCTTTGCTATTATAAATATCCTTATTTAAGTACTTTAAAGCAATTCTAGCTTTAATTGTTTCATAGATCCATTTCTATTACTATAGTTTAATGACCAATGTTTGTTGCTTAAATCTGTTGGTACTGTCCTAAGACGTATTTATATGCAGACTGAGATTACTTGCTTTATGCTTTTAAATTATGAATATATTACCCTGTATAATGCTGTTCACTAGCAGCGTATGTACAGTCTACTGCATTTTATTAAATTTGTATAGTATTATTACATATGTCTCCCTTATTATTATTATTATAATCAATATTATGTATGTTCCTTATTATATCCATTTTTTACTTCTGTATAATGCTACGCCACCTGTGCTTGAAATCTGATAATGTTTATCTTGCACTGAAGTCACAGCTGCAATGATTGTTCGCATGGTTCAGTCTAGCCAACCTAGTAATCTGTCAAACAAGCCAACAAATAAAACAAATAAATGTGATCATTTGTTCCCATAATATATTCTATTTAATGCCCAGATTACTAGTGAATGTACCAGCACAGGTCTTTAAAACTGAGCTACAGTCTGGAGGGACAATTTTGTGTCAGATTATTACACACATACAAGCCAAATTATTGAGATACTGAAGAGTTTAGAGTAAGCATTACCAGTCCTCTAATAAAAAAATACAGTTACATGCCATGGTTAATCAAAACTGATGGAGCTACATCAAATTGTTCAACAAACCTTTTTGATAAGACAGTTGTCCTTAAGATCCACAGGATGTTCCTGGCAAATAAATGATCACTTTGATCCGATGAGAAAGCTGTGTTGATGTCCATAAGAACTGCACTTTTATTGCAATCTTTCTAGAATATGTCTAAGTGCCAGAATAAAAAAAAAATAGAAATAAAAAAATCAGCTGAAATGCAGGACATTACTAGGGCAAAGTATTTTAGTCATTGTAGCATGGATGTAGGAACATGTCTCAAGTTGGGTTATCGAATCAGAATTATATTGACGGACATGGCAGTACTGTGCATTGGTACTAGACAACCCTCAGCTGAGACACACTTCCAACTTCAATGGCTGGCTGTGGCCTAACTGTCTCTTGTTAACAAGCAGTGAGTAAGCAATGTGAGAGGTTCAAATACTGATTCAAATAAACTGGGCACAAAATGTGACAGGCACATAGGTGTCAGCAATCCCATAACTACAACCCCACAATAACACAGCACCTAAAACCCAAACCGTTGAGGCCTCAGTAGCACAGTACTGTTACAACACTCAACCTTCAACAGCATGCAAACACCTGATGTGCAGCTTACACAACAATATTCCCTGTTAACACAACAACCATGGGTCACCCAAGTAACACTTCAAACCTTTATAGGCCAGCAGGTACTGTAAGTACAAATACCAATGCTCTGATCACAGGATACACCATATAAGGGTATACCATGGACTAGGTCCATATTTGCACATGAGACAGTGTCACTATATGTGAGTATGAACAATTTGAGTCATGCCTGAGTCACACTTTCCTGGAGCATATGAAGATGGACAAAGGTGCACTTTCCTGGAGCATATGAAGATGGACATTGCTGCACTTTCCTAGAGCATATGAAGATGGACATAGATGCACTTTCTTTGAGCATATAAAGATGCCTGGAGCATATGAAGATGGACATAACTGCACTTTCCTGGAGCACATGAAGATGGACATAGCTGCATTTTCCTGGAGCATATGAAGATGGACATAGCTGCACTTTCCTGGAGCACATGAAGATAGACATAGCTGCACTTTCCTGGAGCATATGAAGATTGACATAGCTGCACTTTCCTGGAGCATATGAAAATGGACATAGCTGCACTTTCCTGGAGCATATGAAGATGGACATAGCTATACTTTCCTAGAGCATATGAAGATGGACATAGCTGCACTTTCCTGGAGCATATGAAGATAGACATAGCTGCACTTTCCTGGAGCACATGAAGATGGACATATAGTAGCTGCACTTTCCTGGAGCATGTGAAGATGGAAATAGCTGCACTTTTGTGGAGCATATGAAGATGGACATGATCACACTTTCTTGGAGCACATGAAGATGGACATAGCTGCACTTTCCTGGAACATATGAAGATGGACCAAATCCAGCTCCAGACAAGTGACAAATGGAGTACCTCAGGGCTCAGTCCTAGGGCCTCTCTTGTTTGGCATCTTCTTCCCTGAAGGACAAGCCAACACTAAGGGACTCTAGCTAACAAAGCTCGCAGATGACTGCAAACTGGGAGCCATTATTGAATCCCCAAATGATGTTGATACTCAACAAAAGGGCCTTACAGAAACAGATGCTTGGTGCCAGAGCCATGGGCTCAAGCTCAGTGCCAAGAAATGTATAGTTATCCCCTTTGGGAAAAAACATGTACCCGTGAATTGCCACATAGGTGGCAGTACACTAAACACCAAAAGTGTGATAAGAGACTTAGGGACACAGGTGGACAGTGGTCTAACCTTCAATAACCACATCACCACAACAGTCAGGACATCCTTCTATGCGGCACACCTCACCACTAAGGGTTTTTCATCCAGAAAAGAGGAGGTTATTATCCCACTGTACTCATTCCTCATTAGACCCATTATAGAATACAATGCCCCATTTTGTATGTACCTCTCAAAACATCTGCAACAACAGAAAAGGCCACAGAAATACCTCACTAAAAGAATCACAGGCCTGAAGCAGATGCCCTATGGTGAACACCTTAAAAAACTCCATCTATACTCTGTCGCATATCATCTACTCCAAGGCGATCTCTGCTCAACATACAAGACCATGTCAAACCCAGAGCTGTTGGACATGCTACACTTAAAGAAATCCCAATCCCTCAGTGCCAAATGCTCCAAGGATCTAAACCTTGTCATCACAATAAACAAAACATGCTGGAGGGAAAGGTTCCTGATCCAGAGACTCCCCAGACTCTGGAACAGACTGCTCATACATGTCAAGCAGAGTGCCTCTTTGGCCCTCTTCAAAAGGAACCTTGATGATTGGATGGGAGAAAGGAAATTTACCCTGGGGATCACGTCAGTCTCCCTGCTAGACAGGGGTCCAGGGAAGTAAATAGTGTGGGAAGAAATATCCAGGGAATTGTTATGGCTAGGCTTGTATAGGCCCTAGGGTCGACAGCCTAGTACCAACCTATGGACATAGCTGCACTTTCCTGGAGCATATGAAGATGGACATAGCTGCACTTTCCTGGAGCATATGAAGATGGACATAGCTGCACTTTCCTGGAGCATATGAAGATGGACATAGCTGCACTTTCCTGGAGCACACAAAAATGGACTTAGCTGCAGTTTCCTGGAGCACATGAAGATGGACATAGCTGCACTTTCTTGGAGCATATGAAGATGGACATAGCTGCAGTTTCCTGGAGCACATGAATATGGACATAGCTGCACTTTCCTGGAGCACATGAAGATGGACATAGCTGCACTTTCTTGGATCATATGAAGATGGACATAGCTGCAGTTTCCTGGAGCACACGAAGATGGACATAGCTGCACTTTCCTGGAGCACATGAAGATGGGCATACAGTAGCTGCACTTTACTGGAGCATATGACGATGGATATAGCTGAGCTGGCAGGAAGCTAGTCTTGAGCTGTATACTGGCATCATGATGAAGGGTGCCATAATACAAATAGAAGATAAATGACTTTAACAACTGACTCAACTACTAGTGTCATTCCTAGGTGTAACATGATTGTTAGCCTGGGGGAAGATAGATGATAGTCCTACTTGCCTGGCTAGGGATTGTCTGCGACTCTTTCAACATGGCTTCTACATATTGGTTAAAATACTTTCTGCATTCACGGTGCATTTTTAGGCAATATCAGTTTTCTTCATCTGCAAATCAGCCATTGTACCACTGCTCAGTGCTAGAAGCCTAAGCAATAAGATACTTGCCCTGAGGTCTATAAAATCTTTGAAAACATAGATATTTGCAGACAAGGTAATAATGCTCATTCTGTACCTGGTTTTACTGCCTACCACTCCTTTAGCCCCCTGTAATGGGAATGTATCGTTATTTTAATTTTAATTTTTTTTTAAAATCCTAACACCTCATATGTACTTCACATAAATCCTGATTTTTAGTAACTGTTGGTTACTAATGACAGGGCTTCTCCCATGATGCCTGTAGCCCACGATATCTATGTTAACAATTTAGCATTTTTAATCATCAAAATGATTTCTTGGGAAATTTCAACTATCTATCCACTAACAGCCAAACATACACCACAAAAAATTACAATGCACAAACATTCCAAGATTATTGCCGACACCTGTTCCTTAGCTCTGTTAGTGCATACCCCAAATGTGGGCCAAAACTTTCTCTATGCTGGTCCTCACGCATATGGTACCTTTATGTACCACAGCCACAGTCATCCACTCACAAGTGCAATCTGACCATTGTTCCATATTATTTTCCATAAGAGCTCTGCCAAAAGTACCCTCCAGTCCCACCATATTTGTAGCTTTCTCCAAAACACACTTCCTAGTGCTACCTATATATCTTATGAAATTCAAAGGTTCCCCACTGTGTAATGACATCATAGCTAAATGTCTGTGTATACCTCTGATTTTTTAATTCTACTGAAGCTCCTGCATTGAAGCTTTTTTTCTCATTTGACGTAAATATAATGCCTAGTTCAGTATTAAATCTCTTTGGTGGAACCCCGACATTAGCAAACTCAACAACAAGAGGAGAAAACTCCTCAGGTCACATGGCTTGAAAATGAAAATTCAAAGAATAAACAGGAGAGATTAGGCAACTATCAAAACAAACAAGCACAAATTTATGTTAAATGCTGCTGCCACCTCCAAAGATAACCACAAAGCCTTCTTTAATTATTTAATTGAGTTCATATCTAACAGAACTACCCACTTATACCTAGAGGATATCATGAACATCCCTGTTCACAAATTTAGCTTAGACTTCTCATTCCATCCCAGCCATGTCTTCCTTACTACATCAGGAAATATTACCACAGAACAAAAAATAGATGCCTTCTCCAAAACCACTCTATTTGTATATATTATACATAGCTCACCTTTTCCTCTAGTTTACATCCTACCACATTCTCTACTGATATGCATCCCGTTCTGACATAGGATGAAGGTGATCCTATAATAGCCTGAGAAAACATTCACTTTACATGCCTTGTTTATAGTGTTTAACTGTTCATAGGTTCAAAGGTGTGTACTAGGCTAATGGCCCTGCAGCCGTTACAAGCCTAGCCCATAATATTCTCCTGGCATCTTGCCACCCGACGTATTACTCTAACGTCATTATGTTGTAATGTCTGCAGTTATCTTGTTATGTTGTAAATTTCTCTATTTCCTTTGATGTAAATGGCCCGAATCAGAAAACAGACCATTGGGATCAGTGTTCTGCTCAGGTTAACAAATGGAAGCAAAGGGAAATAAGTAAAAAAACAAAAAAAACACAAAAGAATGAAATAAATAATTAAATAATTTAAATTAATAAACCAGGAATACTAGCACAATGGCTCCAAATGTGGAAAATAGCTATTCTGGTCCTATTTACAAAGGCAACCCAATCACTAACTTAGGGAATTACAGCTCAATTAGCCTCACCAGCCTCAGATATAAGGTAGTAGAACATCTCTTTCTGGAATTCATAAACGAGTATATAAGTATCTCACCATCTACTGACCATAACAAACTGAACTTCAAGAAAGGCAGATTTTGCCTTCTTAACCTGGTTGATCCCAGCTTCTTAAGCTTGCTGATGTCTTTGTGTGAATCTCAGAAGTACTACATGAAAGCAAAACAGTATATGCTTCCCACCCAGACTTGGCAAAGGCCTTTGACACTATTCCACTTTCTGGAATCATTGATGGACTAACCCAACTAAAAGATAATCCCTATGTGTCTCTTTGTTAAGTGATCTAGTTAACAGAAAGACAGACAGACAGACAAAATGAATTCTATTAGAACTAGTGATATGGTTTCCATAAAAAAGAATTGTTATTAGTGGCAACTCCCAAAGGTCTATCTTGGGACTGTTAAATTTCATTTTATATCTCATGATGTCAAGGGTCTTTGAGTGGCCATGTTTGCTCTTAGCTAATAATTCAGTGGCATCATTAATGCTATGAATGATATCAACATTATCCAAGAAAGGCTATCCTATACAAATTCATGATGGCCAGACCACGGAGGACTAAATCTCAGTGCTTAAAGTGTAACATTGTCCCCTTTGGCAAACAAGAATATTGCAATAAATACCAAATAAATAACACATTCCCAAAAGTACTATTAGCAGAGACCAGAGCAAGTTCATTGACATGGCCACCACATATCAGCTGTAGATAGAAAATCTTTCTATGTAGCCTATTTGTGAAGTGGCTAGTGACTCCAAACTCTTTCACCTCCTACATCTTCATAAGACTGTAAACACCACAGATATTTTACCTATGGTCATAAATCTACACAGTAATGTAAACAGGACTAGTTAGTGAGATGTACACCTATACTAATGGATCACCCATCTCTGAAATCAGCTACCTCTCCATGTTAAACAAAGCAGTTCACAAACTCTATTTTTAATTTAGATGACCGTATGAGTAAACAGAAACTCATTCCGGGTCATAGCTTCCCTCAGGACCTTATCGACAGTGGCAGTGAGCAATCAACATGTGCTAAACTCCTAATGACAGTGGTGATCTATTGCTTACTGTAAACCTGAGAACCTATGAGCCTATAAACAGTAATCAAACTACTCATTCTACAATGCATTAATTATGTCCCTGAGGCTCTACTGATTACACGTTTAAATAGATCACTACAACTAATCAAAGCCTCACTAGATGATAAACAATCTAACATATTTATTTTTTTTTCTATGACGACATATCCCACTTGCATTCTGCATGCCCTGTTAACGTAAGCATACAACGTTTATGGCTAATCCACCGCAGAGAAATCTCTACTCCCTCCCCCCCAAAAAAGAATTACTTTCAACACTGTATAGAAACTGTAGAAGCAAAAAACTGAAAAAGTTACAACTCGTCCCTCATCTGGTTTGAACTTATAAGTTGCAATCTACTACAATTCACATCTTCTGCAATACCAGAACTGGAGTATATGCATTGCTGACCCAGCTTCTAACAATTGAAGGTACAAGAGTCAGCAGTGTGATGTAAACAAAAAGGATCAGATGAGGATAGAAATATTATTCAGAGGTTGATACTGGCCTGAATGCCTCATTCTGCACAATCTGTGCCATAGTTTGCATTGCTTTACTGTAGTTCTCTATTCTGTCTTTTATTTGTCTTGACCATGCATCTTTTTATGATGTCTTCTCTATTCAGTATGACTTATTTTGACTGACTCTGGTAGGAATGCTATCTTCTACAGTTGCACCAAACTCAAATGGTAGAAGACTGGAAGAATGATGACTTTTCTTGATTTATCTGCCCTTATCTGTGAAAAGAAAAAGGCAGCTTTCATCTTTGTTTTCATGTGTTTTGGAGACAGTCATACTTAAATGCAGTCTGTGTACAAAATTTAGATGTTGAAGTTACTCAAGCCAAAAGTAACACATAACAAAGAGGCTGCATTGATTGCTAAGTGGTCTTTTTTCAATTATTAGGAAATGGAAGCAGCTAAGACAGAGTTTACAGACACACAGCTTTTCCCAATGCTGCATTACAGAGGAGTCTAGAAATGATCTTGCTTTTTTGTAGGCAGTGGAGAGTAAATAATGTCTTCCAGATTATGTTTTCTTATCCCCTGGATTAATTTGTGTGACTGTTTAATAGCAAATGAAGTATTTCCGGAGTGTTCTAGAGTGATCTGGAGTTATTCAAGAATGACAAAAATGGAATAAAGAAATAAAACGTCATTAAGAAGCTCTGTTATTGGTCCTTTACTGTACAGTCTCTATATAAATGAAATTAAGAGGCTCTGAAATATACCAAAAGTAATACAGTACACTGACAACTCTGCCCTGCTAAATACTCATAAAAACTACAATAGTTGGACAACAAAATGGGTTCCAAACACTAGAAAAAAATGTTTGCAGAATCCCATCTATTATAAATGCCAGCAAAAGAAATTCCATTGAAATTAGATATTGATATTATAGAAATAACCTTATCCTCAGCATGCTTTTGAAGTCCAAACTGCATAAAGACACAGAATACCCCATAGCGATGCAACAAAGTACCTAAGTGTCATGACTGATGACACTTTCTATCTGAAAGAACCAAATAAAAATGTAATATTGCACTAATTAGTTTATATGGGATTAGATAATACCTCACATCTTATGCAAAAAAGACAGAAAGAAAAACTTAACAGTCATACTAGTTCACTCAAAATGTGTAGTGATGGTATTACTTATTTATTTATTTGCATTAAGGTTGCAGTTTAACCCTGCTGGGCAGATCCCATTTTCAATGGGAAAATACAAAATAAACAAATGCAATTGGATGATGGCTAACATTGAAATCCACAAAAATGCAACAAGTGCAACTTACAGCCAAAAAAAAAAAAAAAAAAATCAAAAGAAAGCTTAAAAACAAAACAAAAAAAAAAAACCAAAATTTGAAACCTATGTTTACCTAGCTATTTTCAAATAGAGGACAAAGGTATGTAATATGCATCAAGATTCTGGAGAGGTAGAGTAAAAGTGTGTCTTCATTTATAAAAAAGTATTACCTAGTGATGATATCTATTTTGATGAGTAATACACATCATGACATTAGTGGACTGGGGTTGGCTTTGGTATAACAGTTTTGATAGCACAGCAATGAGAACATACTGTTAAAAAGAGAGATTCAATATATTGGCATCACTGTGTGGAGAGAGTATTAATGTTGGGATGACTCAAATGAATTACAAAAGTACAGAGGGAGGGTTGAGTGAAGCAGAAAATGTCAATAACATCACATTAGGGCATGGTAATGCTGTGTTTAAATGGACTTTGTATGTGCATTTAAGGATTAGTTATTTTTCTCATGTTGTTGAGGCAGACAGTTTTTTAAGTTGGGTTGGAATTAGATGCAGTTCAATTTTGAGATTTTTTTTTTTCAACAGCAGATGTTACTAGATGATCTTAAAAGGCTTTCAGCTTTGTAACAGATCAGATAAAAAAAAGTGAGAGGCATTTACAGTCATACATCATTTTAAGAGTAAATGTAGGTATAGTTAAGTTTAATAATGAAAGCCATTAACTCTGCAGGCTTGTATGCTATTTGAAGCATTTCCTGTACTTATGTTTTGATGACTTTCTTGTATATGAAGTCAATTCTTGAGACCCTTTTATTGGCCAAATTGTCAAGGGCAGTAGACATGAGTGTTATAAAATTTTGTGGCATGATCTTTTGTGTATCATAGTGGGTTTCAGTACAAAATTGTTAAACTAATGGGTTTGGTGAGGAGGTGGTCCAAAATTGCATTGACTTTGAGACAGTCCCAGAGAATATGAGAAACGAAGGTCAGTGCATAGTTGCATATCTCGAAGTATGATGAGATAGACATCACAAAGTTAGCCAGTTTCACTGGAAAGGAATAGCATTTCTGATTAAGGTATATCTGTATAGCTCAAAATTCTGCCTATACCACTTTGAACCCTTCCTAGTGAAGTTTATTTTTCCATAGTCTGGGTAATTGCAAAGGGTAGCTGTCTGCTATGGTGATTATGTGGTTATGTATTTTTGGATATTATGTTATTTTTGTAAGGGGCACACTGAATAATTCTGCCATGATTTTAGTATCTTCTGTTTGTATGGGTATGAATTATAAATTTGGATACTTTGTCCTACTTTATCATTTGCAATTATTTTTTCTTATCCTCAGTTTTCATTTAATTGTAATGTTTCTCATAATTTCTTATCTCTTTTGAATTCTGCTATAGTTCAATCTTTGTTCTTGGCAAACAAAAGGGATGTCAGTATTTCATTCTAAGGTGTTTTATTAGCATTACAGTAGGAGTTGTCAGAGCATAAATTGTATCAAGGGTGGATGCATTTCCATTAGTTTGTCTTTGTTTTTTTTTTCTACTTAAAAGTGTCAAGGGGGGGTGGATTCTGCACTTTGGTAAATATTTATTTTCTAAGAATAGGATTGCTTCGAAGATGGCATTGTCAAATCAGACTGGCTTCATTAAAGATAGAAACACTTATGATAACATTAAAAGGATCCTTACAATACGACATTATATTAATATTACAGAAAATAACATGACTTTAATAAGCTTAGACATTAACAATGCCTTTGATTCAGTACATTGGAATTATTTATTATTGGCCTTGGGAGAATATGTTTTTTCCCAAAAATTCATATATTTAATTAGATTATTATATGAACATTCTACAGCATATATAGACATTGGGCCCTGCCCTTCTAGTTCCATTTCAGTTACAAAAGGTACTAAACAAGGCTGCCCTTTGTCCCCTTTGCTGTTTGCGTTAGTTATAGAACCTTTTGCAAATTGTATTAGAATGAATGCAGACATCAAAGGCATAAAACCAAGTACTAGTTTAAATTCAGTAGTTCAATTGTTTGCTGATGACATTTTAATAACTTTAAAGGATAGTGATAAGTCATTACAATCTATATTTCATACTATTGAACTCTTTCAAAAGATTTCAAGGCTTCAATACAATGAAAATAAAACTAAGATTTTGCTTATAAATGGCAATAAGAAAAATGTAAATAAAAATTATCAAAATATATAGCTTTAGGTAATAAACTTAAATATTTGGGGGTGACAACAACAAATGATTTGAATCAAATTCAAATTACTAACCATACTAATGTCCTTGATAAAACTAAAGGCTTAATGGATAATTGGAATAATTTTTTCACCATGGAAGATAGATTGTTTTTTTACTAAGGTGATTATTTTTCCAAAAATACTATATTTCATACAACCTATTTATATCCCACTCCCTAAGCAGGTCAAACTTAAATCTAATAAGTTAATGATAAGCTTTTTATGGCATCCCACAGACCTAGAATACAGTTAAATCATCATCTAAAAGATTGGGAAATGGGAGGTATACGTCTCCATGACATTGGATTATATGCTTTATCCTCTTCTATTAAGACAATATCTGTGTGACTAATCTCACATTATTCTGCTAGGTGGAAACAAATACCTGTACATATTTGGTTAGAATCAAATCATTCACAGTTACAACAATTTACAGAAATTCCACCTAATACCTTTTATTGGTTGTTAAGAGAACATACTTTAGGAAAAGCAACTAAATATATAGATTCTAGATGTATAACAAATGTATAACTAATACATTAGATATCTTTAAAAAATATATGAACAAAAATCTAATTTTTAAAGAATGGCCATTTTTATTATACCCAATTTCTGGTACACATAATTGTATTAATACATTGATAGTACTAAAATGACCATTCTTAGAGAAAAGAATTTAATATACTGGGATCAATGGGACCAGACGGTGTCCCAGGCTGCATCCTGCACGAGCTCAAAGATGAACTAACCCCTCACCTTAACACACTGTTTAAACTCAGCCTCTCCAAAGGCTACGTGCCCACAGAGTGGCGCACAGCAACGGTTATTCTGCTCCATAAAGGTGGAGCCACAACGGACCCCGGGAACTATCACCCTATAAGCCTGACTAGCTTGGTCTGCAAAGCTATGGAGCGCATCATCATGGATCTCCTTAACAGAGATATTGGGAACCTCCAAACTCTGGATCCTACCCAGCTTGGCTTTGTTAAGGGCAGATCATGCCTCCTAAATCTGGTGGACTTCTTTGAGACATTTATCAAAGCCATAGACGAGGGAAAGGTGGTCCACAAAGCCTACCTAGACCTTGCAAAGGACTTCGACACCATTCCCTACTCAGGTATTATAGACAAGCTCTCCAGCCTGAATGTAAACCCTTACGTCATGAGATAGGTTGCCAATTGGCTCACAGACAGACCAATATGGTAAGAGTTGTGGGAGCTAGGTCTGACTCTAAACCAGTTACACGTGGCATTCCCCAGGGCCCAGTCCTAGGACCCCTCCTGTTTGGCATATACATGTCAGAGGTACAGGCAAGCACAGGAGGAATATGGCTGACCATGTTCGCAGGTGACTGCAAACTAGGGGCTATAATTGACTCTCTGGCTGACACAGACATCCTCCAAAAAGGTCTCACTGAGACAGATACCTGGTGTCAAAACCATGGCCTCAAGCTAAATACCAAAAAGCGCATAGTCACCCCCTTTGGAAAAAACAAAGCACCCAAAAACTACCACATAGGTGGTAGCCTCCTAAATACGGAAGACGTAATAAGGGATCTGGGGACCCAAGTAGATAGTAACCTCTCCTTTGATAATCACATTGCCAAAGTGGTTAGAAAATTCTTCTATGTGGCCCACCTAATCACAAAAGGGTTTGCATCCAGATCGAAAGAGATCATTGGGCCCCTCTACACATCAATCATCAGACCCATCATAGAGTATAGTGCCCCATTTTTGATATACCTTACAAGACACCTGCAACAACTGGAAAGACCACAGAAGTACCTCAACAAGAAGATCACTGGCCTCAAGCAGATGCCCTATGCAGCTCGACTGAAGAAACTCCAGCTGTAATCGGTTGCATACCGCCTACTCAGAGGTGATCTCTGCCTGACATACAAGGCCATGTCTAACCCAGAATTGATGGACATGCTCCACCTAAAGAAAACCATATCCCCTCAGGCCTCACACTCCAGGGATCTAAACCTCACCACAACAATAAATAGGACGTGCTGGAGGGATAGTTTCTTGTCCCAGAGACTTTCCATGCTCTGGAACAAGATTCCAATCTACATCAGGCAGAGCTCCTCGCTAACCCTCTTTAAGAGAAACCTTGACGAGTGGATGGGAAATAGAAAGTTTACCCCATGGATCACTTCAGTGGCTCTGCTGGACAGAGGCACAGGGAACTAATCTAAGGAGAAAGCCAACACATTCCGGCTCGGCATATAAATGCCTTCAGGCAGATAGCCTAGTACCTACCTATGAACCTGTACTGGCATCAATTGATGGATTCTGGAAATATTATATCTATGGATCAGCTTATGAATAAATATGACACTAAAAGTGAAATATGGATAGTAATACAAATGTTAAGATATCACGTTATAACTAAACTGGAATCAATGTTGTCAGCCACTAAAGAAACAGTTCCCAAATTTATAAAATTTTTAGTTATCTCTGGTAGTCAAAATGTGAAAGGAAGAGTTATCTATCTAAAATATATCAAATGGTTAAAAATACCAACTTATATTTTAAAGGAAACTTTTGTGGTTATTATAGAAAAGTAAATAATCAACTCCCAAGTGAAAATGATAAAACATTGATGTGGATTTCTTCAAAACATACTTCTCTTTCTTTACAATGAAAACTATTTTCATGGAATTGATTTTTAAATAGGATGTTGGATGTTGGAGGTGTGATCTGAATTTGAAAGCAGATTGGCAACATATGTTTTATGACTGTGAATTACTTAGGACATTCTGACAAAAAAATTTAAATTGTATTTAACGATAACTTTCAGCTAACTAAATCATTGATTTTATTCAATGTTCCTATTCCAAAATGTGTTCCCAGATTAAAATAGTAATTACTATGGACATTATTAGCAATTGCTCATAAAGTAATTACAGTGAATTGGAAAAGTAAGGCTTCTCCTTTATTTAAAGATTGCAAGACCATTACTCTGCATGTTTCTCAAATGGAAAAAGCTACCACAAATATGAGAACTGATAGAATAACCATGTATTACAACTTGTGGACAAACATTATTAAGATACTGTTGAAAACTGACTGAGTGAAGACTTAATAAGAGATTATAATCTAAAAAATATCATTAGGATTGATTGTTTGACACCCCTGTAAATAGTTTGTTTTATTTAGTTTTGTTTTTGTTGTGTTTGGTTTCTATGTTATAAGACAATATTTTTATATTAATATCTGATTCATTATAATATGTTTAAAATTAAAATTCAATAAAATATTGGAGTAAAAAAAGATGGCATTGTTACCTTTGATGCCAGATTGCAACACAGTTAACCATGCCGGAATAGATACCCTAATGATTTCTTTATACAGTGATAATTGTATAGTTTTATGAACCTGCTAACTCTGGCAGCTTGAATGTTCATATATCTTTCGTGGGTTGACTATTTTTGATCCAATGTCCATTATTATTTTATTGATATAGCATTATTTATGACAACAGAAATAATGGAAAATATATGCTGCAACTCTTGTTCATACGTTGAGAAGTAACCGTGACCATCTCTGGAGATCTTTCTTGATTTTCACCATTATCACATTTAGGATGGTTTCTGTTCACTATTCACTAATAGTGAAGAGTACATATATGTTACTGAAGACAATGTGTTGGGCATTGAAACCAGTCCAACTGCCTAGTTTACTGCCTGTAATAACTTGAATTTATTATGATTCTATAATGTTCATTAGTGGTGCTGACATTGTTGGTTTATTGAAGAGTACATAACTCACAAATATTTGATTTTTTTATATGGGATGGTTATATATTATAGGTTCATAGGTTCATAGGTTTATACTAGGCTATCTGCCCTAAGGCATTTATAAGCCTAGCCCAAATTTTTGTGGCTTACGCCACCCCTTATATGAAAAAATACTGTGCCCATTAGTTTGTTGTGCCTCTGTCCAGCAGTGACACAGAGATGATTCCCGGTCTAAACCTACGATCTCCCATCTACAGGTCAAGATTTCTCTTGAACAGAGCCAGCGAGGTGCTCTGCCACACATGGACCAGGATTTTATTCCACAGCATAGGGAGTCTCTGAGTGATAAATCTATCCCTCCAGCACGTCCTATTTATATCCGTGCTAAGGTTTAAGTCGCTTGCTCTAGTGGTTTTGGTGGATTTGGATTTTTTGAGGTGGAGCATGTCCATTAATTCCGGGTTGGACATGGCCTTGTATGTCAGGCACATGTCACCTCTGAGCAGACGGTATGCAACTGAATAGAGCTGGAGTTTCTTCAATCTGGCAGCATATGACAGATTTTGGAGTCCCTTTATCCTTTTGGTGAGGAACTTTTGGGGTCTCTCCAATTGCTGCAGATGTCGGGCGAGATACATCCCGAATGGGGCATTGTACTCGATCATTGGTCTGATAAGTGAAGAGTACAGGGGAACAATGACCTCACTAGATCTGGATGTGAATCCCTTCAGGTGGGCAATGTAAAAGGTCTTTCTAACCACTTTAGCAACGTGAGTGTCAAAAGGAAGGCCACTGTCAACCTGGGTCCCCAGGTCCATGATAACCTCTTCTGTGCTTAGTGGATTGCCACCTATATGGTAGCTTGGGGTTACCTTGTTTTTCCCGAAGGGTATGACTATACATTTTTTGGCGTTTAACTTCAGGCCATGGCTCTGGCACCAGCTATCTGTTTCCGTGAATCCCTTCTGAAGGATATCCGTGTCCAATGCACTTTCCACTATGGCGCCCAGTTTGCAGTCGTCTGCAAACTTTGTCAGCCAAAGTCCTCCCATGTTGGCCTGTACTTCTGAGAAGTAGATGCCGAACAATAGGGGGCCAAGGACCGAGCCCTGTGGGACACCACTTGTGATTGGCTTGGAGTCTGACATAGCGCCAGCAACTCTAACCCTGTGGGTTCTGTCCTTAAGCCAGTTTGCAACCCATCTTGTGACATATGGGTTTACATTTAAGCTGGTAAGTTTTTCTACAATACCAGAGTGGGGTATTGTGTCGAAGGCCTTTGCAAGGTCAAGGTAGGCTGTATGGACTGCCTTTCCCTCATCAATGGCCTTGGTGACTGTTTCAAGAAGTCGATCAAGTTCAAAAGGCATGATCTGCCCTTGACGCCAAACTGGGTCGGGTCCAATGTCTGCAAGTCCCCAATATCTTTGTTTATGAGCTCCATTATGATCCTCTCCATAGCTTTGCAGACTAGACTTGTTAAGCTTATGGGCGGTAATTACCAGGGTCCGAGAGGCACCGCCTTTGTGGAGTGGGACCACAGTTGCCGTGACGCCACTCCTTGGGCATGTATCCTGTGGTAAGGCTGAGATTAAACAGCTGCCTTATGTGCGGGTTTAATTCCTCATTTAGCTCATGTAGCACACAGCCGGGACACCATCCGTCCCATTGATGCTGTGTTTTTACCTTAAGAGAGACAAGCTTTCACCTGCTCATTTGAGATGTCTGGGAGGCTACACTGGCTGGGATAGTTATCTCTCCTTTAGGGGAGAGGGGTGAAGTTTGCACTGAACCTGTCTGCCAGTATGTTGGCAATGTCTGTGGGTTCAGTGATTTTTGTATCATTTTGGACTAATTCTGAGCATATCTGGGAGTTTCCACCCAGGTTCCTAACATAGCTGAAAAAGGTCTTATGATTGTCCTTTGAATCCATGGCAATTTTTCTCTCAAAATTGGCCTTAGTTGATTTTATGAGTGCTCGTATTTTTTTACTAATAATGATCAGGGGTGACTTCCCTTTTATGGATTTTGTTCTATCATGTAATAGCTTTCTCCTCTTATTGTAAAGTTTGTTAATGGCTGGGGTCCACCAGACTGGACATGTGCCCTTTGTGGAAAGAGTCTTGGTTTTATTTGGGATTGCCTGATCCATGCAGTCCTGGAGGTGTTCATAGAAGGCATTTGTAAGGGCTTCCGCAGCTTGGGTTGTGGTTTCCACTGGCTCAGGGGCCTTGAAGGATACCACACCAGTCTTGAGTAGTGTGAAGTTTGCTTTAGAGAAGTTCTTCACTGTGGTCTTTTTTGTTTGGGGTGGGGGCGGGATGTGGATTTCCAGTGAGATTAGTTTATGATCAGATCTCACCAATGAGGGATATACTTCCGGTGTGGAGCATTTTGTCCCCATGTTTGTGATAATGAGATCTAGTATATTTTCTCCTCTCGTGGGAACAGTGACTAGCTGTTCCATGGCATTTGAATTTATGAACTACAGGAACCGTTGGGATAGAAAGTTAGGGCTTGAGTAATGTTCCCAGTCTATATTCGAGTAGTTGAAGTCACCCAATATGATGGTGTTTGGAGATACATTTATACCCTCCAGTGTCTTCAGGAAGGCTGTGTGGGGTTCCTGAGTTTGAGAGGGTGGCCTGTAGCATGCTACAATTTGTAGAGCAGTTTTGCCTATGGTTAGTTGCACCTGGATGGTTTCCAAGCTTGTGCGTTGCCACCAACCTGGAGGTGTGGGCATCCTTTATGAATATGGATACACCCCTCCTTTTGTGGTGTGGTCCGGGTTTTGGGGCCGGAACGCATGATATGGGGTAAAACCTAATAGTGCCGGGTGCTCTCAGGAGCCTTGAACCAGGTTTCAGTTACAGCACAGACATCGATGTTCTCCATACTGAGAAGGACCTCGAGTGCGTGCATTTTGAGATTTAGACTTCTGGCATTGAGCAGCATTACCCTCAGTTTCTTCCCATTTTTGTTTTCTAGGGTGGTAGGTTTAGAATTTGAGCCTTGCCTAAAAAGGCACTATGGGGTGGCAAGAGCCTTAGCCAATATCCGGAATTCCAGGGTGACAGGTGCAAGCCGTCCCTTTGAAGCAGCGTGGCTTGTCAAGCATGTCATCCCAGGCAGACAGACACTGGATCCCCTTTGAATGACACCAGACATTAAGCCAATTGTTAAAGCTGATCATCTTGTCTCTATATTGTGGCATCATTCTTGGTGAAGGAAGGATACTGCTTAGGGTCAGGGTCATACCTGCCTGGGCTACATAATCAGAGAGCTCCTCTATGTCTCTTTTCATGTAGTCCAGGGAGGTACGTCTCAGGTCGTTCACACCATCATGGACAATGACTGTGTCATATTTGTACTTGCCGTGGAGTGACCAGAGTGCTTGTGTTATGTGGTGGATTATAGCGCCCAATAGGCAGCTTACTGTGACTATTCACTTACTACTATTACTTTTTACTATTTACTATTTACTTACTATT
Organism: Protopterus annectens; assembly: GCF_019279795.1. Classification (NCBI taxonomy): domain Eukaryota; kingdom Metazoa; phylum Chordata; order Ceratodontiformes; family Protopteridae; genus Protopterus; species Protopterus annectens. Next base: position 1,179,251,250 of record NC_056728.1, on the reverse strand, counting down.
TACTATTTACTTACTATTCTCATACGTTATTTACTAGATTAAGTTTATCCCCTATTTGTCAAAAGGTGGAGCTTTCCATACTCACCTTTTAGTTAGAAATATTTCAGAATTCCTGAATATTCTACAGTATTGTACAGACCTGGAGGAATGCATTCACTAGGTATAACATCCATGATGTTAGTTTCAGTGTTGTTATACCAGGTTCCTCGTATAAGATGATCTTTTTAAATAAAGTAACAGTTCTAGTGATTATGTAAATAAATATAGCAGTAGAAAGCATCCCTTTGTGTTTCCAGATAACAGTTTAAGTATACTGACTCTAAATGAGAGAACTGTAAGACATGGAGTCCAACACCCCAGGAGTTTATTGTTTAATCAAACTGATTGCTGAAATACTGCAGGAATTTAGAATTTAATCAGCCTGGTTGTTAAGTGCTGGATAAAAGTACACTTCCAAATAAAATGTTCTTGAGTTGAGTTTTAAAAGAGTACATATGGAATGTACGATAAGGTACACTGTATAAGCATGTTATAGTGGTGTAATTATGATTTATGCATGACAGATTAAAGAAACAGGATACATACACAGAGTTCTGCCAGAGAATAGTATAATCCTTTTTCTGTAGTTGTGTTGTTGTAAAGTGTGTATATATATATATATATATATATATATATATATATATATATACATACATATATATCTAAGCTATTTCCCATATCCATAACATCTTTATATAAAAAGCCTTGCATGGTTATGACAGTGCCTCTGGAAGATAAAATTTATTGTATGGCCCCTAAAAGTATCAATTTTCATTCTGTTTATATAGTTTATCTTTTGTATAATAAATATCAATTTTCACAAATGTGCTAATGCTATTCCAGCTATTTCCTTGGGAACCCAAGAAAAACTGAGTGCATTTAACTTACTTAGGATAAATGAAGATAAACATCTTTCTCTATTTTTTAGATTTTGAGACTTGTGAGACACCCTTAAAAGACACCAACATTTCAAATATGTAGGATTACAGATGCTACTGCTCTATTTAATTTCTGAACATGAACTCGACAGACATTTATATATAGTGGCTAACTTTGTCTCTCTGACGATGACGTTGTTAAAACAAATATTTCGTTAGTGTAAGCACACGACGCACACACTTGAATATGAGCCCATATTTTTTGCTTCTGCATTACTGTACATAATGGTTTTTTTTTTAGTATTTAATGTATATATGAGAAATTAAAAACTCTTCCATTTCAAACAAGACAATTATCTATTGTAAAACTTAATGAAACTGCAGCTGTGGTTTCATTAAATGAAAGGAAACCTGAGAGTGTATATAAATGTATGAATACATTATGTCCCATATCAGTACAGACTGCCAAACAGCACAATGTGTACTCTGATTGGGTTCCCAAGGAAAAACAGAGAAGAAAAGAAAGAAAAAAGTAGCATAAGATGTCAAGGAATGGTCCTAGTTTGCATTGTATGGACCACATCCTTTTTTTCAACAAAGGAAACAAAACTGAGTGCATTTAACTTACTTAGGATAAATGAAGATAAACATCTTTCTCTATTTTTTAGATTTTGAGACTTGTGAGACACCCTTAAAAGACACCAACATTTCAAATATGTAGGATTACAGATGCTACTGCTGTTTGGCATTTGTAAAGTTTATTCTGCAAATGAAAGAAATAAAGTAAAAGTCTATAACAACATTTAATGTATAAACAAAAGCAAATGCATGCAGGTTAAATGCAGAATATGACTTGTCAGTCTGGTGTAACTATAGCAGTTCCAGTGATTATGGAGGATGTGGGTTTTAGCATGAGGTATATTACATTTCTTTTCTTTGACCTTATTATATTTACCAACCAACTACATGTTGTTTTTTTTTTTTATTGTTTAGAGTCACTGTTTTATGAGGTACTTCTTCAGGGAGAATGCTTAACGCCTGACATCTGTTTTACAAATGTTTTCCACACTCAGATATGTGAAAGAAGTAGCCTTTGAAAACCTTTTGCAATTTGTCCAGATATAGCTAATTGCTTAGAAATGGCAGATGATTTGCAGTACTGAAGTCAGTGAGGAAATGGCTGCAGTCCAGTGCATGAGCCATAATTTAAAAATACATTAAGAGGCTATAAATAGATGACAAAAATTTGAATGGAATGTTTTAGCAACTAAAAACCATGCAGACATTTTGCTTTAAAAATTATTCAGTAGTTTACAATTCTTTGATGAACAATCTCACCTAGCACAACTGTCTGAGAATTTCACCATATGAAAAATATAAACTTTTTTCATGTTGAGTTCAAGCCCCTTCATGTCCCATATGGAAGGCAATACCCCTGCAAACTGCCAAACATGCATATACATACTCTACAATGACACCTGTTTGAAAAAAGAGAAATCAGTGAAAGCAAATTAATTCCTGACCATGCAAACTTAGAATCTCCACTGGCAGTGATTTACCATGATAAACAGAAATCAGGGAGGTTAGCATCAGTGAGCTGAACTCAGCCAGACAGTGCCTCATGCAGTTAGCATTCAGCAAGGTGTAGGGAAGCCAGACATATTTTACAATGAATCATGAGCCAAACAGATGAGCACATGTTAAAATACAATGCACAGTATGAATAACTTCAGACATGTCTCTACCAACCTGTTAAAGGCATGACTTTTTTTTTAATTCACAAGTACAAATATGTGCTCTGGATACATTTAACTCACATCTCAATTAACCAAATATTTAATGCAGTAAATCAGCAGTCTTGGATCTTATAAAACAAAACATTTAAGTCAGGATAAATACAAAAAATAATCCAAGCAAGGGGAATGAATGGTTCACAAAACAGTGTTAAAATTAACACTGTAAAAATAGCACAATATATGAAGAAAAATTGCTGAACCAAACTGTGGCAGGAAAAGCACATCAATGAATATTAGTAAAAGAGAGCCATCTCATACCAAAACGTTTATTAGGTGAGCGCTTTTACATTACATTCAAACTGCTTCATCAGACCTAGTATAATTAAAACCAATCATTTTTAAACAACATTCATCTAATAGACTTCCTAAACCATTTCCCTATTAAATCACATCATTAATTGCTAATCAGAGTCTTAAAGAAAATACAGGTTACAACCACAGAATAATTGTAAACCACACTGCAATTTAATCAAAAACAAAGACATACATCCCCTCTTTTCTTTATTTATATTTTGATATGCAGATATTACTTTAGGTCAACACTTTTATGCATATTGAAATGAGATATATTCCCTGTTTTACTTATAGTTCTTTCTGTATATCCAAAGTGTAGTTTTACACAAGAATACATTTTTTATATATATGTTTATATATATGGTTGCATATAAGGTCATGTATATTCAGATACATAATTTTAGAAAAAGAAAAGGGGGGATGTATGTCTTTGTTTTTGATTATATTGCAGTGAGGTTTACAATTATTCTGTGGTTGTAACCTGTATTTTCTTTAAGACTCTGATTAGCAATTAATGATGTCATATATTAGTGAAATGATCTAGGATGTCTATTGGATGAATGCTGTTTAAACATGGTTGGTTTTAATTATACTAGGTCTGATGAAGCAGTTTGAATGTACTGTGAAAGCGCTCACCTAATAAACGTTTTGGCATGAGATGGCTTCCTTTTACTGATATTCTTTGATGTGCATTTCCTGCTGAGGTTTGGTTCAGAGACTTTTCTTCATCGAAACATTTAATTGCAACCATCATTAATTAGATTATCAGAGTGTCATTTTCAAAATATTAATAATTGTACTGATATACAGAACTATTGGAACAAATTAGTGTAAGATCCTTATACCAGTTTAAGCAGTGGTCCTTATACCCATGTGGTAGTAGTGATGGCAGGCAGCGTGACTCAACAAGGATCAAACACCAGTGCTGCTGTATATCCCTTTGGTGAAGTTGTCTCGGCAGCTAGAGATTGGGGTAAGTGCAATTTCAATAGACCAAAATACATATATATATTCTAAACCACCACCTTCAGCTGACCTGTAATATGCAAGTATTAGTTTACACATATATTCTAAAACTATGCTATCTCCAGCTGACATGTGATATGCACATAGTAGCATATACATATATTCTAAACTACCACCAATTGCAGCTGACATGTAATATCTACTCATTTGCAATCATATATGTTCTATACCACCACCATCTACAGCTGACCTGTAATATGCATGCAGCATATATATATATATATATATATATATATATATATATATATATATATATATATATATGCTAAAGTGTCATCACCCCCAGTTAGTATGTAATATGCACACAGTATCATATACAATAAACTCTCAGTTAACTGGAACCCAAGCAACCAGCAAAAAAAATCAAAGAAATACAGTGCAATTTTCATGTGTTGCAGTTTCTGCCTACCCCCCCCCCCCCCTGCAGAAACATACCTTATGTTTTTATAGTTTTAGAGTTTTAAAAAGGAAGATAGGAATAACTTCCCTCTTTCCTCAACCTGAAAACAAGTCAAACCAAACAAATAGTATAGGGTACAATATTAGTCAGGCCTATTTTTAATAGTAACTCTCAAGCTACCAGAAACTACAGTTATTCAGCTTCTACCAAACCCAATGGGTGCTGGTTAACAGAGAGTTTACTATACATATATTCAAAACTACTGTCAACTCCTCCTGGCATGAAATATCCACACAATGGCATACAAATATATTCTAATCCATCAACATCTCCATCTGTTATGTAATATCCACAGAGTTACATACACATATATTCTAAGCAGACACTGATAAATGTTTGACAGTAGCAGCTCCAGTACCAGATCTAAAATGGAGCAAAAGGAAGAGGTGAATATGCCATCTACTGTTATCTGAGCAGTGCTGTCAAGCCCCTGTTTTGCATAAATGGTGGTAGTCAGAGTTACGGTGTTGTAATTCATTAAAATGATGCCTGCGCTGTTCCCCTATCCCATTCATGCCTATGTCTGAGGACAATTGCTCGATCAGATTGCACTAGACTTCAGTCATTTATAGGGCACCATTGTAAGGGCCCAGTGCATGCTCCGCTATATGGTGATGAAGGAGAAAGATCACAATCCTACACTTAGTCATGCACCATACAAGTACTGCCAACACGAACTAATAGAAGCTGCCATTCTATTGAATCTCCTTTGAAAACAAAGTCACTTCCAATTGGAATAAAATGGTAGCCTATCACTAACTCTTATCTGATGTTGGAATCATGGGGAGCTGCAAAGCAATATGAGATACATACCCACAATGATCTCCGACATGAGCTCAATACCATGATCCCCTCAGACGCGAGCATAAACAGCAAACTGCTCTTTAAATCATAGCTAAATGTCAGCCATATAAAATGATTCATAAATATTCATTTAACTCAAACAAGTATAGGTCTGTTGTGTTTTAGAGGTACACCACCATTTTGTATGTTAGGTCATGCAGATTTGGGACGGTATCATGTGAAAAGTATTTGGAGGCTGCAGGCTAAGGAGGTGCTCATTAATTTTAAAGTATGGTGGGCTATTTCTATCTTCTTTCTTAAGGATCTCAACCCTTACATTAGAATTTACATTAAAAAAGCCTGAGTGCATTTTTTTTCTGTTTGGACCTTGTACAGGCAATGAGATAACCAAAGATGTCAGGGCAACGTATCTCTTTACATAGATGTCACTTTTGCAGTGAAGGTATGTTTTTTATAGTCTGTTATGTTAGCATATGGTGGAGGGTATGTCAGTATATGTCTACTCTGATATATTCAGTCCATTGTGCAAAGATAAGATTGTGTCACTGACTTTTTCCAGGGTGTCCCTAAATGTTGCCACCAGAAATACCTGCCCTGTACAATACATAACTGTTCCTCCTAAGAAATTAGATATGCATTGTTTGGAGTGCTTATGTACCAATGTGTTGCAAGTGCACCTCCTGTATGTTTTTCCAAATGTGTCTAGAAACCTGCCATATGTCAGACATATATAGCAGTCCCTCTGAGTTCACAAAGTCGAACTTGTTAAAGTTCGAACCCCATATGGTCGAGACCATATATTCGAATTTGTACAAGATTGAGCGTTTAAATGGAAATCTCCGCAAGAGGAAGTTTCCATTCATTTCAATGTGGTGCAGTCACGGAGTTGGTATATTTAAGTAGCGGGGCTGTGGGAGACTCTGCCACCTCGAGGGGGATGCAGGGGGGCTTGCTCCCCTGCTTACAACAGTTTATTTTGTTTTTACTTTTTTTTTTTATTACTAGTCGAAGTTTTGTAACTTCAAACGGAATGGTTCGAACATTCCATGTTCGAAGTTATAAGACTTCAACTATGTGATAAAGACCCATCCTTCTGATTGCAATAAGGCATAACATGGTTACTGCTTTTCCTGTAGCCACTTTCCTATCAGTTTGAGTACTAAACAGTCTTTAGCTCTGAGTCATATGGTCAGAGGTATCTGTATGAGCAGAGGATGAAGTGTATTGGAGTTATTAGACAATTCAGCCCTGCTGAGAGTGATGTACTACTACAGGCATGTAGGACAAGTGGATGGCACCTATTGAGGAATGGGGTTTCTGATATACATGTACAGGCACAGTTATGACAGACAGTGGTCCGTGACATAAATACCATTATACATTATACTGGTGTCACAAATATGTTACTAACTTGCTGTGTTATGATATGTAAAATGAACAATGCATAGCATTTTTGAGGTTGATCATGGGGGAGAAACTATCTAAGAGCTACAACATGTCAGAGCCAGAGGAGAGTTTGGTGTACCTACTGGTGGACAATAGACTGGATTATTCCTGGAGGAGTAGGCACTGGCTTGAGGAATATCTCTCCCCATGGCCCTTGAATGTTGCTGTACCAAGCTGTAGTCCTCAGATTTAAGTATGGTGTCTCTGTGTTTAGAAACTTGGCAGAACAAAACATTTGCTTCTTATGATTTGTTATAAGACCATCAGGTATCCAGGCACATTGGGGTGGAAACAAGAGGTATGTTGTAGATGTATGGCACATCTTCTTTATAATCATTAGCATGCATGCTACAGAAGCACAGTTTTGGCAAAGATATACATATTCACTCCAGTGTGTCCTTCATTGAGTATTCAAATGACAAACTCGTGCTACATATAGAGGCTAGCCAAGAGAACAGGCTGATGTGGCCCCCATTCAGTGGCTGATGACAATGATATTGATTATACAACACAGATCTGAGTCACAGTCTGATGACTTGGTGGGACTGCTTATTAATATCCTGCATGGACATCTGCCCACAGCACAGGGTTAATACATGGCCTCATCCACAGATGAACCTGAGGCTGTACAGATTGGGTGGTTACTGCCCTCAGTGGGAGAGGACTCACCTATATCTCTTACCAAAGTCCTGCTCCCCCTTTGGATGCAGCAGTGAATGAGAACACTGCATCTGAAGTGCGTGCACTCACCATCATGAAACCATGTGGGGGGTCCCAGTGTTGTCATGTATCATAGTTGGTCCTGATATGCAGCTAGCACCTGGAACCAATCAGCAAATGTACTGCAGTATCATTCAGACACAACCTGTTGCAACTCAGTCCAAGATGAAGAGGAATGTTGTGTTGCATGGCACCTTTCAGTACATGGAGCACAGGGATGCAGTAGTGATTGATCTTATGAGTCTTTTGATGGCAAACACCACTTCATCATCTACCTCCATATAGCAAATTGCTAGCATCCTTATTACTGCCCTCACAGGCCATATTATCTGATGCTGTAAAGTCTATATACCCAGAGTGGCAGTGTGAGGGGAGTATCACAATGTACATCATCCAAGAAAATTACGCTTTAAGGAGTACCAAAAACAAAACGATTTCAAAATAATAATGATACCCTGGGTCCGTGATACGCAATAAGTTCCAGAGCCAGAAAATAAAAAAAGAATCTTTATTAAAACAATAAACGTTAAGAACTTTGTCCCTTTTAGCTACTAACTGGACTTCATCAGAACAGTTAACTACTAATACACAATCCTTATATACAGGAAGTACCACAAATCAATTTCCTTTGTTAATTGATAGCTAATAATATTAAAATAAACTTTTGCAACTCTTTCCTTGAAAACAGATTTGAAGCACATTCTTTTTACTCAATAAATATAATGCTTATAAATGAAAGGCTCCTTTCTTCAAACTAGGTAATAAAGAAAGATATTCATTTAACCCTGGGGGGAAATGGAGTTTATTAACAATCCATTGGAATTCTTTTACTTCAGTGTCTAATTCCCACCAACCACTCCTAACATTAAAAGGCACTACCTCCAGAATCCCAAACTGAAATTTATCGAACCCTTGACATACTAAAGAGTGTTTACAGAAAGAATTATTCTTATTTGCCTTGGAAATGGCATGTAAGTGTTCATATATTCTTTTTCTAAACAATCTTTCAGTTTTCCCCACATAATACATATCACATTTATCACAAATTGCAATGTAAATCAGACCTCAGGTGGCACAATTCTCTTTACCTAATCTAATGTGTCTAGAAATACCTTTAACTTCTACAGACTCAGCTTCCAAAACATAGGGACATTGCTTACATGAACCACACCTTCTAGTATCCTTCAAAGCTAGAACAGGTTAAATGTAAGTTTGTTCAAAAAGATTTTTGAAATTACTTCCAGTTTTATGTGCAAAAGGGATCTTTGCCCCAAAATTTCCAGAACATCCAGATTCCCTTTAAAAATTATCCATTTTTTTACCATACTATCCCTAACTTTGTTGGACCCCAAACCATAAGGGACCACCATAGTACTGGAAAAATCTTTGTTAGAAGTAGTCCCAGCCTTTTTTGGCATTACGCCTAGAGTTTTGTCACCTAAGAGGGGATTTATACTTCTTTCCACAGCCTAAGACTTCATCAACTACTTTCTGCAACTTATTAACTGGGTATCCTCTATTTTCAAACATTCCCTTAATTTTAACTATTTCTCCTTTAAATACATCCACCTCTGAACACATCCTAGCAAACTGGACCAAATGGCCCTTAAAAATATTATTTTTCATATCCTTAGGATGATTGCTATGAAAATCCAAATAGTGTCTGTAAAATGTTTCTTTTCTATAAATTCTAGATGCAACATAACACCTCACTTTGTCCTTGTACAGGGTAATGCCAAGATAGTTAATAGAAACAGTATTGCTGGTAGAGATAAACCTAAAATATGTACTAAGGTTGTTTAAATACTCTACAAAATAATTAGCTGTTTCAGTGGTATATGTATTGGATTATCATTCAGACACAACCTGTTACAACTCAGTCCAAGATGAAGAGGAATGTTGTATTGCATGTCACCTTTCAGTACATGGAACACAGGGATACAGTAGTGATTGGTCTTATGAGTCTTTTGATGGTAAACACCACTTCCACATGTACTTCCATGTGGCAAATTGCTAGCATCCTTATTTCTGCCCTCAAAGCCATATTATCTGATGCTGTAAAGTCTATATACCCGGAGTGGCAGTGTGGGGGTGTATCACAATGTACATCATCCACATCAGCATCTGCACACTTTATCATGGATGGACATGAATTTAGGCATCTTTTGTCAGGACAGCTCATGAGTGGACTCAATCCAAATTAATTAAGTTCCTGTGGACACAACATGCCTGTCAGGTCAGCGTTGTGGCTGTTGATCATCGCCAAGCACTGGTGCACCCACAGGATGACATTGTCTTTGGAGCAGACTACCCATTGCATTAAGTGTCCTGTCTCCATCTTAGGACATGGTCACATAGTGGCACTGCCATTCCATTGCAAGACAAACTTACCTATGACACATACTGCCCGTGTCCTGCTGTATCATCATAGACCTCCTTCACATCCTTTGATATGCTCCCATAAATCTTTATAAATTCAAGTTTCTCATGTCTCTTGATCCTGTGATATGCCCCCACACAGTGTACATAAACAGATGGGTCACTTTCTGTAGAAAATACACTAAATAAGCTTCAGAAGTGCAGAAACATTTATTGAGAAAACAGAATAGCTTTCACATTGCAAACACTTCATCAAATGCATAATACTAAAACAAAATTGCAAATACAAATAACCATACATTTGTGTAATGACCATTATGATATTCAGAATAATATTTTAGCTAAACATATCACTAAAACTTCTACAGAGCACAGTTTTTTGTCTTGCGTCATTGGAAAGACTCATCCAAACCTTTGGAGCAGTGACCAGTCTCTACAGAAAGATGGATAAAATACTTAAGGGCTGAAAAAAAGCTTTGGTTAAACATGGCTGCTGATATTAAACCAATGCTAAGGAAGACACTTTGTATTATGAAATTATTATTATACAGTTAAATATGTAATTTATTTGCTCTTTTGAAAAGCTTGTATTTTAAAGTCAGAATTGGTTAATGTCTTTGAAAATGCCTTCTGATGATTGACTGGGCTGATTAGGTGATTGCCATATAATGTTCTGTATTAATTTAACTCAGTTTAATACAGATGATGAAGCTCTTCTAATGTGAAAGTTTTTGTTCTTTTCTTAATAAAAAGTGCATTTGCTTCTGGACATTTTTATGTTTTCTTGCACTTTTTTTTTTTAATCATAGAATTAATTGCTTGAGCTGAAATTTGGTGCTCATTGTGTCCCCAGCCATCTGTCCATTTGATAATAACTGTGACCAATGACACCCTCCCTCATCTTTGCTACATATGACAATGTCTGATGCACACTGTAGTTCATCCTTTCACTGTCCAGCATAGCCTGACATTAACAGCATGCATAATGTTTTTTTTTTCTCTGCATGGCAATATTATATCAGAGTGTGTGTTCCCATCTTACACTGGAGCTAGATGTATGACACTGCTTCATCTGTGCTACCTTGTGTTGTGCCAGTTGCTCTCTGATGGATGGGTGAGTGCACTTACTGTTGTCTCATCACCCTCTCATTGGTATATGATGTTGGTGTACTCGGTACAGTCACATCACTATCCTAAACCTACTTCCTCACCAACATATTATGGAGCACGCAACATGCTAAAAATATCATGCTGTCTGTGTTGCCCAATCACTGGATCAGTAATCAAGGAGCCTGAATCCTCGCCACTAGCACCAGTGGGGGACGTACATTGGGAGGATGATGGGTACACATACAGTATTTCCATATACAGCTCACTGCATCAAGTACAATTTCCCTTAAGAGCACACAGAGACCACAGTCAGTCCAGGACTGGGTTCACCCTCTTTCTCCAGACCCCCAATAAGATTCCCTGTTGGCACAGCTATAGAGTTAAGATCTCAGCTAAGTGGCCAAGCTAAGACCTCCAGCACCCTCTCAGTCCAGCCAGTGCTTCTTGTCCCTGCCCAAGTAGCTGACACACACAAACACACACACTTTGAGATTTGATTCATACACACACCTGGGGAAGGATGGCACAGGTTTACTAGCTATGCCCCCTTCTGCCCAGGCTATAAGGTAGTTTTCACTGCCACCAGCCAGCTCCTATTAGCAAAGGGTGTCCAATCTTACGTTGTAATGTTACTATCAATACAAATGGTAGTTTGACCAAGAGCAAGGCTACTAGAAGTGGCCCACAGTGTCACCAAATAAATATACATGTACTATCAGAACTTAAATGTGTCTCACAAATATCAGCCACTATGAAAGGTTTAAATATATTTAATAATAAATAATAAAAGAACAAGAACATTCTCAGTATATAATCACAGTAGCATCAGAGTTCAAAATCGCAGGCAATATTTAAAACAACATTGCAGGACAGTCTCAAATAAATGAAGAAAAAACATCTAAATTAAGCTTTGCTATATTTCTAACTATATCTAGAGGATTACTATATCCTACTTAACTTACTTACAGAGTAAGCAAGGCAGATGTGGTGAGTGGGTCTTCCAGTGGATGTTGTCAGGTCAAAGAAAAATATAGACTCAGTCTCTCGTTCTCTCTCAGAGAGTTCTTAAATTAATATCTCATATATTACTACTGGGATACCTTGCAGGATGACATCACGTCTTGTCAACTGACTATCCAATGTAAAACCCCCATTGATGCAGCTGGTAGCATTTATCATCTACCTTTGAAAATACATAGACAAGGCTTTTCTTAGATCTAAGGCAGATCCTGGACGTTATAAAACAACAAAAACACTTCCAAGACAATACAGTCAACCTCCTGCTGTCCCAGTCCCCTTCAATAAACACATCACACAGAATGACATTTGATGACCTTTATTAAACTTCCATAACTTTGATTACCAATTCTATTTACAAGTGGACATAGTATAGTTGATTCTAAACACAGCATAAACATCCTTGTAATGTTAATCAGAACAGTGTATCTGCCCATCCTGAGAGGTAAGCAGCGTCCATACCTTTGCTCGCTTACTTTACTTATAAACCTCCTTGTAATGTTAACCAGGACAGCATACCTGCTCATCCTGCCCAGTAAGCACCATCCATATCTTTGCCCGCTTACTTTACTTATAAATCTCTTTGTAATGTTAATCAGGATAGTGTACCTGCTCATCCTGCCCAGTAACCAGCGTCCATACCTTTGCTTGCTTACTTTATTTATAAACCTCATTGTAATGTTATCAAGACAGCGTACCTGCTCATCCTGCCCAGTAACCAGCGTCCATACCTTTGCTCGCTTACCTTACTTATAAAGCAGCATCCCATCTGACTTCATAAACCATTCATCAATTACCAAATTACCAACCAAATAAGCAGCATCCTTACCTCTGTTTGCTTACCTATTCAGCAAACTTCCTCCAGCTGCTCATTTCCTTTCCACAAATCCTTGGAATAAACCTCCACACACAGGAGGTGGAACAGAAGAGGGAAAGCCTGTCCCTCTTCTCCACCAGCCAGCCTGACCAGGCTGTTCCCCTTCCCTTCTAACCAAAACTGCCCAACCAATAACCTCCCATAAAAGGGAAGGGTTAGGCCAAACATCATTTGGTGTACCCATCATCTGTAAAGTACCTTATACCCTGTCATCAACCCCACGCCTTGACTACTAGCACTGGAATGTGCTTTAATGAAACTAAATAAAGTAGGAGTACCCATGACCCCACTGTACCACCGGAACCTACACTCCAAGAAAATATGGTCCCTTTAGTCTGCTTCCCTCAAGCCACTAACCAAGGCTCGATCTTTACAGAATGGCAACCTATAGCCATAATAAGTGCGACAGAAATTATAACCCCTTGAACACAATTCTGCAGCCTGGTCAAAGAAAACCCTTAATAAGTCTCTGACCCAGGACCCTGTCAACTATAGCATCTCACACTAGCCCACCAAACTAAAACCTATAACCACAACAAAAAAAAACACAAACTATAACCCAATGAACTGAAATCAACACTAGTATCAAGTCTCACCCCAGGACCCTGTCAAAGGTAATATATCACCTTAGCCCATCAACTACCCAGTTCTGGATGTGCAACAACTCAATAACCGTAGGGAATACATTAACTCCAAAACTTTAATGTCCTAACTTTAGATGGCAGAAAACCAGCACCCCTTGACCGAGTTCCTGAAAATTGCCTATGCTCAGCTATGAAGTACTCTACATGCCCAGCCATAAATACCCCCAATTCACTCATTACTAAACCATTCTTAACCCCTGTTTGTCCCTAGCCTTCCCCCTCAAAAGCTCTTTCATTATGTTACCTATACCACTAGTAGGTAATTAAAACCTATCCTACAGCTGCCTTATCCTGCAACCAAGCATCCTTTAAACCTTCTAACTCCCCTGTAACAATGCACCCAGTTTCTAAAACTAACCCAACACGGCCATCTACCTACCATGCTTCCTAAACCCTATCTTCAAAATTCAACCAAACCCCACGTGAAATGATCCTTGTGCTATTTTATAAAACCATAACCTGGTATGTAATATTAACACTACCTACTCAAGGGACAAATTTGTCACCCCAAAGATACCACCCATTAGGATCAAACTCCAGCATCCTGTCAAACACCTCATTGGCCCTTCCCTCACATACGGTTCAAACAACTGGATAACTGAATGCAACCACCCCAAGGTTCCAAGGAAGCAAGGATTGAATCTCAGTGGCTTGCAAGAGCCATAGGGCTGTAGCCTAATAAGTTCCTGTGCTCCTATGAATGTTGTGACTCTAGTCATCCCGTAGGATCCCCACACTCCCAATAAACCATCCCCAACAGTTTTTCTCCTGGCCCCCCTACCTACCTTTTCCTTACTTGCCCCCTATACTGATACAATAGTCAGCTCCCACCAATTAAACACAAAGGTCTAACATGCCTTGCTAAGGTGATTACTCAGACCTGCCTTGTGCCCCATTCTAGTGGCAAGAACCTCCATCCATTCAAAACATCACCTTTTAAGTTCCCTTTTCAAGCCGCCACAGCATGATGCCTTCTGCACTTCAGCCATTTCCATCAGTAACCGTTGGCCACTTGTGCTCCCCATGTGTAACCTCCTTGCTCACCACTGCTTCCATCATCTGCAGATTCCATGTATATCTCCACAACTGATACTCAGCACACAAACATCGACAAAGAAAAGGACAGAAGCAAACCCTGTAATTTATAAAGAGAAGGCTCCACCTTATACCCACCTAGTCTAAATTACAGCTGCAGCATTCCAAGACCCCATCTGCAAGAAAGAAAAGACATGTAAATCATTCAAAATACATGCCACACATTCCAAGACATCTTCAAGGGCAACCTATCCTGCCAACCTGGGAAGGAATGTACCACCACCACTCACATCTATGACAAAGCAACCAAAACTGAAGCTATGCTTCCAATGACCCTATCAAATATCCAAAGCTCGAAACTATCTGCCTATCACTAATAAGGGGGAATAAAGGCCCAACAATAGGGACAGTTTGCCTGAACATGACTTTCTGAGGGGTATAAAGTTCCAAACTTGTCTGTCATTATCTGTTTTTGACAATTCCTCAATAATTAGCCAGAGAACCACAGTGTTATGAAAACAGAGCACTTTTTGTAGCAAAATCCGAACATTCTGTACCGCGGAGAAGTAAGAGCAGTGAAGATGGCCAAACCTCCCTCAGTCACACCGTGCGCACGCGCGACTAACGGCACCCAATCACGGGCATCCTCCAGCCCCTGGAATCTGCCTCTGCCATGAGAGAGAACATACCAACAAGCTCTGCCCATAAACTACTCCAATAGCCTAGACAAACACGATGAAATAGAAAACTCCTGCTCTCAACCACCAGCTACAAAGCACACCCCCCACACCTCTCAACCTCATAAAGCAAGGGATCTTGACAAGCCATAAATAAAGGCCCCAAAATTAAGGAAAACTTTAACTGTTGCTCTTACCAACTTAGAAAGTTGATAAATTAAATGGGGTTGCATTAGCCTGAATCTCGGAAGGGTACAACACCTGAAACTGAAATGTCTGCCTTTCCTAACATCTATTTTTAATGATTACCATTTAATACTACACAAAACTGTATAGCTGAGAGGCATGCATCACACACAAACTCACCTTCCAGCCCCTCAGTGACATCACTCGGGTCTATATTGCATAATCGAAAGAGCTAAATATCGAATCTACTTACGTCGACACATAAACAACGAACCGTATAAAAAGCGAACAACATTAACATTGAAAAACATAACATCGAAAAAGCATAGTTGGCCAAAGCACGTACATTAGTGACGTAATACACCATCTATAGCAGGACACACCTACACTAGTTATTGACAATAAGTGTACTTGATATTCACATCATACGTTACACTTTTACAAAGGAACCCTGTATAAAATAATCTATATTTATATATAATAAAGACACGTAGTAAAGTTTTACAACACACTCATTACCGGAAGTGATAAAAGCAGGAGTGATGCAGAAGAAAAATGTGTGTATGGCAATCCGTATCCTTAACAATGGCTACATATACGCTGACAGCTCCTGGTGTGATAGGTAATAGTTACCTCACAGTAAAATCTCAAAAAAACAAGGACATGTTGGTAGTGGATGGTTACTTATATAATCTAGAAAAGGTGATGACATCTAGGACATACTGGTGCTGCTTGCGTGCTGTAGCTATGTTATTGAAAGTGTAATGTACTTTGTATGCAAGTCGTAGTTACATTAAACGACTACACTTTATATTGATTGCTTACACGCCACTGCACGGGTTTAATATGTTACACTTATTCACGCTTTTCTGTAATGTTATTATTTTAGTTATTTCCGTTTGTGTCAAGAGTTGTATAACATTCATGGGTGAAATCACAATATAAGGAAGGGTAGTGTGTTTTATTTCACTTTAGGAACGTTATTATTCACCTACGGTGCGAGGTATATTTACGTTGTGTATATCACATCAGGTTGATGCTGTTGGCCAAACAAAATTTTTCGATGTTTTCAGTTTCGCTATTTATAATGTTTGCTATAATTAGCGGTCGATGTATATGTGTCAACGTAAGTAGATTCAATATTTAGCTCTGTCGATGATGCAATATAGACCCACATCACTCCTGTCATCCTCCCCTTAACCATCCTGAAAACACGAATACCATGTGGAATGGACCAAACAAGGAATACAGTGCCCTGTGAGAAAATCCTGACATTCTGGAAGAAATACCTGCTTGAGCAACCAGGTACCAAAAATCCAGTTAAGACCTAAGATGTTAAAGAATACTGCCACTGTAAAACTACTTGTGCCAAAGAGTCTGCCATTTACACTTCTTTACTAACCCCATGGTTCCTGACGTATGTACATTTGTTTAAAATGTGAGGAGATTGTTTGATTGTATATCTATCATTAGGCTATACCCATTGGCCGTTATGGTGCAAGACTTTCAGAGCTCCTCTGGATTGAATGAGCAGTGAGGACTCAAGCCATAACCCAACTGCCCCCCAGTCAGACATTATCACTTTTTCAATCATGTTCCTGGACTAACTTACTTGCCCTACCTATTTGTAAATCTGTCATACAGAGGAAAGCACTAAAAGATATGCAGAGTGTGCAGTGGTTGACTGTATGCCTTCACCAACCGTGGTTACCCAACCAAACTCCAACAAATCTTCCGACACACAATGTCACAACAGCACTCAAATACCCAAATCAAATTGTCTAGAAACCACCTCAAGAGGAAAGGGGGCACACAACACAATCCCACAACTCCCAAATTTCACAAAATAATGTTTCAGGGATGTAGTTTTCTTACTTTTGTTGCATCGTAGGGCAAATTGTTGCAAGCATACCAGAAAGAAAACACTATAAAGTTGTAGAACCAGCCACTAAAGTTTAAAAATACTGTGTTATGGCTAAAAACATGTTCGGTAAAATATTACTATTACAAAATACAGTCCTAGTCGCCTGGAATATTATGTGTGGAATATGCTGTGAATAAGCTGAAATGTGTTACTATGCTAATAAAGAGTAATCTGTATATGCAGCTTTTTTTTTCTACAGTTAACAGAATTAAAATGGTGGCATCCAATCATGCCCGCTTCAGAAGCAACGGTCAGCCCCCCAAAGGCCACAATTGCGCATGCGCTGCAAAGACGCCAGCTGCAAGTCCATGAACCACTTCCCATCCATAACCATATCTACCTGACAACACTGATTGAGTCTTTAACATTTGACCCAGAGAGCAACCACAAGAGTTCATGATGGTCCTATGAAAAAACATTTTTTTTTTTCTTTGCAGGCACAAATGACCAAAGTGCTGTGCACGATTAAACTGCCCAACACACAATTGACTGGGATATGTAGTAGAATTTCTACATCTCTCTCCAAAAATGTTTTCTTACACTGCTAATTAAACTAATAGGACTATAGACTTTGAATGAGTTACATTTGTTATAAATAAATGTAACAGACCACCTGGCCTCCACACCAAGGTGATCAGCCCAGCTGACCACAGTCCGGCTCCACAAACATACCTCCCAGACCAGAATCCGGACCAAGCGTAAACAACAGCTGGACCAAATGGCCAAAACAAGGACACTCTCCTCTCCCCCCCCTTTTGTTTTTTTTTTTTTAAACTAGTAGCCTCCAACGCCATTCTGCACCAGGAACCAACAGCCCGTGAAATGGCTGGCACAGCTCCCTTCAGCCTCTAAGCCACCATCAAAACCAGCTGAGATGAGGCAGACATGCTAAACCACGACTAGCGGCCGAAAAGGAACATACTGACTTATGTTTAAGACAGGAGGGCTGACTTAGTGACAGTGATAGCAGCCATCTTTGTATACCCCTCCAAACACCACCAACGACACGATCAACTGACACCCACCACAAAGTAACCCATTGCTCCCAGCCATGCCCACAACAACCACAAGTGACAACCAACCCCTACAACACTGATGCCTGGATGGGCACACTTGCACTACTCGACCCCTGCCAAACCAAAACACAATAAACCAGTATGCCTCTGCTAATATACTGATCCTTGTCATGTGTATGGTAATTAAGGAAGTATAAAACCAATGAACGGATAATTAAGAAAGACAACAGAAAATGTACTGATTGACAAACTTACTTGACTGTATTATTCCAACTCATATGGACAATTGTCCTTAAATGGTAATCTGCTTCCAATTTTGCTACAAACATTAATTAATCAAAAATTGCACTAGTAAATAAAATAGGACAGTATAATTTCAATGGGTACCTTAGCAAGAGTGATAAAGTTGCAAATTTTCTTTTCCTGTTTTTTTTTTTTTTTTAATATGATCTTATCAACTAATACAGTCTAACTACAAAATAGCAGCCCTGCCAAACACCTTGGTACTATCCCCACGATACTGTACTACTGATCTCACCTGCATAAAGCAATTCCTGACTAACCACAGACCAAGGCTTACCTGCACCACTATACCTACCGAATTAACATAGACAAGGCCTACCTGCAACCTACAGGTCATTTAAGACATACTTGCTGTAGCAAGTTCACACCAAAATGTGATTACTTACCCAGCTACACTTGCCTAAACCCCTTAAGCCCCTCCCCACCCTTATCTCATTTCCTCCCAATCATCCCTCCCTCTATTTAACCCTTTCACCTCCCCCATCCACTTAACTCCCATTAATACATCAGCCTAACCCTTTCTGAAGATGTCCCAGGACAACTTGATTTGTTACCAAACCTCATTTCTTGACATTGTGTCAGTTACTGCACTAAAACTGAAAGATAACATTAACATCCATTTATTCCATGGCCATAAAGTAGTTTAATATCAGCTGTTTTTCTGAAGTTAACCTCTGGCGTTTCAGTTTCCATTCTTAAAATATATGCATCTAAACAGTTATAATCGTGCAGGTAGATTTCTGTTCTAATCCAGTATGGTACAATCTGGTTACATTTTTAAGCTCAGTACTTTACAAACCCTTTTCAACACAAACTTCTCTACCAGCAGTTTGATATACATATAACATAGTTCTAATGCATTTGTAACACAAGCATATGAATCATGTTGATATTCACAAATGACATATAATTATTTAAAAAATTCCAGATAGGTGGGCTGGCAGTATCTCATTTTGTCATACAGTTCTGTGGCAAGATCATACTGTAGAGCCTTCCAGACATGTCAAGGCAACAAAAGCCAGCTTTGTGCAGGTAAAAAAAAAAACATTTTCCGTTAGTGTAGCTCTGTTATACTGCAGATAAGCCATGCTCTGTGAGTTCCTTATGGATCATATAAGCCAGGAGTCCACTGGACATTCAGCGATATGTGCAAACTGCCTGACTGTTAAGCAGATGTGTAATTCATGACTCCACATGCATCACACAGTGTTTGGCATTTTGTGGAATGATAGCACTTCTTGTTCAGAAATCTTTGTATCTGTGGGCCAGGTCGGACCTTTATTGTTACATATGGACAATCCATGGCATCATGTACCTCAGGGAGGTGGGTGTCATAGAAAGTGTACATGGTGTTAAAACTCTCTCCTGTGGTACTCTATGAAACATATATGATCCTTCACATGAATAATCATTACATCAAGGAACACACTGAGAGTGATGTCTGTGAAATACCTACCATGACCCCAGTAAGTCTCTAAAAGATATCTATAGATACAGAGAGAGATATCCATAACTTCTATGTATATGTATACATGCATGTGTGAGTGTGTGTGTATATGTGTGTGTGTGTGTGTGTGTGTGTGTGTGTGTGTGTGTGTGTGTGTGTGTGTGTGTGTCTGTGTGTTTGCACTTTCATGTGTGTGCTTGTGCTTGTGTGTGTTTTTGTGTGTGTCTTTGTGTGTGTGTGTCTACATGTGTGTGTGTTTGTGTTTGTGTGCGTATATGTCTGCATGCGATTTTGTATATTTGCTTCTGTGTCTGCATGTGTGCGTGTGTGCGTGTGCATATGTGTGTGTGTGTGTGTGTGTGTGTGTGTGTGTGTGTGTGTGTGTGTGTGTGTGTGTATGTATGCATGCATGTGTGTGTGTGTGTGTGTGTGTGTGTGTGTGTGTGTGTGTGTGTGTGTGTGTGTGTGTGTGTGTGTGTGTCTGTGTGTGTCTTTATCATCATTAAACAAGTGAGTGATCTCTCATCTGGTGACATTATGGAAAGTTACCCACTCATGGTAGTATTTATACTAGCTCCAGATAGTACCTCACACATTATGCTAAGAACTAATAGCACTAAAAATGGCAGTAGGCTACTGCACAATGACTTCTGCTACTCTAGACACCCTCATAATCTTCATCTCTGAAATTTTTACAAGACTTGCCCTTTTATAGTCAGACCCACCATGGAATGCAGTCTATTTTGAAATATGGCCATGAATAGCAACTGTGTTCACCTTGCATGCATCATAATTAGGACCTCATTTCCCTGTCTTGTCTCATTTGCATGTCATTATGCAGTCATTTGCAATGCCTTTAATTGTGTAGTTAGGCTCACTGCACTGGAATGCAATCTGGATCTGACTCTCCACTACCCTGCACCTGTCTTTATGTGGCCAACTGCAATGCAAGCATTTGCCAGTAACTGCATAACTTGTCTATGAACCATAGCCACAATTTCATAAAAAACAGCCTGTTTTCCAGTGCAAATTCGCATAATATGACACAGTGATAGTTAACTATTTTCCTTATTAAATTTGTTTGAATGTTGTTTATTCTGAATCAGTATACATCAGTCTTCTGCTTGCAATGACTCATGATATTTCAGTTTCTCTGTTTCATGGAAATTTAAATACTGAACTGCTAAGAACTCAAGGTACACAAATAGCTCTGTATTAAATTAACATGTTTATACTCTTCAAATCTGGGAATTTAAATTTAAATTAGTGTTTTCAGTGTCAGTATAATTTGTATTCATGTCAATAAATAAAAAAGTGACTAAGCAAACTTTTACTGTGTTTGCTTACGGTGTAATTACTTACTTTTCCATTGATCATTGATAGTTCCACCTAAAGTGGTTTGCTTACTGTTTACTCATTGCTCTACCTCCTGGATAATTATTGACTGCCGTCATTACACTATCAAGGTAGTATATGTGTGTATATAAGCATGTACTACCTGTAATCTATTGATTTTTTAATATATACTTTATATATATATATATATATATATATATATATATATATATATATATATATATATAGAGAGAGAGAGAGAGAGATACTTAATTATACCAATTCTGAGATCACACTTCAATGGAGTATGGTGCAGAAAGGGAAGATTTCCCTTTCCTACACTGTAGTGAGATCTCGGAGTTGGTATATTTAAGTAGCGGAGGGTGTGGGGGGTGCAGGGCGGCTTGCTCCCCTGCCTACACTCGTTAGTTCTTTGGGGGTTTAAAAATGTTTTTATCGGGGTTCGATTGTTTAATAGTTCGATGCACACAGTTTGATGTTCATGCATTCAAGCTATTAAACTTTCGAGATTATCATATAGACCTATATATATATATATATATATATATATATATATATATATATATATATATATATGGGTTCATTTATAATCTCAAAATACTGAAATCTCAAATTTCAGTATTTCAAAACCATAAAGTCGAACATTCCAAATTCCGAAACTACAAAATCACGAAACATGAATTCACAAACAGAAACACACCATACACCACACAACAAATAAATCATCCAACCCACACCACAACAACAAAACACACACAAACACAAAACCACAAACAAACCTACACTACATATAAGCAGGGAGACAAGCTCCCCTGACCCCCCTACTTATATATACTAACTCCAAGATCACACAAACAGACACAGAAAGGAAGCTCACACCCACAATTCTACAGTCCCTCGCACATACACAAACATCATACATATATAAACACTAACACATCTAACACTTACTCACCCATACTTTCACCTGCCTACCCTAACCCACACGTACAACTGTCAAACACATTCACACACACTGAAACTCACACACAAAACACTCACCTTAAATTACACTGAAATCCACACACAACACCAGACACCATCTGCACACGACACCACACGTAATGTACCGTAAAGCCATAACTGCAAATTCGAGATATTCGGATTCACGATTATGCACTTTCGCAATTTTAAAGGTTCGACTTTATAATTTTGGGATACTGAAATTCGGGATTTCAGTATTTCAAAATTATAAAGTGATCTGTTGGTGTTCCTTGTGGTTGGTCTTGTGAAGCTTTCAGTTTTTCTGTAAGTGGTAACTTTCACATCGAGCCATACTGCTGTATATAGTACTACTGAGCCCTGTTCTCCTTGACATTATAAGCCAGTGTTTATTCTGTGCACTGGATAGTATGCAAAAGAATAAAGGTTTATCAAAATTTAAAAAGGAAAAGGATGAAGCATCTTCAGAAATATTTAACCGAAGTGTTTTTTCCTTCTTGTCTATAAATCTTAAGAAAATAATTTTTTTATTTGTTAATGCCATAAAGAGTTCAAGTATTATAGAAACATAAAAATTATAGATCTTTTTCTTTCTATATAAAGAAAAATGTATCTTTAAAGCTGACATTTGTGGCATTGCGTCACTGATATAAATTATTTCCGCACAGGTAAACTAAACTGTGCAGTCAATAATTTAACATAAATTAGTTTAAAAACAGCTCACATTGCTATACTTTACATTTGTAAAATAATCTGCTAAATATGAAGAAACTATAAATTAATACTAATTCTCTCAAATCAGAAAAACTGATTACATGTCAGCAGTTAATGTTGCATTAAATGTGTGACAGCTTCAAGACTTCACCAGTAGAAAAATATAATAACATTGTTCTTTAATGCCTGCATTAAGTCAAATCACATCAAGTTTTCATATGACATACTCCATACCTATTATGAGCTCAGACATATCTTTAGTTAATTACAGTAATCTTTTCATTGTTGGTTTTAATTTACTTTCTGTAACCCTGATAATCTATCTACTGGACTCATCCTAATAGATATTATTGGATAACAGATTTATTATTTGATCTGAAGTGTATTGGCAGAATAGATAAGAACTCAGTAGTGATTCTTGACCTATAAATTGTTTTAACATATGGGTGACTACAATTATTGGAGCATGCAAAAAACTGCATTTAAATATTCATCTTTTTTCACAAAGTTGCTTAATAATATTTTACATCGCTCAATCTACACGTGGAGTCATTGGTTTATATACAGCATTGTTTTAACTTATAATTAATGAAAGGCATTTCATTATAGTCATTTTAAAAAGTATTAAATTGTGTAACACTTTGTATATCTATTTCTTTTTGTAATTTCAAAAATTAATTTGAACTAATATCACCACTTAATATTGAATGAAAGAACTTTGGTTAAAAAAGAATGATTTGTCTTTGTAAAGCTTAGCACATCTGATACTGAAATTTTCAGAACTTGCATAAAATCCCCTGTGGTAAAATTAATCTTGCATGCATTACTCTTTCATATAGTCACTGGATATAAAACAAATGTACTCAACCTCAGATAGTGAAAATAAGTTCAGAAAACTAACATTAACAAAACACATTTTATTTTTATTTCTGTCTTTAATTGCATTGCAAAATAAGAGAACAATTATATCCTTATACAGCATATAATTGGAGACACCAGTATCAGTTTCTTATTGTAACAGGTACACTCATTCATTGTGCAGTGGGAAGTTAGAGGAATAATTTTGATGGTCAGTGGTAAACAAAATAAAATGAGGGAGAAGTGGTGTAAAAAATGGACCCCCCCCCCCAAATACAGGTAAAAATAAGAAACATAGCCCAAGCATAAAATTAGCTAAACAAATGTCAATTGCTGATATTCTTGCTTGCTATGGCTAACACCAAAAATGGCTCTTGAGAGATGTTAAGTTTTCTCAGAAAAAGTAAGCCCCGGTTACCTGAGAAGTTCAACTGAACTGACACAGTTAACATCTTTTGGTAGCCTCTACATCATTCTATAAGGGTAGACATTTTAGGACAGTTTCCAAAAAATATGGTTGTTGCTTGACCCATCTCTATCATTAAATGCTAATGCTTTAATTTCTACTGTAATTCTGAAACAACTCTATGTACCAACTCACATGCCTTCTTGCCACTTAATTTAGATGGGCTATTAGGATGTCTTTTTAATTCCTACACAGGAATACAGTTTACCATCAAATCTTTCCAAAGCGGTAATGCCATTCACATTACCATAAATGAAATCTGCAAGTTTATTTCTCAATGTCCAATGAACATCACTGTCCCTAGCTGTAGAACGCTACTGGCTTTCTACTTCTGCATGTGCGTTATACTGTTTGACTCCCTAACCTTTACATTTATGCAAGCAAAGTACTTCTCCTAGATGGCAAATAGGCTGGAAACTGACATGGCACATTAGACAATAAGAGTCCATAAACAAAGGGCACCTTCAATTTAAAAAGGCCTGGATTTGGACTAATAGTCCAGGGAAGAACCTTTAATAAGATTGCCCTTGCTACCTGGAATGTATTATTACTCAATATATGCTAGCAGTGATTGGTGGACAGTATTTTAAAATTGTGTATGTAAGCCTTGTTTTATCAGCAGTTATAACCATTGATGGCAGAGTCAGAAACACAAGTTCATCTTAATATTATTGTTACTTGATTTATTGGAATATTGTGGTACTCTTTCAGCTCACCTGGAAAGGTGTCTCTCTTTCTGTTTGGAAATTTACAGAAATATCTGTCTGCTAATCCAAAACAAACAACTATATTTTTTGTTATTCTATAAGTTGTAATGCTTTATTATTGTTATTATCAAAACTGACTATGGCAAATCCAGGGTCTTTTGATATATTTATGTTTCCTTGGACATGGTGGCATATAACTTACATCTAACCATATTTACATAAACATCAAATATGTTTTGCTTAGTTATAAGAGGCTTGACCTCAAGAGTCCATAAAAATCTTACTGTATAAAGCATCTCCATAAAAATCTTACTGTATAAAGCATCGCAAAACAGTTGTCAATAGTAGGCAAATAATGCATATATACTGAACAGTCTCCTGTACTCATCTTTCTCCAGTTCCATGGACATCTTTTCATTATCAAAAAAAATCCATTCTTTAGTAGAATTCATTTTTGTCTGCAGGGGCACTTACAGTTTGCAACCTTTGAAGCCATATGTATTTATTTATTTCTTAATGACAAATGCCATAGGTTCAGCATTGTCATTTAGTAGACTGGACATGTTGTTTACCCTTACCCTATAATTTTCTGGACAATGAATCTGTAATTTGATTATATTTAAGTAACTTTGTTAGGGGTCATGTTGTTTTTTTGCCAGTAAATCAACTGAGTAATTAGAATAAAATCTTAATGCTGCACCACAATATTTAATATATTTTATAACCACTACGTTCTTTGTTTACTTGAAGCATTACATATTTATGGATCTAGGTATTCTGCTAGGCTCAGACTGACAAGAAAATAGTTGTGCTTTCTCAGTCTATAAAAGCTGCAAGGAGGAGTCATCAGAAAACATAGGAATCTTTTTGAAAACTATTCTTAATGATAATTGTAACTTAACTAAATCAATGGTGTTATTTAATGTACCTGTTCCTAAAAGTGTTCCTAGATCTAGATATTTTATTTTATGGAGTTTATAAGTCATTGCATGCAAAGTTATCACTACGAATTGGAAATATAAGACTGCACCTTCATTTAAAGAGTTCAGGAATATAGTTGTTGATGTTTTTCTTATGGAATTATCTTCAATCAAGCTAAGAACAGATAAAATTACTTTATATTATAACTCATGGCTAAAGGTTAGAGACGCATTGGAGAAAATTGTGAACAATACTACCTGAAATAATATTATTAGTTGTATGATATATAATTCATTCATTTTAGGTAGACAACTTTTGTAAATAGTTTACTAGTTGTTATTATGAATTATTTTTTCTATTATTCAATGTAAGTTATGTTTTAAATTTTGTTATATATTTTGATTTGTTAGTTATTATAACACTGTAATAAAAAGATGTGGAAAAAAAAGAAAACTTAAGAATCCAATTTTTAAATAAAGTTACTCAAAATGACTTATGTTTTATGGTTTCAGGGAAGTTCTTATATCCTGAAGTTATTATTTCTTGCACTGTTCTTCTTCTTCTCATTGGACCTCATACAAAATAAGGTACTTAAGGTACTACGTGCTGGAAACATTTCTGATTTTTTTAAACATGCTAAGCAGATATCTAGCTCTACTTCATAAATGTTCAAGTCTCTCACACAGTTGTCATCTGCTGAGTTAATCATGTTAGATTCCATTAGTGGGGCTATGCTGATTGCTGTAAAATAGTAGATATTTCTTTATCTCCTGGAATGCACGTATAAAGATGCTGGTTTCATTCGGCTTTGCATTACAGTTTATATAAGGGTTGTGGTAAGGCTCTCAGTTTGCTTTATGGACCCAGTGACTGTGTCCTAGAGAGGATGCAGTTATATTTCTAGGCTCATAAAAAGGTCTGTAACTAGGCTCACAAAAAAAAATTCTTTGTGCTTTGAAATACATGAAGTGCATTGACTGCACTTTGATATCAGGAAAAAGAAAACCATAGTAAACAACTAACCCATTGATGTCAAAAAGGTGCATAACAAATTTTGTCATGCATGACTTTGAGAGCTACTATGCTCTGGTCTCATGTTAGAGCACATATGGTGGCCAGCATGGAGAAGTGAGAAAAATCTATAACAGCTTTGAAGGCTGTAAACCACTTACTGCAAACTGAAATGTTTAACATCTTTAAAGTTGTTAGTATGTCACAGGTACACAGCACCTGGCTGATGTGTATTTTGAAGCTTTAAATTTTATACATCTTGAAGAACGTCAAAGTACTTTGCATTCCTGCAATTCTTTTTTCTGTAACTAGAAGTGCATTTGGGCAGCTAAATCTCCATCTACTTCAAAGAATTATGGTCAGGCGTTTATAATAATAACTAAGGAGTAAACATTTAGCACTCAAGATTTACTTTGTTCTTCTCTCAATGTTGATTTCTTAATGTTTAGGTCTCAAGCATGCAACCACCTTAGTTATGACTGGAGACCTGATCACAATCTACAGTGTTGTGAGTTTCATCAACGTTTTGCTATACAGGCATTAGATTTGGTTTAACTCTGTAAGTGATTACAGGTGGACCATTTTAAATTCCAAGACTCCTCAATGACTGAATGTGTGAAAATGAGGTCTTACATGTATTCAGATACCTATTTTTCAGCTTATTCTCTTTTTTCAAGTTATGGTTATCTCTGAGTTAATATATGTAACTAATAGTTGTGTAGAGGAGCAACACCCACAATGAGGGATGCATGAGGCTTCTCCTCTACAAAATATATTTTTTTAAAGGAGAACAGCAACTGCCAACACTCACTGCTTTCTTTTAATTTTGTTTATGCGCTAGTGTTGTTCTTTTCTTTTTAAGACCAAAACTCATAATTATCAGTTTTAGAATTATAATAGGAAGTCTAACGTTTAATTAATTAGTTGGAATTGAGTTGCATTTCATGTGTACAGTAAAGTGAAACAAACCACAAGGTCCTCAAAGGGCAGTATTGCCTTTATCAGGATTATTGCCTTTATCAGGATTATTATTAAAATAATTGACATTTGTTTTTTTGATCAATCAGCAGTAGTTGTCTATGAAGTTCACTCTTCATGAAGGCTGTAGTTCCAAAATTAAAACCCTAAGACTTTCATTCCCTTTCCTAGCTTAAGTTTTCCTGTAGCTCCAGTATGCTAGAAGTTACGGTTATATAATGAAACATTTATCCTGCTATATTTGTGTTACCTCAGCTGTAAAATCTCTTTGCCTTCTTACTGTACTATATGTGCAAATTATGTTTTTCATGTATTTATATTGTCAACTCTGGAACATTTTGAGAGACTGGGATCTATTGGAATGGCAGCTGTGGAACCAGGCCAATGATGGGTTATGGATACCTAGTCTTGCAAGTTTATATAGGAGAAGGTGATGAGAAACAGTACCACAGACTTTTGAAATGTCTAAAAAGAGAGTAATCATGACATTTCTAGCTGTTTTCTATTTATGTTAATAGCATTTATAAAACAAAGAGGGGAAGATTTAAATAAAATCTGCTTTCTTCATATCAGGTCCCAGCAGTCAGTGTTTGTTCTAACACTGAGGTGGTGTGATCATTTATATAATTGCATTAAGTTTGCAGGTACACTCAGTAAAATAAGTTCAATAATGGTATGGCAGGCTTGTGCTCCAGGAAAGAAAATGTTCCTCTATTGATCAAACTTCTAGAATATGATGGAATACATTTCATTTGGTATCTTGGTTTCTTTTTTCTTTTAAAACAGCTAATGAGTAAGATGAAATTGTGGTCAATGTGGGAGGTAAGTGTAACACTGCATTTAAGCAAGCAGACAATGCTGGAGCAATTGCTATTCTTAGCTTTATTCTAGTAATGAAAGGATGAAATTGTTGTTGATATGGCCTGTTTAGCACATTTTGCAAGAAAACTTCAGATTCTGCAAACTTTAGACAAACTGTTTTTTGACGAGTTCCTGAGAACTGATGCTAATGAAAGAGTTATCAGTCTTTACCTCCAAAAGAGGCACAGGAACTAGAACACAAACTTATCAGCTTTCCAAGTTGTTCCTTTATAAGTGGACATGTGCTGTTAATTCAGATTTCTAAACACAGTGCATGTCACATCTGACCATTGCTTAACAGAACAGACTAGAGCAATCTTTTTTTTAGAAGTAATGTTAAGTCCTTTTAAAAAACGATTCCTTACATTTGAGAACTGAAAACAAGTGATTTTTTTTAAAAAATGCCAATTTTATGGTGAAGAGTTCTATAAGTTTAATATACTACATTCTTGACACTGTACTTTCAAACCACATTTTTAATGCAAACGTTCTATAAAATACAAAGAATGACAATTTATAACAATGTAATGGTATGTATGCTACACTGAGGTGTTAAATAATCAGGGAATCTACCCTTACTATTACCAGTATGTATATTACTTAAGGCGGAGCTTTAAGAAATTCTATATCCAAAAGTGTTTCCCCAACTTTATATTTGTTTGCATTGTATGCATAATATGTTCCAGGATTGTAGTACATTTTAGTGTATGTTTTACACACTTACTTACTGACAACCCTTTTCAGTAGGTTTGCAAGCAATTGCTTCCAGATGGATTTTGTTGAACCAGTAAATTGTAACAATGCCTATATTTTAAACAATCAGCCCAGTATGTGGTTGACATTTCCTAATTCACAATTCCTGCTGATTGCATAAACCTGTTCAGATAATGAAACAGGGAATATTAGCTCAGAAAAGGTTATGAAATGTTTTGTAGATAAAACATATAATTCCTTACAAGTGTCATTGGTGTATAATAGACTGGAAATGGATTTCTTGGCTGAGCTAGAATACTTATAGTGTTTGTGTCTGATATGGAAACGTGCAGCAGTACAAAATATTAAAGTAAAATACAGTTCTATTTCAGGTCATGGTCTACAAATTCAGATTATCATATGCATTTTAGAAACTTGAGCTATATTACTAATAATAAAAATTTAAAAACAATTCTCAAGAAGCTATTCCATTATGGCCAAGACTTATTCTGTATTGTGAAACACAAATACAGAAGTAAAATGCTAGATCAGTACTGAATAAACTTGCAGAAAATTGCAACCTCATAATAAATCTAGTGCATCTTTTGGCTATCTCATAAAAAAGGATGTGTCGTTATTATGTAGTCAGATCTCCTAACCCTCCCCCTCCTTCCACCCAGCAGAACTCATTATTGCCAGTTTCAAACTTAATGACCGTAAAACCCTAACAATAGTCACCATCTGCTACCCCCTGAAGAGAATATACCCTTATTAGAACAAATTATCTGCTGGATGTCTGACAATATAACTAATGAGACAATAATTCTAGGTGGTATTAACATCAATTGGCTAACCCTCTGCTCTAACTCCCCTACCACCAGCATAAACCGATATGGCTGCACCCAACTAACCTCTACTCCCCGTTTTCATCACTAACCTACTAATTCCAGTTCCATCATCGACTGGATTCTTGTCTCCTATCCCAATTTCTATTACCACCCTGAATCCTTAGCTGAATCCATTAGCAACCAATGCCCAATACACATTTTAAGATTCTCTCCCCACCTTTCTAGACCTCATACATATAAAGAATGTGAAAAGCTTACTAATTTTAACCCTGAGACATTATTCTCTCCCAGCTATAGAGTGGTCCTTCCTCTCAACCCTACCTCTTGATGAAGCTGTTGTACAATTTAACTGCATCTTCCTTAACACACGGAACTCTCTTGCCCCTCCCAGAACTGTTACAGTCAAATCTTGATGTTCTCCTTGGCTCATCAACTCTACTCAGTCACTTATCCAAAACAGAGATTCGGCCTGGAAACTCTGGTCTAGCACCAAATCTCCCACAAACTACCAAAGTATAGGGAACTCCAGAATCTGACCAAAAAACAAATTAACAATGATACAAAAGACTTTCTACCACACACCCCAAACAACATAACCCAGAAACCCCAAAAAGTTCTGGAATGCTATCAACCAAATTCTCCACCCAGGGTATCATCCAACTGCCAACCCCTACCCCAATAACACACCCAAGAAACTGCATCTATTTTTAATTCATACTTCACTGATACTATCAGTAAACTCATGCAGACTTCCAGCTCTACCAAACCTTCACAACCCACCAACCCCAACTATAAAACTCCCCATTCTCACTAAGCCCAGTTCCTACCAGCTACATTAAAAATCTTCTCCTCAAACTTAAACCATGTTCCCCATCAGCTGAAAACTTGCCATCTCTCTTCATAAAGACTGCTGCTAAATCCATAGCATAACCTTTCTCAATCCTTATAAATCACTCAATTAGAAAATCCACTGTCCCTACTCTCTCGAAAAAATGCCATACAATACCTATCCACAAAAGCAGAAATTCCATTGAACTCTCTAATTATTGACTTATTGCCATACTTTCTCCCTTGTCAAAAATTCTCCAACACTGTATTCATAAACAATTTATGGCCTATATCAGTCAAGAAAACCTGATCACCCCAACCCAACATGGCTTTTGCCCCCACCACAGCACCACTACTGCACTTATATCCTTTACAAACACCATTTCAATAACCAGAGACAGTAATAAACTAGTGTCCTGTCCTTTCTTAGATCTTTCCAAAGCCTTTGACACTGTCTCCCACCCCATCTTCCTCTCCAAACTTTCCCAACTCAGCCTCTCCTCAGAAACTATCTCATGGTTTAACAGCCACATCACAGACAGGCAGCAGTCCATCAAATGGCTCAAAGCTCTTTCTCCCTTTCTCCCTATCAAAATAGGTGTCCCACAAGGCTCAGTCCTAGCCCCCCTTCTTTTTAACTTCTTCACAATCATCTCCATTGCTGATAAAGAATCTAATCTACTCACCCTTACAAAAAATTCTTTCAACCTCACCGACACCTGGCTTACCAACAATCAACTGATACTGAACCTCAAAAAGACAAACTTCTTCTCTTCCTCCCAAAATCTCTTTTCCACCTCAAGTCCTCATTTACCATCTCTTCACCTAACAACACTCATATCACTACTGAAACCAGCACAAAGCTCTTGGGAGTAATCATAGATGACCAACTCAAATTTGACCACCATGTCCTTCACTGTATGAAGAAAACCCACCAAAAGCATGACCTACTATATAGAAATGAAAAGATCCCCACCCCAGACTCCAGAATCTCACTAGCCCAAGCCTCCTTCTCCCCAACCTCCTTTTTCACAAATCCTAACTTACACTCTTCACTACTCTCTAAACATGAAACCTCCTACAGCAAAGTTGCTAATCTACCTTCAAAATCACACCACTGTCATGCTCTCAGGACACTCAGCTGGCTAGAGTTTCCTAACCAACTGTTACTTACACAACTTCTCATTACCCATTCTATCCTGAACAATCCCTCCACATGCTCCATAAAGTCCACAATAATCATCCTCTATACCCCCCTTGATCCCTCAGAAGCTCTGACCAATGTCTCTTAAAAATTCACAAACCTAAAAAATCTATTTGACAGAATCTACACAGCTATTCTCCTGCTGTTCAATGGAACACATTTCCCATGACCCTCAGAACTATTACCCATGTCCATGAACACTACCTAAACAGCACCTTGACCTGTCACTGTAACCATCCCACCTGAACCTAGTCCCTAGTCCTACAGTACTTTCTCCCTTCCTCCCTTTCCTTCCTATTCCTCTATCTCCTCCCTTTCTCCAAAATTTATCTTATTCTACTAACCTCCTACTATGACAAAACAGTCACTGACTACTCCAGTTACCTGAAGCCTTATCCTTCAACATGGCTTTTATATTAAATTTCTACACCTCAAGCTGACTACTAAAGATGCTGCTAGAAGGGGTGGAGCCTGAATAGCCAACTGTTAGCAGCATTATTTTGAGCTCCTTAAACTACACCAAATTATAGGAAATCAAATTATTTAAGTCTTCTGGAAACAAGACAAAACTGTTTACTTAAAAATTTTCCTGTCGAAATATTTTGGAGAAAAAAAACATAATTGCGGAAATGAGCAACATAAAGAACTCTGAATCTCTACTGAAGAAAAATATACAACAGATGTCTTCCACTCTTCAGGATCTCTCATTAAAGATGGACACATTTACAGATAAACTTGAAAGTCTTAGAGAAAACTATCAAAATCAAATTGACATCTTAAAAGAGATTCTTCAACAACGATCCAAATTAATAGACATTGGAACATCACTTACTGATATCGATGGAAGCTCAAGGAAGAAGAGAATCGGGTTGAATTTCCTACCCAACAAAATAATTGGTTAACCAACAAGCTTGATGACCTAGAAAACAGAGAAAGAAGAACTAATATAAGGATTTCTGGTCTTCCTGAAAAGGCTGAGGGTGAGAACATTATTTTATTCTTAAACACTTGGCTTCCAGAATTACTTGATTTAAAGGAAGGCTTATCTAATGGCATTGATAGAGCCCACAGAGCAATAGGGAAACCTATGCCATCATCAGCTTCTGCTTCTCCCAGGTCCATAATTGTCAAATTTCTTTCATATCTGGACAAAGATCTTTTTCTCATGTCAGCTTGGAGGAAAAGTCCACTAACTTATAAGCAGCGCCAGATAAGATTTGACAATGACTATTCATCAAGAGTCCTAGAACAAAGGAAGAAAGCCTGGCCATTAGTAAGATTATTAAAACAAACTACAATAAAAAACCCATCTCATATATCCAGCAAAAATCAGAATTTCTTTCTCAAATGACTTGCAAAATGTTCTACACTATAGAAGAAACCACCTCCTTCATCAAAAACAACAATATGATCACCATTCCTGAAGATATGGACTAGTCAAGTTCTTCCCCATTAAAAAGATCTCCTGAGAAAAATAACTGGTCAGAAGTTGGGAAAAAGAAACAGAAAACTGAGCTTGAAAGCTATACTCCTACTAAATTTCTCAAAGTATCTACTAAATCTTGAGTTTTAAACTTCTGAACAAAGAGAAAAAAGTATGTATTCTTATATGTCTTTTTACCTTTTATTATACTACGTCTTTAATCACAACCTGCTTTATACATAAAGTATTTCATAATTTCTAGGCATTTAAATCTCTAAGTATACATTATTAGAGGGCTATGTGTATTAGGGTTGAACTTTGACCCATACTCAAGTGTTTATTCACTTCATTAATTAATAGCCTTTTAAGCTAAATATTTAATATAGCATTATTGTAATGATTTTGCCCTTTATTTACATGATATAGTAAGAAAACTATAATTTTTTTTTGTAGTATTGCTTTAAAGTTAACTGATTTTTATTCTCTGGGATTTTTTTTTTAAGTTTTATGCTCATCGCTGATATGGGACACAGAATTTACAGAGATAAAAATGCCTTCATTTTAAATTGTAATGGTTTACATGTTCAAATCATCCTTACACTCTTTTTTCATAGCTCGAGCGCATGTATGTACTCAAGCTTGTTTTATGTAGCTTTTAACAAACACAATCCCTCTATGTGCTTACAAAACAAATTCCATTTCTCTCTATTTTTACAAAGCCAAGCTGACTAATGTCTCATTTCATTCTTCACAGATGTGTATTTTTTACTGTTTAATATACACTATTTCCTGAATTATTTTTTGTACCTTGCCTATATACATAGCGTACATATTAGAATTAACTTAATTTCAATATTAAAGATAAAAATAGGAGTTGATATAGTCACCTTTTACAGCATTTCTTTCTAATCTAGGAGGCATCATGAAACAATAGCACTCAACTCCATAGTTACGTAGCTACGCACATATGCAAACTGTTTTGGAGTTCTTCTTAAAGGGGAAATAATAAACTTTTTAGCTACAAGGGCTAGTTTTATTATTTCATTGACTGTTTTATCCTTTGCTTGCTATGCCTGAAATTATCCCTTAATAAATTAACAAGTACAGGTCTATATTAGAAGACTGACTGTTTAGGTGACCGAACAGCTAAACAATGATCTTCTAATATCGAATTGCACAATGTCGAACGTCCCAGGGAAACACGTCCCTCGGCCACAACACAAAAAACATTACTTTACATCTAAATTAAGTGGGGGGCTTTGCCTCCATACCCCCCCTACCTAAATATACCAATTCCAAGATCGCTCAACAGTAGGAAAATAGCAAACTCCGGCGAACTGCCAAGGGAAATCTTTCCCTGCGTTAAATCATCCGTTCACCATTTTTTGCTTTCGATATTAGAAGATCGATGTTTAGGTGTTTGATCACCTAAACATTCAGTCTTCTAATATAGACCCAACAACTACATAATTTGATGATTACATATTCTTAAATGTAAAGAGATGTGTACTATGCCAATACCTTTCAGACAGTGTATGGCATTTCATATTGGAGAAAGTACATGGACACAATTTTCTTTCTTTTCAACACCATGTGCTGGGGATGGGGCTTGAATGTGATAACAAGGGATCGGCACCATGTCATTTGGCTTGCTATTGAGATTAATTGCATTTGTTGGAACTGATGGAGTGCATGGAATGTTGAAGTGTGTCTTCTGAGGGTGACGGAGGTACATTTTCATTTCTTAATTACATTGATTATTTAAAAATGGGGTATAAATAGTTGACCACCTGGGTGAAATGCAGGTGCTTAGTAGCTAAACTGGGGTTTGCTGAGAAAGGATGAGTGAATATTCAGTGGATCATTTTCCTTCGATTGAAGGTGAGTTTTCTGTGGTGATTCAATGACTACAGATCATCTGATTTTGTGTGTGGTCAGCCTAAAATGTTGATCTCCAAGGGGGAATGGTGTACTTCACACAGTTATGTGTTGACGAGGATGCACTCTTGGCTTGGGTGGTGCATTGCAGTGGATGCTGCAACTCTCAAACAGATCACTGTGTTGTGGAGCTGCTGGATGTGTGTTGTGATGTTGGATGCTATATTCAATGGACATGGTGTAGTTGGCATGTCCAGTTTGTGACATTTCTGTTCGGCTTGCTGTGTGATTCTGTTGGAGTTTGGCTGGCTTCCTTGTTATTGCCAAGTTTCCTGGGTTCTGATTGGCAGTTTTCTTGGGGGTATGCTCATTATGATGAGATGCAGCTGGTCATTTGAGGATTTGACAGGAAAACATGAAGGGGCTGTTTTGTTGTCCTCTTGTGGGTTGAGAGTGTGTGCAGGGAAATCTTTTGAGTTGTGTGTCCTTCTGGAGAGTATTCTTGCTTTGCCTGTGAAAGTGGCAAGTTAGTGATTTGTAGGATGGGTTTTTGGATAGGGATGTTAGCGTTGCATATTTTGCTTGTTGTAGTGTTCACGTTGAGCAGTCAATAAAATGCGTAATAGAAGCCCCACCTTAAGCAATCCTTCGCCTATTGTTTCGGACACAGCCCCTGGAAATAGTACATGCAAAAGTAGTACGTAGGCAGGATTTCGATATTTATTCTTTTTTTTTTTTTTGATAACCAAATTCATGGTTGCCAAAAAGCTTGATTCAATCTTTTCATTTAGTGAGCTGAATGTAGTAAAGGTAGTTTTGTGATAAAAAAAGAAAAAAAAAAAAAAAAAAAAGAAAACTATCATTTGATCGGCAACACGTAGCCAGAAGTAATAAATATATGCTGATCTGATATTTTTAGAATGCTTATACAAACATTATCCTGACCAACAAAATGAACACCTGACTAATGTTTTAAGGTTGTGGGGGAGTCTCCAGCAGTGAAAAAAAATCTATAATATTGAATGTATTAAAACACAGCATGTGTAAAATCCATCTGATATGCATTATATTTCATTAATGACTGTGTTTTATATAGGTTTTCTTGCAGAATTTTCTGTTGATAATGCAGTGCACCTGGCTTTTAATTGCAGCAAATTGGGCAAGGTGTTTGCATATTTACTTTTTAAAGGATGTAAATAAATTAAATAAATTATAAGTAATAAGTGCATTTAGGATAGTTTATGCTTATGTTTTACCTTGTAAACAATATGACTATCAAGGTCATGTCAAAGTGAGCAATATATACGTTTATTAAAATATAATTATTTCTGCTTGCCAAAAATCCTTTCCTTGGATGGTCTAGGATCTTTTTAATTGGCTTGAATGATTTGTGCTGTTTCTACTTATTTAATTTTGGATTTTTGTGTTTCTTTCATGGCCTTCTCATAGATATATAGTTCAATTAGAAATTTAACTGTTGAAATGAAGCAAATCTTTAACCTTGTTATTAGTCAAACACTACCTATGCTATTTGTCCTCCTTCATTTGCAGATATAAAGTGGTAAACTTAGCTTTGTAAATCAATTTTTGCTTCCTTCACTATATGTAATACATAAATGCTACTGAATAGAATTAATAAATAGTCTGTTCAGTGTGCACTCATGGGATAAAGAGAAGGAAAAAAGGAAGGAACAAAAGAAAGAAAAAACTTGTGATTCACATATATGCATTTTCCTAATAACTGTCAGAAATTCAGCATTTCCTGGCTTTTTAGATTTTGGTTTATCTTAAAGTCTGTGTATATATGGAAATGGACAAGTTGTGTGGAATCTAGGACCAGTTTTAAATATATTTCAGAGCTCTATTTGTATTCAAATGCATATGTTGTTCCACATTTAATAGGAATAAATCCACTACCCTCAGGCAGTATTCTTTTCAGAATCAATGCCTTGTTGCTATAATGCCCAAATGTATATGGTGATTTTTGATGGTATTAAATCCTAAAAATATTTTGGGGCACATTTAATTTCTTGGCTTTTGAGGTCGAATTCAATGGTCATTGAAGTGTTAAATAATACTTTAGTTCCTTTGTCATTTAAGTGATAAATAATTGGAGACTTTCTTAAAAGATATTTATCAGAATATTTTTGTAGGTTCTGATACTCTGCTTTCTAAGTAACTGTGTTAATATATTGTGTATTAAGAAATTAACATCCAAAAAAGAGGCAGGTGCCCGTGGAACCCTTGCACGGCCAAACCAGGATAACTAGCAACAAACAAAAAAGCCAGCAAGTGTTGGTAGTAACCATATCAAAAAACATTTATTGTCAAGAGGGCAAAAACCCCCCTGAAATACTGCTATTGTAAATACCAATAGCAGAAAAAGCTTTTTGACAAAAAAGCAACAATCCTCAAACCGGTTTCGGCTCCTCTGAGCCTTCTTCAGTGAAGTATAAAATGAAAAAACAGAGTATCACAATACATACACATATATACGGATGGGTCCAACTCTAGGGCCAATCCGAACACAGAATTCACAATTGGTCATTAAGGCCAGGTGTAAACAAAGCTCCAAGTTTGATGATCCATTTTTTCTCCTTGGAGCTAAGTAATTCCTGCCAAAACTGTTTGTCTTTACATTTCCCCCTGATGCAATCAATAACAACAAATTTATATGAAGCAGATACATGTTTCAAACAATGTTTATACAAAGCATTACTAATACGTTTATTTTTGATATTAAGAAATTAGGCAGATATTTTTTTTCTAGCTCGAACAAAACGTCTAACAGATCTCATATTTTTGAAATAACTTTAGCTTTTAAACATTACAGCTGTAAGATATGTCTATCTAACACATTACAATGGTCTAATTAATGTTTTTGAACTCTTTTGATGCATATTTTAAAAAGACACTACAAACAAATGAATTATGTAAAAATGTTACTAATATTGATTTATTTCTGAGATTATCACATTAGCTCTCTACTTAGCTGGACCTTGTCCTATATCATAGAGAAGTTTATCATATTATTTTATTAGTTGTCAAACTGAATATTATAGGTTGTTTTAATTTTCTATATATTTCTGATTCATGCATGCTTTTTTACTGACTATATGTAAAAACTTTAAATCAAAAAATAACCTGACAGATTGACGCACTTTGATACAAAGGTGACAACTAGTATGACTCCTTTATTGCCTCTTCGATATTGACAGTCATTTAAACCATCATCAGGATTGATTGGACTAGTGAAAAAAATGTATGATAGAAGATCTATAGGGATTTTATTGATTATTATCTACTCCCATGTTTTTAGGGAAATATGTTGAAATAAAATGTTTTTGTCCAGATTCAACGATATTATTAGTATACAACATTCCCTTTTTTAAGTTTCTTTAAGGTAAGATATAGTTATTTTATTATTGTATAAAGAGTTATACATATAAACTCTTTTTCACATTCTTGCATAAAGAAAATGAGATATCAATCACTTCTTACTATTCTTAACTTTAGTTCAATTAACTTATATTAATGTCTTTCCCCTGTATTCATATCGGAGCTCAAGCTCACATTGTTTTATTTATCTTTTGGTTTGATGGATAATCTAATAGAGCAATTCACATCTATTTGGAGTGACTTTCACTCCATGTTTGAAATATTTTTTTGTGATTATTTAATTTCTTATAAAATGTGTATTTAATTATAATTTCTTATTTTTTTTTTTATTAGTCTAGCCTAAGATGATCTGTCATTACCACTCTAACATAGGAAGAATATGCATATTACCAATATGATTATCTATAATAATTACTAATAATATTATGCAACATTCAGTTTTGGTTAATACCACGTTTAAATCTTATTCAAATGTAATAAACTAAATTGAATTAACATTACTATCTCTAAATGTTAATGGATTAAAGAGAAACCGGGGGTATGGAGCAGAGTCATTGGAGAACGTGAGGCATGTGACTTTCTTCTATGGTTGGATGAGCAATTAAACATGTATTAGATATGTTAGCTATGATTATTTGTATCTTGACTAATCATGATATGAATGACCATAATAAACCCCTTTGAAACAATTAACTGATTCTTGCAGTTAATTGTTTGCTTCTTGTTACACAGTTTGTTTTCAGCATTGAAGTTCTTTGTTGCCAATTTGTTTGCTGGTCTTCTAAACACACTTGATTAATTTGCATTTTATGACATGAATGTGCAGTTATTACTGAGGAGATGTGTTTAAGTTGCAATACACACATGATATTTTAGTATTCTGAATTTATAAATCACTCAAAGTTCACACTGTTTTAATGCAGAACTTGAGATAAAAATAATTTTGCAGATAGCTCATCAGAGTTTCAGTTACACCTGTTTGACTAAGCATGCACATGCTTTATTAGCTCATTAAAGAGGGCAGGTGCTGGTTTGGGGGTGCAGAGTGATGGAGCCCTAAGTGTCACCAAGGTAACTAGGATTTGATTTGTAGCTCTGAGACTAGAGGAGCTAAACGGGGGAAGGAGAAGAGTGACTGGGCATGTCCTGCTTACATCTCCTTGGTAGACATTAGGTGTATATGTGTATTCTGGGGTCAACTGGGCAGTGTAGACACCCTGCTGGGACCCAAAAGACTATATCTTCTGCTGAAAGGGAAGGGGGATGCTGCATGGTGGAAATGCCTCATGCACAACCAAGGGGACAGCCTTCAGAGATAGACCACTGCATGACATTCACCAGCATCTTGCCAGGTACACAAAACAAGGGCCAAAGAGAAAAGTGCAATAAATTTAAACCATCCTGGTAGCTGTATAAATGATATACCCTTCCCATCAACCTTCACCACCTGGCTAGTTGATTGTGAGATGGTCATTGATAAGTAGATAACCGAGTCAAAGTGTTGAAGGAAGAGGAATGAAGATGACTTTAATAGACGTTTCTAATGAAAAATGGTTGAAATGTAGTATTGTATCAAACATATGTTTTAAGTGACAGCTCTCTCCTTATTTTGAATGTTGCACAGTTACTGAGGCCTAGTACAGTGACAGTAATAATTAAAAAATGTTATCATAAAGTTACATAAGGTTTCATTTAGTGAGTAAAAATGGAAATGCACTGTTTTTTATTTTTAGTGGCAAATAATGTTTTTAACATTAATAGGTACTCTCAGATTTGTGTATTAATGTACTCATTTCATTTAGTGAGTAAAAATGGAACTGC
This sequence comes from Protopterus annectens, assembly GCF_019279795.1. Lineage (NCBI taxonomy): Eukaryota > Metazoa > Chordata > Ceratodontiformes > Protopteridae > Protopterus > Protopterus annectens. The sequence goes on along the minus strand of NC_056728.1, from coordinate 1,179,210,225 downwards.
AGTATGCTTTCTTTTTCTTGCTGGCAAATAGATTTTTTTTAACATTAATAGATACTCTCATTTTTGTGCTTTTATGTACTCGTTTAAAACTCTTAAGTAACTAATAAGGTTTGCTACTTTTAAAGCCTGTTTTTAAGATGCTAAAGCTTTCATAAAGGTGTGATACATGCATAACACCCACACACTTTTTGATATACTTGGTGTCCAGTTTTCTCTTTATCACATAACTGTATGTAACTGATTGTACAACTCCCTCAAAATGCATTGTTTCACTAACAAAATACATTCATAATTCCTGCTGAATCATATTAAACAGGAATGCAATTCAAAGACCTTGTACAATCAGGTGCATGTAGCTTTGTAAAGAGACATCAGAAAGTTATGAGCAGTTCCTTTTAATGGAATCTACACCATGCACGCAATCTCAAGGTGTCTAAGATCAATTGAAATATGCTTTAGTCCGCAAGAATTCTACTGCTGTTTGGGCTAATCAACACTGTATCTTGCTCCTGATATTTAAACGATTTTGCAGACATTTGCAAATAGATCAGTAAGGATTGTGTGGTTCATTTTATCCTTAACAGCTTTTGTCCTGACTGAATTGAATCATATTCTCAGCATTTTCAAATATTAGAACCA
>NC_056728.1:1179202086-1179207086 GCF_019279795.1 Protopterus annectens | reverse complement strand
GTAAAGTTATTAGCATTCCTGAATATCAAAAAAATTACTTGGTGTACAGGATATAAACACAGTGTTGGTAGCTACATGACTGTAGTCACAACAGGACCGCAGGTAGGGGCAAAGACAATTGTTAGCTGCTAATGGCCTGCAGCTGTTTCTGATTGCACTGATGACAAGCAATACTGAAGTGACTGTTCTGTCTGAAGTGTTTGTATCATGCAGAGTAGACTTACAATAAAAAGGTGTAAGAAGCTTGTGAGCTATGAGAACAACCATAAGAGTGACATCCTTGCAGTAACAGAACACTGCCCATCCTCTGCTTAAAATCTATCTGAAATGCTGATCAGTTGTATTACACATTGAGAAAAGATAGATATAAATGGCCATGCATTGCATTTCTGTAGTTAAGTTGAGAGGAGGGGAAGATGTTCAAAACATAAAGAGAAGTAGTAAATGGCCCTTTTGGCAACCTGACATTAAAATTGTGTGTTTCATTATTACTGTAAGGTATTGGTCAATATGACATTGAGCTAGGCATGTTTAAGCAAAGGAGAAAGTAACTTTTTTTAGTCTTGTGTTGCTGACAAAGAACATTAAGAAAGACAACTGAGTGTGTGCTGTTATTGCATTGAGTTAAGGGTTCAATTCCAGATAGAATGGTGTCTGACAGAGTTAATGCATATTTTCTGAGCATATGAACAGGTTGTATCACACATAGACATAGGAAACTTCACAATCCTGCCTCTTCATATTTATTATCCTATATGTGTTACTAATGACAATTGTCGATTATTTTTTTCTTTTATTTTTTTTTTGCTTGCATTCCTCATTGCATTCCTCATTTGCATACTTTTTGGCAGAGAGCACTCCTGACTAGGAGAATTTTGAGGCAGTGAATGAGAGTCTACTGCCCAAGGTACCCACTGAAAAATGTAACTGATCTTGCCATCAGTATTGCATTACACATTCTCACAGGTGAGCTTTGTTACAGCACTCTGAACAGCAGTAAGAAGAAATTGTGCGGAATATAAAATGATACAATATGTTCTTTTGCCTATGTAATGTCAGCATTGCAAACGGGGCTCACAGTTGAAGGAAGCTGAACAATTTCATTTCTGTAACCTACATTAGGGAAACATGTTTGGCACTGATGCAAGGTATTTCTAATGAGTGAATGATATGCACATGTTGTGTACTTGTTTCTGTAACAGAAGCTGTAAATCCAGTAACGTTGGCTCCTTTACACAGATTTTTTGATGAGGGGTTGAACTTCATACAGTGGGAATTTTACTCCAGATGTAGGAATCACTGTCATCATTACTTCATATGCCTTTTATTACTGTTTTTGCCTTGTGCACTTGCTCACTGCTGAGTGTCACACAATCAAGCTTACCTGCTTAAGGAAAAAGTGAAATATGTTATTTGGACATAGTTTTGTTGTGCAAACAAGCTTAGCAGTGATGCCAAGCTGTCAACACTCTGGACAGTACTTACTGGAGAAAATCCACCTCCTGACCTAGCTTTCTCTTTTGGACAAGGCATAGTTATATTGTCTTTAAAAATATTGTACCAGTAATTCAGGGTTCAAATCCAGTAACACTTTTTTTTACTAGGGTGCATAATACAATATATAATAATACCTTGATTAGAAAGGTAACTATAAACAAATGGCTGTCATAATTATGTTTATTGCAAGAACGGTCTCACTAATGCTTTGATAGATTATTTTTTCTAAGTGGCATAGCTCATACATGATTTACTTAAGAAACACAGTTGAAAGTATGTGTAATTGTTTAAGCTGGATAATAATGACAATTAATTCAAAATGTACTTGCTTGCATATCTATGATGGGCAGAACACAAGTTAAAATCATCTTCTCTCCTCATATAAGACAACTCTGTGTTTACGAAAATATGTGTCGTGACATATTCATGTATCATACTCCAACATGTATTAGTAATCTCATGAAAGTCTGTCACACATTTACAAACAGTGATAATGCCTCTTTCATAGAAATGCATTTTACTGGAATTTTTAAACTCAGACATGTACAAGCATGCCTGAAGTATAACTCTATCCATACTGAATGCAGCTTGTCTACAATAAACGTGGGTGAAAAGGAGTTTACCTGTAGCACTGACAAATAATCACCTTGCTTGAAATTCATGCATTATGTATTTCTTACGTTTGATTCACACACTTGTCAGCTAACTTTTTACAGTGTGTAATTCCAGAAATTTATATGACAAGTCGTCTTATTTAACCTCCAAAACACCTATGATAACAAGCCAAACCACTGAGGCTGTCAGTGTTGACTGCCTAAAAAAGTGTGAATATATTGAGCATCGAGCATGGCAAATCTTACTGCATAGTTGTGCATGTTTGTGCACTAGCCATTACATGACAGATTGGAATTTGGCACCAATTCATCCTTAACATTGCTGCTTGACTTCTGCAGGCATGGCTGATGTGGGAGATGACGGTTGTAACTTTAGAGCACAGAGGTGGGATTTGGAGGATTCCTCTATTTTTGTGGCACTCCTGGTGAAGTGCTACAGTGGTAGGCTACTGCAGAGGTACTATACTGGATGTCAGTATAAGACTGAGGCTTGGAACAGGTTAGCCAAGGCTGTGTCCAGTGCAACTGGCATCCCACACACTGTAGGGAATTTTCATCACTACTACAATGACCTGAAATAGCAAAAGAAAGACCCCCTTAACTGATGCAAGGATGAGTTTTGGACTGCTAACATCTCACAGCTGTGTAGGTATACTGACCTACCTGTATTTAATGATATAGAATACAGTGCCCAGCCAAGACTGTTATTCAGTACATTTTCATGCCACGTCTTGTTTTCTTTTGTTTTGTACAGCTGTCATAGATATTTGAAGGAACCATGAGGTTCACAAAGAGAGGTTAACTCACCCCAGAGAGGCATGGGGTATGTTTGCATCAGGCTTTAATGTAAGACTAATAACTATTGTAATTGTACGCAGTATGGCAATATTGTAATAAATAGTTGCATTTATGATATCACAGCAGTGCAGTTGATTAATGGTATAACAGAGTAAGAACTTCCCATCATACCTGGATGTGGCAAAGGTGTATAGACTCTCATCATCATATCTGTTTATTTTCTGAAATTATATAGTCATGTAATATGCTATGAATCTAACTGTCTCTCTTTTGTCTCACCCCATCCCTTCTCTGTCTTGGTAGAAGAATTTTTTATATGTCTAAAAATATTCTGTCATACATTCTGCTTACAAAACCTAACATGCAGCACAGAGAGGTAGAATGACCACTGTGCATTGGACCTCCATCCCCCCACAGGTTGCAGCACTGACACCTAGCACTTTGGGGTCCCAAGTTGTCAGCGCTGTCTTCACAACCCTTGCCCTACCTGCCCCATCCATATCAGGTAGCTCTGTCCTGGCAGATAGTGCACTGATACCCTCTGGGAGTAGTAGTAGTAGTGGAGGTGGTGATTTTGTAACCTGGCTACAGCTGACAGGGCTAGTGGATGGTATTATGAAAAGTGGCTTTGGTGCCCAAATTGATCATCAGAAATGTGCTTTGTCACATTGCCAAGACAATGACACATTGAGCGCTGACAACAGAAACTGAGACAGAAGACAGTGATGACAGTGCTGAGGGTGAGGAGTAGATTTCATGCATCTCTGATGACTCTTACTTATCCCCAATAATGGAGTTCCCAATAAAAGCATTCCCCAACCTGTTCTTATCCATGTCTGTTTTGTTTGCCCTGTAAGACTGAAACTGCTTCCTAACCTAACCTTCCTACCCAACACTTACATTCCCAAGCACCTTCCTCAACATTCCTCTATCTTTGAAAGCAAAAAATGTAAAAAATAGGCACCTGTTCCACAAAAAAATAACATCCCATACATAGCTCTCCACTTTGCATATGAGTCTTCCCAACACACTAGGTTTGGTACAGTTGGTTGTACAACATTATTCTGTTGATTTCGACTACCTTTGGTGAGGTGACAGTCCAAAAATCAGCAAATATTGGATACACTTCTACATTTATGTTGTGAACAAGTGGATAGCTATGGTTCAATCCCACTACTTTCCTGTAGATTTCTCAGTTCTTTTCCCTGTGTCTTTCCTTCTGCTTGCCCCCCTTCATTTCAGCATTTTCTTATCCTATCATCCCCTTTTTCACATGTTTAATCTGGTCAAAAAATAGAATCACACACAGCAAACATAGCCAGAAATGGCCGATAAGAAAGCCTTTACCTAGTTTGCCTCAGTAATTGCATGGATGTTGGCATTGTGGACCAATGTCAAGTGGACAATGACAATTGTCCTATGGAAAAACCTAGTCAGTTGTTGCCATCACCTGCAGAAGTCTGGTTATCTTCATGCAAACGTGCTTAAACATGCTGCACTTTTGAAATACAGAGTAAAGCAGAATAAAGGCAATATTTTGCAACAGTTACTCAAACAGTTTTTCACTTCTGGCTGTAACAAACTGCAACTTTCTTTGTGAGCATGACTGATTAATACTGTGGGCACACCATAAAGATGTGCATTAATGATCTATAGGTGTCTCTATATCTGCATCTGTCTTCACCCCGTCTCTCTCAGCCCTTTGTAATGTTGACTATTCATTAGGCTGATGGATGTACATGTCATGTTATTTTCTGCATGTCATTCCTTTGCTGAAAAATAAAACCTACATCTTCCATTGGCTACATAGGGTATCACTGACCCTTCAAAGCTATGACTTTGACACATGTGAAGAAGGATTTCCTTGATGGGATCTATAGATAACGGTCAATTATCTAGACATGTTTTTTCTTCTTGACAATGGTTCACATCCAGCATTAGGTGAAACTCATACTGCCTGCTTTTATAAGTGTCTTTCATGTGAGTGAGTTGCCTATGTATCTTTCTAAGCCCTTCTATTTTATCAGTGTGAATGCTCAGCATTAATGCAGTTTCTGTCAATGCACAGCTGTAGTGAGTAGTGTTAAATGG
>NC_056728.1:1179149586-1179197086 GCF_019279795.1 Protopterus annectens | reverse complement strand
TACACTTTCCCCGCCTATGTACAGCATGTGTTATTTCCCTTATGTAGCTCTTTGTGCTACCCTCACAAGTAGGCTGTTTGTGCTAATGCTATTCAGCACTGCTTCCTGGCTGACAATGCTGATATTGGCCATGAAAACATGCCTGTATTTGTGTTAGCATGATGAGCAACATGTATACATGATTAGTGCTGCTGCTCACCATCGTGCTAACATGTAAACATTGTAATTAATATAATTAAAACAAGGACAACATTTAAATAGCCAGTAAAACAATCTAACACATTTTTGTCCCTTTGTAAGCATTTAATATTTATTGTTTCTTTAAACCCAGGAAATTTATCAGCTTGTAATTTGATCTACCATAATGTTTCTCTTTTCACATAAAGATTCTTTTACTGTCCACCTCTATAACCCAAGAAATATTATTTAATGCACTAAAATAAAAATTATTGAAGGAAGAACATACTCTAGTATGCTTAAATAGAACATCATTTGCATCTTTCCTTCTAATAGAATAACAATGCTCATTAATCTTTTTTGATTTTCTAGGTGTAGTCATACCCACATAAAAAGCCTCACACTGAGAACATATCACAATGTATATTAAGCCAAAAGAATTATAATTAAGATATTCTATGCCACTTCCTGATGCAGACACTATAGGTCTAAATGGAAAAGGAAATTGCTGTGAGTGTAATTTAGGTTTACCAAAACATACCCCGATTTTTGGAAATTCAACTGTCATAAACTGGTTTACATCTCCATGAACAAGTCCATCAACAAATAAAAGACAATACTAATATTAAGAACATGATTTCTGAAAAGTGGAAAATGTTAAAGGGTAATGGAGAACTTGTGAATCTTATTAATTCTGGTACAGCTTTTGTATATAAATAAAAAAAATAGAACTCTTAGGGCAATATTTGAAAAAACAGGATTCTAAAGTACCTCATATAAGTACCAATAAAAGTAGCGGCATGTACATATATGAATTTTGCAGCGCATGTAGTTTTGTGTTGGAAGGTCTTAATATTTTTTGGTCACATTTAGATCTAAGGGAATATTTTTCATGCTTAATGCAACATGTTGTATGCCACTGCTTCAACTAATTTTTCTCCTTGTCATGTCTAGAAGCAGATATATAGAATAGATTAAAAATATTACAAAGTACACAATTACATTATGCAGTTTTGTTCCTAGACAAGCATTAAACATTTCCTCTCAAAAGCTGTTACTTTTCAAAGAGTGTTCCCCTTCCGGAATTTTATATATGTGTTGAAAATTAAACAAATCTATAGGAAAATAACTCTTCTTATTTTTAAATTTGAAGGATCTCAAGGTCAAACAAAGCTAAAAAAAATAGAGTAGGAACTAAATTCTTTATTCAGTGTACATAAAATTACAGTTTTATACTCTGCTTCAGGCTTAACATTTTCAGTCAGTGAATGCAATGAAAAGTGAGCATTTTAAGCCAAGACAAGCAATTGTCTTTGGTGCATTAAGAATTAATCGACCAGAAATTCAGGATATTGCACTGGATGTAGCTGATATCAGGTGTTATTTTTTTTTAAATCTATACTTCACAAAGGGCTTAAAATGACAGATAACTGCAGATGTTAGGCAACAGTGCGAGTAAGCTGAACAAAATATTTAATCCACTGAAAGGTGTACATTTCAAAAGCCAGAATTTCTAATATACACATGTCATTGCAAAATCGGTAAGGCATTACTGCTTGTCGTGGATCACTCATATTCCCTTTCCAGCTGGAGAGCTGTTCATCTTCAAAGTTTTCAATCCAAACGCATCACTGTGTGTGCGTGTGAGTTTGCTGCATCTGGGTTCATTGAGTATGGATCCATGCGGTTAATCACACATGGTCTAGGATGGCTGGCAATCAAAATTAAACTATTGTTGTGGTACTGTTGTTTCATATTTGCTGGGAAACATTGTAAAACAGGCTGCATGATACCTCAGGAGGGCTTTTACATTTGGACTGGGTGAATGAAGATTATCTATTTGCAAGCAAATAAGGAAAACTGGCCACAGGAGTTTTTGTCAGTAGGTAACCTTATTACAGTACTATAATGCATAAGAACTACTGTGCTGTAGCTAGGAAACTAGAACGCAGATTCACTGTGCTCAAATCATGGCCAGCATTTCTTTGTTATACAGGGATCACACCTACAGAGGCTCAAATGATTTTAAATTACTTCTTCGATGGTAAACTGCATTATGTTGTGAAATGGGAATATTATTTAGATGACAGCAGTATCTGGGATTTCTTGAAAAGGAATAGTCAAGTCACAGCTTCAAAACATACTGTATTATAGGAATAACTGATGGTGTCGGTGTGGTATATTGAAGATTTACCCACAGTTGGTGTGGTTTAATAATGAGTGTGAAACCCGAGTGATTTAATAAAGCCAACCGTGGGTAAATCTTCAATATACCACACCATGGAGTCAGTTATTGTTATTATACAATGACATTATTTAAGGAAAAAAATACTTTTTTTTAACAATGTCTTTGTATAATAGTTCTGTAGTGCCCTTCTGCATTTTCTTCGGTGTCCTGTGGCATTCCTGATGTACTGTGCATGCATATGGGAATTGTGTTGCCACACTTACACAGTACATCAGTGCTGTGCAAAGAAAGCAACAGGGAAAGGAAGATCTCCATTTTGTTTATTAGGAAAAAATAAACTGCAACACTTTTAAAATTTGGGAGAGATGTGACAGAGAAAATAAAAGGACAATCAGGTACATTTCATTAGTTTTGCTGACTGTACCTGATAATCCTTTTGTTTTTCTCTGTGCCATCTCCCTCATTTATTTGAGGTCTTCTGTTTTGTAAATTTATTACAAAAAGAAAGAGAAGTAAAAAATTCATGGGATATACTTATGGAAAAAAGTCTTGGTGACTGGACCTTTTTCCATTGGTATATTCCCAGATTTACAATGGGCAGGCTGGTTGGGCTGACCAATCAGTGTGCTCCTTTTTAAATATTACTGGCCAGTCATTGTATAATATAATATTTCCATCATTTTCTTGGCTGAACATCTGTTTTATGCTAGTTGCAAGTAAGTAAGTAAGTATTTACTTTATAATCATAGAGTTAATTTTTGTCTTTCCCTTAGAATTAAAGCGTATGACTGGCAACCAGCAATCATTTTCACTTACTTATACTGTTACATATTTACCCATTGGCTTTAGAATTGCTGCTTGCTTTAATGTCTAGTTTTATAGTATCTGTGGTGCAACATACTTTCTAAACTAGTGTGTATGTTGCTTCAGTGATTATGATACAGCTATTTGTTACAAACAGTATTTGCATAACTTACTACTAGTCATAAGTGCTCAAGCATATTCTACTTGTATAATACTAATATGTGTCATGTAATCACCTTGCTGCTGCAACGTCTGAACTAGTCAACCATCTGTTGAAATTACTGTAGCATATGCAGACTCAACAAACTAGTGTTTTTTCACTGATTTTCTTTTTGGTTGTCTAAGTTTTAGTAATTATAATCTATGACCCCTTGTACCAATTTCAAATTTTTACTCTCTCTTACAGTTCATTCAGCCTTAACCTCAACAAACTGCACCCCTATAGAGCCTGAGCTCTTTTGATACCTCTGGCCATGGCAATTCAGAGTTCCGATCTCCTTTTAAACTAAAAGTCTGCAGCGTACGTTTGAACCTTTTTTTCTAAACACTTGCTATATGCAAATGTTTTTCTATTTAAATTGTTACTGTGATAATGACCATGATGTGCACACTAAACTGAGGGTGCCATAACCCATGTTTCCCCGTTCCATTTTAGACTGACCAAAGTGTTAGTGCATACATAACAGCCATTGCTCACAAAGTAATCCTATGTTAGCAACCTAGCATTTAGCTATAACTTCAGTCGATACAATAGCTAATTATTTCAGTCTATGCTAGCTACCTTTTTTACTGCCATAAGAGTAGGCGAAGCATCAAGGTTTACACATTCCATGTAAGCCTCATTCCGCTGGAATGAAACAAGTCTAGGTTCTGTACATTATTTTTACTTAGTTACAGGATCTGTCTGACCTGGTGTATACATGAAAGTATTTCAGGCACTTTTCTGATTAAAATTGAGATTAACAACTTGCACTAATCAAACAAATAACTAGAGCGGAAGAATAAAAAATATCCTCTTAGTGATTGTTTTCTGAGAATTTCAAACACTGTGCTGCCACAAGGACCTGGCACAACCGGCTCCATTTGCCCTTCTCTTCACTCAGGCTCACTTCACTCCCCTCCCTTACCCTAGCCCCATTCTCACCCAGCAACCTGTTCTGTTCACCCTTCGCTTGGCCTCACTCTGCTCCCCTTACCCTACCCCCATTCCCACCCACCCCCACATCCAAAACACTTATAGCTAAATAAACCACACCCAGTCCCACCAAGCCTATCCCCTCCAGTCTTCCACATCATTCCTCCACCTACTTAACTCAACCCTCTTCAACTTCAATCCACCCACACCTGTACTCATTTCTACTACACAACTACCTAAACTCCACCATGCACTTATACTACACAACAATACCCAAGATATCTCTGCTTCTTCTTCTGTACCTCACCTACAGTTTCATCTCTCTTAACTCATACATCAATCAACTCTACTCCCCCAAATTCCCACTTTGCTACCACTCCCCTAACACTCACTCTTTCACCAGTATTAGTCCATAACTCTTTAACTTCAATACCACACTACTCCAACCCTTCAAACAGATACTCACAAACAACCCATACTCTTCTACCTTTAGCTACCACAAATTAAGTGTCAAACTCAGACTCTTGCTACTAGACTCTCTAAAACAACTTAAACTCCAAGCTGACATCCACCCTAACCCCGGACCCAACAACTACCACTCACCCAACAACCAGTCTCTCCTACCTATCACACACACAATACCCATTAAAGTACCATGCCACTCCCATCCTTACCCCCCACTACACAACAAATCTAATTCAGATCTGCTCTTCACTAACTTCAGTATACGCAGCTTAACCAATAAGGTTACTTATTTCAATGCAGTCCTAGCTACCTACTCCCCAGACATAGCGGTCATCACTGAAACCTGGATAAAGCCCCACATAAGCACAGAAGTCACTACAACAGGCTATAACATCATTAAACTCAACAGATTGGTGGGGTAGCCATAATATTTAAGGACACTCCTAAGATTGTTCAGCTAAGCTGCACTCCCCCAGTCCAGCCCAGTTCAGAAATCCTAACTGCCCAGGTAGACATCAACCCAAACAAATCTATAATTATCATAGCCACATATCTTCCACCTGTTAGCAACCTACACTCCATTGAAAGTCTACTTGCATTGGCGTTGACTAACTTCAACCAGGAAACTATCATTCTAGGTTACTTCAACCTTGACTGGCACTCAACCGCATCCAACAACCCCACAAAATGTCTAAATCTATTCAACTTCACCCAAACAATAACCTGTCCTACCTGTATCGACAAACTTTCCAAAAACAGTCTACATTAGACTGGAGTTTAACTAATAAGCCAGACCTTGGTTACTTATGAGGGTGTCTCTCAAATTCCCTCAGTGACCACACTCCTACCTTCCTCTTCAGAAAACATGTCCACACTCATCACAACATAACTTACAAATACATACGTAGTAAGAAAAACTTCTCCCCCTCATTATGGATTCAACTGCTTCAACAACACAACTGGGCACATCTCAAAGACCTACAACTAGATCTAGCAGTTCAATACTTTAACAATACCTTCCTTATGATAGGAAACTATCTTGCTCTCATCAGGAAAATTTGCTCAAAAGCCAAACCCTTACCCTGGTTAACAACAGAGACAAAACTGTTGCTAAAACACAGGGACAGGGCATGGGCCACCTACCACACCACAAGAGACAACTCAAGCCTCTCTAAATATCATCAGCTCAGAAATCTAGCTAAAAACAAACCAAGAAAGGCAAACAAAACTACTTCCTGACATGTCAACAGGCAAACCAAAACAACCACAGAAAATTCTGGCAAAGCATCAACTATCTCCTGAAACGCGTCCATTTTCCAACCCCAGCCCCAACCTCCTCAAACAACACTGACCCAATAACTAATCAATTTAACTCCCACTTTATTAATACTGTCACCTCCCTGCTAGGTGACCAACCTAACAAAGAACTCACTCTCCCCCAATCATCTCTAGATCATCCCACCCACTTCACCTTTACACCCATCCAAACTAGCTACATAAAAACACTCCTGGCCAAACTTAAACCGTGCTGTGTTGCAGCTGACAAACTCCCAAAAAAAATTCCTAAAAGCAGCTGCCCATGCTATTGCCTACTCCATAACTATCCTGATTAACCAATCCCTTTAAGAACAATACGTCCCAATGATATGGAAGATACCCCATATCATTCCCCTTCACAAAGGTGGACCATCCAAAGAACTTACAAACTACCATCCCATAGCCATCCTATCTCCCCTTGGAAACATTTTTGAAAAGTGCATCCACAATCAACTCCTCAGTCATCTCCTCACTAACAACCTATTATCCAGTTTCCAGCACGGATTTAGACCCAAACATAGTACCTGCACTGCCCTGCTATCATTCACCAATACCACTCATCAACTGTTAAATGAAGGACAACTTGTCTTCTCCATCTTTCTTGATATGTCCAAAGCTTTTGACACAGTTTCCCATTAGCTACTACTAAACAAACTCTTATCCTACAGTCTAGAGTCTACATCCCTGTCTTGGTTTAATAGCTTTCCAATCGTCAGCAAGCTACTAAATGGGAAAATGACCTCTCCCCTCTTTTCTCCCCATCTCTGTAGGAGTACCCCGAGACTCCATACGTGGCCCACTCCTTTTTAGCATATTTACAAATGATCTCTGCTGTGCTACTAATCATGCCTTCATTGTCCAATATGCTGATGATTCTACACTTATTTGCTCAGCCCCATCTCCCCAGGAGCTTCAAACAAAAATGCAAACTTCCTTCCAAAACATAGAAAAACACCTTGCAGAATATCAACTTATTTTAAACCCAAACAAAACTAAGATAATAGTCGTCAGTAATAAGAAATCCAACCGCAGCCAGTCTCTACTCTCAATTCTCTCATCTAATGGCACCAAGCTAGTTCCCACTAGCCATACTAAACTCCTAGGTGTAGCAATTGATGAACATCTAAAATTTGACAAACATATTTCTTTGACAATCAAAAAAGTGCATAACAAACTAGGTGTCTTCTACAGAGCAAAACCATTCCTAACCCACACCGCTAGACTAGCCACCTCCCAGTCTCATCTGTTCTCAACTTTACTGTGTGGCTCTCACATGTTAACCAATTTGCATAAGACTGACCTCAATAATCTAGAAGTTTACAACAGAATAGCCAAATTCTCAACCAGTCACCCAAACAGAACTCACCACTGCTCATCTTTCTCTCAGCTAAACTGGCTAGAATGCCCTAACCTCCTGTCCTTCAATCAACTCATCATAGTCCATAAAGTTGTCCACCAATCCAACAAACTCTCTGCTCTTGCTAACCTAGTACAACCCAGCCACAATGTCAGTCCCCTCAGATCCTCAGAAAAAATCATGCTACAAGTTACCTGCTCCCACAACCTTCATGGGGACTCCCTATACTCACACGAGATGGCCAAGGTGTGGAGCACACTTTCTCAGCCCATCTCGAAAAACCCAAACTGCCGGGAGTATAAAAAATGACTAAAAGAATACTTAGCAAATCATTGGCTCTGCTCCTGCCACAATCCAGGCTAATTATCACCCCTTACCCTTCCTCCTTCCCACAATATTAGTCACTCTTAAATACTACTAAGCCTACTATTTCTCAGCTACTCAACTAACTACAAGCTTCTTTTGTACCTTTCCTCTCAACTGGACAACCAATAATAATAATAATATAGGAGAACTATCTGTTTAATAACATATCTTCTCTTTTGCAAACACTGTATTCTCAACTAGCAGTAGCTGTTTGTTGTAATTTCTATTACTTCTCACAAGCCAGATGCTGTCATTCTGTCAACTAAATTTGTGTACTTTAAAAGTATAAATCTGATCTCTAACCATATTGTAATGCAGTTGTATACTAGCTTCTTAACTATGCCTGTATCACCTGTAATAATATGCATTGTACTTATCTTCTTAATTGTTTTATTGTTTTATCAATTGGAGCTTTTCTCCCTGGGTCTCCGCTGAAAATGGGCTCCTGGCCCAGTCAGACACTACACGGTTAACAAATGAAATAAATAAATAAATATAGCACATATAATCAAAAGTGCAGACACTGGTAATGTTGTATCGAATATTTGTTCAGTCTACTAGTTATGCTATGAGAAAAAATTGTGAAGGAGAAAGTTTTAATTTACCCATGCAAGGAAGATGGTGATGGCAGTTCTGCGCAAGGCAGTCATACTGCTAGAGGCAGCCATACTGTAGATAGCAAAAACTTATGGTTCTGTTTAAAAGGATGACAGCACAGATTCATCTGTACATTTTTGGTAGTATCTTCACAACACTAGGACTACTGCCTCATACTGTCATGCAAACATTGACAACAAAAGTTGTAACCAATTTGGGATGCAGAGGTAAAAGACTATTTGATGGATGCCAAGAATAAGTCATTGTATATTCAGAGCATGTCATTGACCTTACTAAGTGCTATCAATATAATAATTTGTTTTTTCTACTGAGCTCAGTTCATACCTGTAAAAGATCTAGCTCTCAAAACATTGGAACATATGTACAATTTATATACTGCATTTAAATATAACCCTCAAAACTGGAATAATGATTAGCTAAAATGAGTTTTCTTTGGAGGTAGGGAACTGCTGCTACCATGACAAGTCTATAGTAAGTTGTAGTGCTTTTATATATATATATATATATATATATATATATATATATATACACACACACACACACACACACACACATATATCTAGCTATATCTATCTACTGTATATCTATGTGTGTGTGTGTGTGTGTGTGTGTGTGTGTGTGTGTGTGTGTGTGTGTGTGTGTGTGTGTATATATATATATATATATATATATATATATATATATATATATATATATGTATACAATACATACAAATCTATATTCCTCTCAGGTGCCTGCCTACCATCAGCCTTCCTGTGAATGAGTCATTCTTCTTGGTCTCTATGGATGAAAGCCACTGCAGTAAGACATACCCTATTCATTTTTCATTGTTTGACACATACCTTGCAATGCCATCCCATTAATGCATGTATGCTTCCACACATACCTTGATTCAAGCTACAACAGTCTGCACTGACTGGCAAGGACTGCATACCTTGTCCTTGCCAAAGGGCACATGTCATGACCTCTGTCATGCAGGATACCTTCTAAAGTGCTATGTTCAAACACGACACTACCATTCCTATGGAAAAAAGAAGCAGGCATTAATTATTTCACTCCCATCTGCCCCAGTTAGGTGTGTATGTGCCCAGGCTGCTATTTTAATCTGGGTTATCTGGACTGTATTTGGGTTGTGGTATGTTTACACTTTGGTGCTGACTCCCTATCAAAAAATTTAAATACCCTCACGTCACTTTCAGAGTTGCGGCATGCAGTATTTCCCATAGTATTCTGTCCTTAAAAAAGAAACACACACCTAAACAAAAAAACACACGCACACATACACACACACACACACACACACACACACACACACACACACACACACACACACACACACACATCCTTCATGGCACAAAGGTAAACTCAGCTGGTGTATTGTATACATGTAAGCATATTCGTAACATACCCATATTAAATGCATTCCATTCAACAGGATATCTGGACCCTGAAGCAATACTAAAAATTCATTAAAATAAAGGTAAAATATATCTGTAACTTACGTTTTGCATATAGTAGCAATAATTTTTGTCAGGTCATTCATTCATTCTGTTGTGCCTATTCCCACCACCATATACCCACTTGCATTTGCTTTTATTTTTAAATAGTGCTGGTCATATGTGAAACTGAATGGTCAGTAAACTAAACAGTGCACCTTGCTCTTGATGTTCTAAAAAAATATATATATATATGGATTCCTATTACAAGAACGAAAGTTCACTACTTCGAACTTGTAATAGGAAGCCTTACTTTTGTGAAAGTTCACTTCAATGAAAGTGAACTTTTGCGTAAGTGCACTTCACAAAAAGTGCCGCAGCACAGTGGAGGACATAAAAAATAAGCTATGTCCTCCACTATGGTGCAATAGTCACAGACCTTAGGGTTAGGGCATGGGTTAGGGTAAGGGGATAGTTAGTAAAGCTATCCCCTTACCCTAACCCGTGCCCTAACTCTAAGGTTTGTGATTATTGCACCATAGTGGAGGACATTGCTATGTCCTTCACTGCGCTGCAGTCATCACGGACCTTAGGGTTAGGGCACGGGTCATGGTAAGGGGATAGCCTATCCCCTTACCATGACCCATGCCCTAACCCTAAGGTCCGTGAGTACTGCATGGAAATTCAGTACAACACCCGTTCATTGTAATAAACTTTGCATAAGTGCACTTTCGATTAAGTGCACTTTCGCTGCAGTGAGCATTCCATGTACTATTTCAAATTAGTGAAAATTTGATCTAGTATATGGAACCCATATATATATATATATATATATATATATATATATATATATATATATATATTAGGTTCTTTTTTAATAGCTGTTTGTAAATGAAAGGGGGTTAATTTTTTCATGATGTTGATGTTTTGTGAGGAAACTGGTAGTTTGTGTGGCTGTTCTCATTGTGGAGATTCATGACATGCACTGAGAAGGCAGCTTGAGTGTTTTTTTTTTTCTTTCTGTAAACTCTAAAAGTTTCAAGACTTGAATTTCCCACCCAAAATGCTTTTTTTCCTCACTAGACACAACCTCTGTTGTGCATGAGCCTATGTAGATACGTTTTAACAAGTTTATGAAGCTGTAGTTTGAGGACACAACAGTGATGACATCATTTGACCTTTTAAACTTGTTAAATGGTTGTATTTAGAATTCTATTCTCTTAAAATTCTGTTATCCTTCACTTGAATACTTTAAATGGTAAATGATTGATTCTGATGGAAGTGTTTGACTCCTTTGAAAATGCCTATGTGCTTTTATAGATACATACATTCTGCAGGTTCACTGACACTATTAGTAACTAAATGACATCAAGTGAACTAGCAGCTGCATTAGAAAACTCATTATGCATATTAACATCGGACTTATGTTACATAACTAAAACTTTAATAACTAAACAGATGGCTGTGAGCCTTTTTTGTTGTTGTTAATACATATGAGTAATATGTGTATAAGTGTAAAATATAATAGTTATGTTGTAAGAAGTGTTATATACATATTCAACAGATCCTTACATGAAAAATATTAGATAGATGATTAACAACATGGTTGAATCATCTGATGTTTCTTGAAAAGTCTTGGAAATATTGACAATCTCCTTAACCTTCAGCTTCTGATGTTTATACATACTATGATTTGATGTGTATTTCTGGCATATCTACATATTAGAGGTGCTATTATTATATGTGACAATTTCATATAGCTTCAACTATATTGAACACTCTTATTCTGATGTATATTTCATGGATTCAGATTTCTTTAGTTGCTTTCATAATGCTTTTCGTTTTTGTTTTTATACTATATTGTAAGTAGAGATGGATAATTTGTGTCTTTTGGTGTTGAAGAGCTGGTGGATGGATGGTTTAGTTAAGTTTTTAACTAAACCAGAAACTTTATGGTTCATGTATGTGTTTGTAAATAGTTTTGGATTTTTGAAAGTAGTGCTTAATACACATTATGCATCCATGATAAGTAAGTTTTCAGTAGATTTCAAGTCAACACGGAAGAAAGGTCTTTCGGTAAGTAACAACATACACAATATAAGCGATGGCTTATAAATGTTTACTATTAAATATTAATGGTTTGAACAATAATGTCAAAAGAGCTGGTTTGCTTAAATATATCAAAATGCATAAAGCCCAGATCATCTTTTCACAGGAAACCTGTCTATAAAAAAAAAATCTACAAAAATACTCATTTAATGGCTATACCGTTCTGGCTGGTTCATGTTTTAAGACTAAGAAAAGGGGCAATCTTGTTCTATGGAAAAATAATTATAGTATTCTAAGAATTATAGATACAATTACAGATAAAGATGGGATGCTAAGCGTGTTTATAGGTATTATACTTTGATTAATACAGTAATAAATATGTTGATAAATATCTGGACCTGATTACTTTAAATGCAAAAGGGGGAATTATAGCAACAGGTGAGTTTAACTGCCTGTTATCAGGCAATGACACTTCTAAAAATGGTAAAATAAAACTAACATCTTATACCAAGAAGTTAAATGACCTTACAAACCAGATGAACCTTAAGGATATACATGGGCTAAGATAACATTATTCCTTATTCTGTACTCACTATTCATAACAGTTTGGTACACAAACAAACATTGATAAGGTCTTTCTATCAAATAATATATACTCTAAAATAAGTGATGTATTTATAATGACTTGTATACTTTCAGACCATAATGCTATAAACTTTACATTAACTACGCATACAGATGTTTTAAGATTTCTACAGAGAATTCCTGTTTACATAAATAAGTTAAAAGACTTTAGAGAATGAATAGTAGAAGAAATAGAGATGTTTATGGAAACAAAATGATAATGGTGAAGTGACTGATACTATACTATGGGACACATTTATATATATGGTAGAATAAAATCTTGGTATCTTAAAAAAAGGAGAGAGTGGGACAAAGATCTTTTAGACTTACCATCAAAACATAGACAAGGTAAAAATGGATGGAAAACCAAATAAAGTAGCACATAAAATTACTAAGTTAAATCAAAATTACTTAGTCGTTCTGAACCATAAGATAGCCATACACCTGGAAAAATTTAAATTACAATATTATGCTGTACATCCCAAATATCTACAGAAAATAGTGGTAAGATCCAAGAAAAACAATCAAAATCTTATTAATGAGATTAAATATAAAAGTGATGGTTCAGCTAAGAGTACATCTAACTTAATGGGCATATTTGAAGTGTTCAAAAACTACTATAAAGATATAAACAATAACACAGCACTTTTGGAGACAGATAATGTAATAAATGCTTTTATTCAAGAAAATATAAATGCTAAGGTATCAGTGCAACAAAGTAACATATTAAATAAACAAATAACACTAACAGAAGTGAAAGAGTGAATAAAAAATTTAAAAGCTAATAAAATTCCAATACTGAATGGAATAATTCCTGAACTATGTAAGATTTTTCCTGAATATATAATAAAGAAAATGATGAGTGCCTTTACTATGGTTAATCAAAAATGTATAACACCCTCATCATGGAAATATTCAATTATCTCCCCCATATTAAAACAAGGTAAGGACCCCAAATCTTGTGATTCATATAGGCTAATCTAAAATTTTCATGACAATATTAGCTAATAGGATAAAGGAAATATTACCCAGTCTGATACATAATGATCAGACAGGGTTCATTCTTCATAGAAAAGTACAAGGTAGCATTATTAAATTACTATCATTAATAGACACAGCATGCAAATTCAAAAAAACAACTATTATCAGCCTAGACATAGAAAAGACTTTTGATTCTATTTGTTGGTCTTATCTACAAAGAATCCTGTTTGGTTTTGAATTCTCCTCAGATTTTGTTAATTTATTAATGAAAATTTATAGTGGGGCACAAGCTTATGTGAAAATCAGATCATGTCTATCCTCACCTCTAGAAATCCTCAAGGGAACTAGACAAGGTTGTCCGTTGTCACCATTACTGTTTGCTCTTTCAATGGGACCTTTTGCTACATATATCAGAAATGAGCAAAATATAAAAGGCTTTCAAGTTAATAAGGACTATCGTCCTAAGATACAATTATTTGCTGATGATATGTTATCAATGTTGGGAGATATTGAGGGTTCTTTGCATGATGTTATAAATACCTTAAGCAAGTTTGAAAGAATTTCAGGGCTTAAATGTAATCATAATAAATCCAAAGCATTACTAATTAACAAGACGATCTACAAAAAGTTAAGGGAGAATAGCCTGTTTAATTTATGTTATTTGTTTTATATCCTGTCTCCCTGTGCACACACGAATATGACTTTTTGATAAAAACAAAAGCAATGTAGCACTTATTTTAATTGAACCAAACCATTTGGAGGGACTTTAATTCAAAATGTATGCTGTTGCTGCATGCAGTATGGTATGTTCTTGGATTTTTATGAATGCAGTAAATAAACTACAATGATATAGCATTTCAGCAGACAAAGCAAGCGTATGTATGTCTGTCTGTAGTTTGAGAGAACCACAGACCATATGATATTATTTGTTCTTGTTTTCCTGTTGTATATGTTGGAATTTTTGTTCATTCAGCACAATTAGTGTACATTTTCTTCTGGAGTCTGATTCATTATCGTGGCATGTTATGTCATGTCTTCTGACAGTCAATTGTTTTCTTGTGTTTTTTTTTTTCTAAGGTATGGGAGCAGCAGTTTTTAATGTCTGTATCAGAAACATGAATGGAGTCCACTGTTGTGCTTTGCGTAGTAGATTTTCTCTTAGTTAACCAGGGCAGAGCACTGATTCTCCTAGACCTCTTTTAGGTTTAGCCTGAGATAATTGCAGATAAGAGTAAAATGATTAGCAATCATTGACAAAGAATGTGAATGCAAAGAAGCACTGAAAGATTGGTATACATCATGACATACGCACTCATATTTAAACCTGACAAACTTCAATAGTTATGTAACACTTAATATGTTTGCATAGTAGTATTCAAATGTAGTGTAAGTGTTCAATAGTGAGAAAGTATGCATGAAACAAAGCAATTTACAGTATTTATAATTATTATTGTTTGGGTCATGTTTTGTGTTTAATATTTGTCTGTTCTTCAAATTGCGGTTGAAGGTTAGTATCCCACAATTCCATCATTTACCATTATGTATGCAAATGCTATGTTAATCAGCATCCAGATTTTTCGCCAGTTGTACCTACTTTTCATTTGCCTTTGTCCAGATTTTTGATGTTACCAAGTTGAGTGGTATGCATATAGGCCACTAAACAATCCCAGGTAAAACTAAGAAAACTAGTTTAGAAAATGAGGGAAAGATCTTCATCCAGTGGTGCTTAATGCTTTTGCAACTTCTAGAATGTGTGCAGGTGAAGGCTATGCTCTCCCTGTGACAATTTCTTGTTGGTACTACTAAGTTTCCTGCATGGCCAGCTTGAAGCCTACTAAACCAGTGAAATTCCTTCCAAACTGTGTTGCTGTAATTTCTATACAAGTTTCTTTTTCAGATATGATTACCTTTGATGATTATAGAAATTACATTTTTAATAGTGGCCATCACTTTTCTGAAGTTTAATATGTATCAGAAGTGTACAAGAGCATACAAAGTTACTTCCATATCTAGAAAGCAGGTCTAGTGTAGCAGCTCAGTCTTTAGATTTTATGTTGACGATAGTATGACTTATGTAATATGTCTGAATGACCTCCCTCAAGAGAGATGTTTGCCGAATGGCTCACTTTAGAAATGCATTGTCCTTCTAGCCCAGTAGGTATAAAAATACTGTTACAGTATGATAAACACTACCCTCTAATCTGTTTTATTTTTATAATTTTATGCTGAACACCACAGTGTAAAACATGTGATAAACTATTTATAAAATGGTTTAGTTCTACTGATTATATGTTTTTATATTGACATCTGTTAAACTAATCACTTTGTTTCTGGTAAGGACTTTACATTAATGTAAATGTGATCAGATAATATTATTACATAGTGAGGTGCAGGGTAGTTTGACTGACAATTCAGATGGATTATTGGATTGACTGAAGTGCTGCATGCATGTATATGCATGTGTCTGTCTGTCTGTCTGCCAGTATGTGCGATTGCACACATATGTGTAGGGATGGATATGTGAATGAGCATGTGGTTTCTGTGTGTGTGTGTGCATGTGTGTGTGTGTGTGTGTGTGTGTGTGTGTGTGTGTGTGTGTGTGTGTGTGTGTGTGTGTGTGTGTGTGTGTGTGTTTGTGTATGCCCACACATGCATGAACATGCATGCTTGTAGTACAAGTGATCAGATCATGCTGTTCTAAAGCAATTGTCTGCAAGTGACACTGGTTGACTCTGCCTTGTATCGTTTAATTAATTAATCAAAATTAATTATTCCTTTTGGGAATTAGGATATTATTGAAAGATATTCAAAGATCAAGAAATCTGAATGGCACTCTCTCCATGCTAATAATGGTGAAATATGATCTTCATATTACTTTCCTGATATGAACTTGAAGCATGAAGATGATCAGTGGTGTCCGGTATTGCTAGGTTTTTGGACTGCTTTTGTTTGGCATTTATTTCTCTGACCTACTGATTAAAAAACAAGACCTATGGCTAACCAAGTTTCCAGATTATTGCTAAATGGGAGTCACTGACACAGTACTCCTCAAGCAGGACCTTAACATAAAAATGCCTGGTCTATTAAAAATGGGCTTAAACTGAATGCTAAAAATGTAACAATGCTATATTGGGAACACAAATCATCCCCAGCATAAAGCATTACCGATACTTGACTTCATACTGAAAATATAATTACAGACCTGAGAACCCGAGGTTAATAACTCACTCCTGTTTGAAAATCAAATAGAAATGGTTGTCAGGAAATTCTTTTACTTGGTGCAGTCGATCATCCAGGGAATATCATCCAGATCTATTACTGTCCTGTTGCATTCTGTATTGATCAATCCAAATATAGAATTTAATGCTGCTTTGGGTTGTACCTTACCAGATATATCAAACAGTCGAAAGGACTAGTGATTCCTAATGAAGATCACTGGCTTAAAATCTGTAAACTACCGGAAAGGACTAGAAACACTGTCTCTGCGTCTTCGGTTGTCTAGGCTCTTAAAGTGAAACTTATGCCTTGCCTTCCAAGTGTCCAAGATCTACTTGTGCCTTCACAAATCCAACAATTCCACAAGTACCAGAACAAGGCATCCAAACCTACTTCAGCAGACCCATTAAACTAGCTGGAGAGATAGATTCATTACTCGGTATCTTCCTCACCTCTGGAATAGACTCCTCCTACAGTAAAGCAGTGTGATACACTACTTTCCTTCAAACAGGACCTGAATAATTGGTAGATATTTCTGAATTCACCATGGCCTTGACTGGCCTAGCTCTCCTTGAGAGGGGAGGTACACTCTATGATGGAAACTGGCATAGTGTTGCAAGACTCAGTTGCCTTGAACCTTCTATGATTCCTATGATTCTTGTGTGTATCTGCAGCATTACAGGGCCGTAGTAGTATGCCCTCCTTCTAATGTGCACCAGTCTCTACACACAGACACGTGCACACCACACAGATAGCTACCATCACTGGTTTGGTAGATCCAAGTCCATATCCTTGGTTCTGGCCATGTTTGGGACCTGACAAGCCTTTACTTGCATACTTGCCCAGTGGACATTTTCTAACCAGAAGCACCACTCCCCTCCCCACCCCTGTTGAGTGAGCCAGCATTGTCTGGTCTCTTTTGCTTTCCCACATGCAGCTCTTCCAGTTCTAGAAGTGATACAAGTTAGCGTTGTTTGGGTCATACATAGTGAACTATCTCTCTACACATCAGAGCCAGGCTTCAGTTTTCACACTGTCAAATTAAGGATGAAAAAGTAACTTTATACACTCTTTGCATACTAAACAATTATTTCAGTCTTAAATGTCAATCTTGAATAGAAAACCTTTCATTTTTGCATATTAATATTAATTGTAAGTTTTCCATTGTTGCAGATTTCAGTATAATTTGAATAATCATGATCAAGCCACTCACTTTACTTAAACTGTGAACAGACTGTTGTGCATTCTTTTGATGCCATCTGGACAGAGAGTGAAGTTAGTGATTCGTTTGTTTTTTTGTTTCTTTGTTTTATTGTGAATATAAGTATAGAAAATGTCAATACTCCCAGCAGTGTCCTGGAAAAACAGCACTGAAAGCAGCTGAACATACTGGGTCCTACTTAATGTCAAATGTTTGATTAAGTCGATCCATATTGCATCATCTGAGAATTATTTACATGGTTGGGAAGTCAACTTCTTGAATTTGACTAAGGTCAGAAATAAAAGCTTATTGTACTTAAGGGGCTAGAAGTAAGAACTTGCAAAATGGCTGGAAAAAGCATGCATACATGAGGGTAAGCTAGACAGGGTGAATGCTTACAGAACCTTATAGTTGCAAACAGCTAAATAGAGCTAGAAGCTATGACAGCAAGTATTTTTCTGCTAGCAGAATAGTCCTGCAATACTCTGCTGAAAGTATGGATACTATGAGCAAATATGAAGAATATAATTATTAGTGCTTCAGTGAATGTCATACTACAAAATATGAAGTAATATCTCTTCACTGAACAAGCTAATTGCAGCATATTAATTATTTAATTCCTTGAAAGGTCAAGACATGCTGATAATTTCAGAAATATGATAAATTTCAGTATAGGCTCTGAAGTGTTTCACAAGCCAAGCAGAATATCTTTTAAAAAGCAATCTTCTTTAGCAAGCAAATAATGTGACATTTACTCTTCTCAGCATCTCAGACATTCCATTTTCATAACTGTCTGAACTTTACTTAAATATCTGTGTTGTATAAGATTACATCACTGATTACATTTGCTTAACAGGAAGCAGAAGACAGTAAGGCTACCTAAACTGTCAGTTTCCCTCTTGTCATGTGGTTCTCAAGTGATCAGAAGACATTTTGTTAATCACGAACATTAGCACTATAGGCTAAACTTTCAGTTTGAAAAGCTTATGGGGAATATTAAGATATTTAAAATGTTATTATGAAAATGAGTAACCTTTAATTTTATGCTTTGTCTATAAATATGTTAGCGCATCTTTTCGGCTTATAATACTTTCAACTGCTTATAACTTTGGCTTACACGTAACCTTTTGATTTGAAATACTCATAAGAATTTCTGTGTGGGGTAAATACATTTTATTCATGCTTTAAAGGATGACTAAATGTGTCAAGTGTTTAAATTTTAATTTAATGACATAAGCAAGACATTGTTTGCATACTACACAAATAATAACTTTTAAAAAAGTCACAAAGTGCAAACTGAAGCAGATAAACACAAAAGCCAGAAGAAGTAGTTAGACTGAACCCCCTCAAAGACCGGTCTGATGAAGTCTAGATCTTCCTGGATGAAAGTGCTCACCCTTGGATTTTTATGTACTGAATTTAATAAAGTGTATTCTACATTCTACAACTGTGTGGTGATTTGCAGCCTGCATTACTTTGAGTGGGTTCAATCCAGCTACTTCTTCTGGCTTTTGTGTTTATTAAATAATAACTTTTAAAAGGTAATTATTCCACGTGAAGTTTTTTGTTTTAACCTTAAACAGTTATTAAATGCAACTGTTGGCTTATCCTTTCCAGAAAATGTAAGGTAGCTGATTTTACATGTATTTGATTTTCCTAGTTACTCAAATTATGAATACCACAGGCAGTTACTATACAAACATCCATACTCTGAGGGATATCCATTTTCTACAGATGCCAAAAGCCAGAATATTCCATGATATAAAATATAAAGCACAAGCCTGTCTCACAAGAGATGTGATAAAGCTTTGTTTATATGTACTGACTGCACTGAAAAGAAACTTGTCCAAGTTATATAAGGTCATCTATGTATTTATAAAAGAATGCAGGCAGCAACTTTAACTGCATAGTTTGTATTATTCAGTGGAATAAGTTTACCAGAGAAAAATAAAATGACAGTTCATTCACGTCTTTCCTTCAGAAAGAAATCTCACCCTCAATTATGAGCACAATTTCCAGGAAACACAAACCACTCTGTTCACAGAAGAAAATATAAATAATCTACTGCCCCCCCCCCCCACACACACACACACACACACACACACACACACACACACACACACACACACACACACACACACACACACACACACACACACACACACACACAATGCTGCCAGGTTTTCCAACAGGAGGAAGAACCTGATAAAAATATTGCTTTTGGTCAAAATCACAACCTTCGGTTGCCTAATATCTCCAGAAAAATTCTTCAAGTGCAGCAGTTCGTTTATGGTGTCACTGTCACTGTCACACAGGCAGCCAGGATGGGGACCTTTTCTCATTTCTCTCCTTTATTGCCTTATAAATTTGCACACTCTGCCCAGCTAGTTTGCCAACCAACCCCCAATCAGGCCATTCATTCCTTCTGTCAAGGGCGAGGATGGTCCAGTAATTCCCAGGAAAGAGTAAGAGCCTATTCAGGATGAGACCTTATTTAGTTCTCCCTCTAAGGGATGATAGTTGGGATTTAGGGAGTGAGCCAGTTGGCATTTGTGTAGATCAACCTAACACCCCTCCCCTGCAGTAACAGTAGGACAGAGGTGGCTATCTCATCACATTAAGGTGGTACACTATGGCCACATCCCATTCTCCAGGTCAGGTCCCACATACATCCAAGACACTGTTTTGCACATATTGCATGTTGCCTTGGTGGTAATCAAAGCTTTATCCCTCTATGCCTTTGCAGCAGGCTCTGTTTGTTATCTTAACTGCATAGGACCTACATACTTCCATTAAAGGTTGAAAAAAGTCTTTACCAAAATAGAACAACATAAAATAACAAAAAATACACCAAAACCCATTATGTAACAGTTGCAGTTTACATAATATTTAAAAATGTTTTTTTTTGTAGATACTGATTTGTCATGTTGTTATACCTTCCTGACCCATAGGTAGACCAAGCAGTAACACTGTAAGAACTTAAGCATATCTGAATTCAGACACTATACATACACTGTGCTCTCTTTCTTTTGTTTATGATTGCCTAGACTAAAGGATCCTGTCAAAGATTTTAGAAAAATCTCATTCAGGATGAGCAATTTAACTCTCGCCCACTACCCAAAAAAAAAAAAAAAAAAAAATATATATATATATATATATATATATATGTGTGTAGAATTTCAATAAAAAGGAAAACACCTTCTCCAAACCAGCTACAATATCAGTGTGCCATAAGAAAATAGTAACATACAAACAAGCAGCAAATGCACAACAATAACTTCATAACTATAAACTAAGAAATATAATGAAAATACTTTTCAGTCGGAAACAACATAACATCTTAAAATTAGTCATCAACAATATCATAAAATGAGATTAACAAAATGTGCACAAAAGTATTCTATCTAGTCATTTAATAAAGGAAAATCAGAGTAGAAAACTTTTTATAAAAATGAGATCAGTCTTAGTCTGACTAAGACCTGATTTCAAGAATATGGAGAGCTGGAATGATGTAGGCTGGGTAATTTGACCTAGAATTATGTATTTTGTATATATGAAGATACCCCCACCCACACCCACACACTGCTTTAGTATTTTTAAGTAAAATTGTCAGGATAGTTTTGTATGTATTATAATCTAATATGTTCTATGTCCTGGAGTATGTATATGTTGATACATACTAGGCCAAATTCATTAACACCTGCCCTAAGTGTACACTATTCGGACTGAATAGACAACACAAGCATAACTCCCAACTTATTCCTCCTAATTTTAGTTTTTTTACTGGTTTTCTTGCAACCTTAAATATCGAGGAGGATTCATAAGGGTTACCGCAATGTGTAGACTATGTCTACACTTAGTCTAATCTTTCTGAGTGAATAGACAGCACAAAAAATGTGGTAGGGATGTTATTGATTACAGATCTTGTACACTTAGTGTAGGCGTTCATGAATCCAGCCCATGTATGGCATGTCACGAAAAATATTCCCTCCTTAAATAACACAAATGATACTTTTCTTTCTTTTCTAAACAGTATCAGCAAACAAGTTATGTGTTATGCATGACTACAAAAATGAGGATAGAAAAATTTAAAAAATATCAGTACTGATAAACAGTTTCATGCTCTTTGCTTCTGATGTGCACCAATATAAAGTCTTGCAAATGAAGTTACTCTTGTGTAATTCTGACACAGATTGTGACTAACCTAATCCCATGTTTGCTATACTATGAAATTGTTATTAATTAGGAAAGACTGGAACTTGAAAAAAGTCTGTCCTCAAAACTTCATTAGAGGAACATGTGGGCCCAGGGATTCTAATTGTCTTTCTGGGAAAAGGAACCATTAGGAACGAAAAATAGTGCCAAACTTGGTAAACTACTTGGCATGGAAAAAAGAGCAGGGTGCTACCACATCATATATTAACAGTGATTTGGCAGTAAAACAGGACAAGCATTAAGTAAGTTTATTATCACTGGAACTGTTTCTGAATGTCTACAGGGAGATGAAAATTGCAGTTGTGATAGGGAACTGTGCAGACTTTTAATATAGTCTGATTACAAAAGTATGCCATTGAAGTGTACAGCTGTTGGGCCAATACAACACCAGGCTACCACCTGAAATAGAGAATAAGCATAAAGACATGTTTAAGTTAGCAACTTGGAGGCCACACACAATTTTGCTTTAAAATGAATGCATTTCAGAGTCAGTTGGCAAAAAATGCAAACATAGTATAAAGATTTAAAGATAAAACTCAAAGAAATTCGACTGTCTAAATAGAAAATGAACATGTATGATAGCAGAAAGATTACAAGTGTACAGCAAAGGTCAAAAACAAGCAAAAAAAAAAAAAAAACAGCTTTATTATCATTTGGACACACTGATATGCCATATCATGTTGGCAGGCATCAGGGTTTATTTATCAAACATTTGTTACACACATGCAGTGAATTTCATCATAGTAAAATAATATATAATACAAACAAATACTAACCATATTACAGTATTTATTTATTTATTAACATTTGTGTGCATTAGACCATTGAACAAAATGTACCAATTTCACACTCGACTTAGAAGCACAGAGAGAAAAGGCAGTGATATTCCAAGCACATACAACATTTTTTTCATTGTAGAATTAGGTTACTATGGAACAAAGAAAGTTGTTTAATTAGAAACATCACAAAAAAATGAATGAAAGCATTAATTAAAAAAAATCAGTTCACAATATGGATCCCTATCATAAGGATGAAAGCTCATAACAGTTACATCAAAAGACCAAACCAGGAACACTGAAAACCAGAAAGTTAAAAAAAAATCTGTGTTTCGCAGGGGGGCAAGTGCCCCACACACCACCACTGCTAGTTATATATGCAAACTCTGAGATTGCACTACAGTGGGAAAAGGAGCAAAACTCCAACCCTTGCAGCACAGTGATCCCACACATTCAATGTCTTTGCTATTCCACCTTCTGGGTTTTGATGTTCCTGTCTCTGCCTTTTGACATTTGATGTTGTAAGCTTTCATCCTTCTGATAGGGAACCATAGATATATATAGATATATGTGTGTGTATAAACATTTCTTCGATAATAGTTGAAAACACTCATCAGAGTTTGCTGAAATGAAACTAACTGAATGAAATACAGCTAGACTTTGTCAAAGTAGTATACATATATGTTGGAAGTCTATTCTTTATATTACTGGCCAGTTTGTTTTTTTCCACCATACCTTTACATTTGATATCCATGGCTAATATAGCTTGCACTGTTGTAGCTAAATATATTTTTACTCAACTCTTCTGTGTGACATCTTACTACATAGGGTTTAGGAGTTGAAATTTCCAATGAAAGTTTAATTGCTGTACACTGTACTGAATTGTTTTGCACTGAAATTGCATAATTTTGTAGTTCTGTAATTTTGAATTTGTTACATGTATCGTGATTTTTCCATGATTATTTTCTGTTGTACTAATTTGTTAGTCCATGTTCTTACACACTCAGCTTGCAGTCCAAGGGACCATTGAGAAGCCTACCTCAAATTTACAGTTTATCACAAGCACTCTCTAGTTAAGTGAATTGCTCAAGGTTACACAGTAGGCAAAGGAGGGTTGAGAGAATCAAACCCTGTACCACAGGAACTACAGTTGAAATCCTTAACTCGCTGAGCCAACTGCAGCTTGTGGCTGAAAAGTCTCTATGGATCTTTCTACTCAGCTAGCAAAATAAATAAGAATAAAGAAAAAAAACATATTTAAAATGAAAGCATAAGTTCTTTCATCAAAAGATTTCTTCAGACTCTTAAAAAAACATTAAATATGCATACTCATAAGTGCCACAGAATAACTGCTAATTAAAATTAATTAATGAAGCTTTGGCATTATAAATGAGACATAAAAGTCTTAATCTTCATAATTTAAAAGCACTTTTGAAATTTAAGTGTTCATTTAAACCAGAGGGGACTGAAGCATTCATAATGATTTGCTGCCCCCCCCCCACACTGCTACTGTAAAGTCCTACCTAAGCAATAAGATAAAAGCCCCATTTCTTAAAATTATGATATGAAAAACTGCACTTGAGCAATGCAGTATTACATTCCACATAAAATGAATCACAAACAGAGCATCAGAGTTAAACAAAACTACAAAGATAGAAGAACAATTAAGCTATTTCAGAGCCGTATAATTATTTCCAGTATTAAAAAATAAAAATAAGGACAGTTAGCAGTAAGCCTACATTGCCTATAAGAATTATAACTGTAGGTCTCCTTTATTCTAAATCTTTCATGTAATTTATGGTTATATATTACCCATATTACAACCAATTATTAATTAACAAAGGGGTTTCCCATCTAGAATGTCCATAAAATCCTCTTGTACCATCAAAATTTTAAAATTCTCTGTTTATTAGAGATGGCCTCCCCAATGACCAAACTGTCCAAAGTATATTTCGTGACCATTTCTAAATTTGATTTCTTTAGTAGGTATTTCATTTAAGTCTGTTTCTGAAATACTGAGACTCAAAGGTTTAAACTCAGCATGTCTATCCTTGGTTAAATAACATGCATTTTTGGATAATTCCTCAGGATAACCTCTAACTGTAAATAGATTATTTAAGACATCCATTTCATTATAAATGTCTATGTCCAGGTAAATTGTTTTTTTTACTACATTTAACTTAGGATAATTAAGTGCATACTATGTACAATAAATGAGTTAGTAACCACCTTTTCCATAACAATGTTTGTCGTAACTTTGCCATCATTTAATTGTCTCCAGTAGAAAACATAATGGCCCATTCCTCAAAGGGTTGCCAGGACAGGAGTTTCCTAATAGCTAGAGTCCTCTCCTCCTCTTAACAAGTTTGCCCATAATTCAAATGGCTCTCATATGGCCTCTTGGTGTTCTCAGCTACTAATAGTGACATCATGGCATCCTCAGTTCACCTCCACTCTCTTAAATCAAGCATATGGCTGCAAAGTATTCTGGTCTCAATTCTGCCTAAAGATTTGAAACTAGAAATGACAAAGGGAATTAGATAGTGAGTTGTCTACTCCATCTAAGTACCCTTCATGTAATATGTTTCACACAGGCAACCACTAAGAGCAATGACGGCTCCCTTATTATCTGACAAAAACTGACTTATATTTTTGTAAAGTTTCACCTTTCAGTGCAAAACAATATTTGATAACAGCAGACATTTCAGAAAGATGATTTCTTTTCACGTCTTTCTCATCTGTTTTTGTCCTGGCAGTTTTGCCAGAAACAAGCACAACAAAATGTTCCTGTTCTGTGCTGTCCTGGCAGTTTTTGTATAAAACTGGAGACCTGCACTGACAACCCAGCTTTCTTATCTAGAAGCCTATCAATTATACTTCATTATGATTTGTTTCCAGGCTTGACATTCCAAGCTAATTCTAAACCAGCCATGTTTCTTTTTTCTACCTTTGTAGATATTACATATCTGTCTTAATATATGCCTACATCTGACAAAACATATTAAAAACAAAGTTTAAAAACATACCAATTTCATTAATGGTATTTTTTCTAATCTAACTGCAGCTTTTAAGTCTTTCTAATATATATGATTTGTTGATTTGGCCTTTGAGAGAAGGAAACACTGTTATAGCAAATGTGCTCTGACCCCATAGATTTTTTTGAGTCAAGCCCAGTGTATCTGACTTATCCCTAGTAATAACAATTTAATTGGTTTATTAGGTGCTCTGAAATTCTGAAAAAAAAGGCTTATTCTGCTGTATTCTAGCCCATCCATGAAAATTATGAAAGAATCATAAAGGTAATGAACCATCTGTTATCATGCAGCTTTCTACGCCTTGCCCATTCATGTGCTAAATCTCTCAAATTATGCACAGGAGAGAGCACACTTCGTAAGCATGCAAGTTACTGAACAGCTTTTTTTCTACCTGAATTTCCAAATACTTATCAACTACAAAGATGTAGTTAGTATAGTTGTCATTAGTGTGGGGAGTTTGTATTCCTGCTGTTTATTTTATAGTGTGCTGCTCCCCATCCCAAGTTAATGGGGCATAACATTCACAGGACCTTCTCTAGACAAGTTCCCTTAATCTGTAACTGCCAATACTGTTTTTATTTGCAAAAGACCAGATACTCATCCACCAGCCTGCTTTTCTGTTAAGTTAAAGTATACTGCCAGCTGCAGTACAGGATGTTTTGGGTGGCTCCATCCCCAGACTCTGTATTTCAGCACAGTAGATATGTGCATTCTACATGCCTTACATTAAAACAATGCCTTTTGAAAAGATGCAGTTAGCACATCTTAACTGTTTTCCATTACAGCTGTATGTAGCAAAAGGCAGAACAGAAATCATGTTGTTGTTACAACAGTTACACACGTTAACTGACAGCTATTTTTACATCCACTATTTGTGATGTGTGGCCTGTGGCACAGACCTGCTTGAATGCACACGTTAGTTCACTGACTCTTCTGTTCTGTCAGCAAGGCTGAGCCATTTTGCCTCCCTCCTAATTGCTAGGCACCCCACCACCCCTACATTTATAATCTTCCAACCCCATTACCATCACACGGCAGTCCTGTAATCTCATTTTCTTTACATGGCAGTAACTTGCCTACTGCCTAGTTTATCTATAGCAATCACTACAAAAAATAAAAACAAACTCATACTTTTAGTAATGCACACATACCATAAGCAAGGTCATCAAAATTCACACACACACACACGAGCACATACACACACATACACACATACACACACACACACACACACACACACACACACACACACACACACACACACACACACAAACATGAGCACACGCATGGACACACATACATCCCAGCGCACATACATGCTGCAACTACTTTCATTGTTTGACATTTACTGTACCCTTAACACTACTATAAATCAAGCATCGCTGTGTCTTAAACATTGTCTTTTTCAGATGCTTCCTTCCAACTGCTGGCTGCACATTTTGGATTGCAGCATACTAATGCTACTAATGCGATCCTGCCCCACTTAAGAACTCTCAAACAGCCTCATCACAGATTCATGGTGTCAGCATCAAATGACTAATACCATTTGGACTAAAACTATCTACTGCCATTTTGGCTTGTAGCATCTTCATGCTGCCATAACTATCTATAAAGTAGTCTCACCCCTCATAAAAACCCTCAAATAACCTAACAGTATACTCTCAGTGATAACATGAAATAACTAATGCAATTTGACCACCTCCAAAACCTCCAAGGACTAACACCACTTTACTTAGCATGTAGAAATTCTTATTAAGGCATCATCTCCCTCTGATGTTTTATACTTGTAACTCTGGGTGATACTGACCTTAACCCAGACCCCCCCCCCCCAATTTCACACAGCACTCCAGTACTCCATTACCTAATCTTTATGTAGCCTCCTTCCAACTAAATGCCATTAACAAAAATAGGTTGACTACAATGACTGACTTATTCAGTAAAATCCAACCTTCCTCTGTATTGATTCTATGCTCAAAATGGAGCACTGAGCCTCTACATACATGCTGCAAACTTTCCAGCATTTTTGTTGTAATAGACAGGGACAATCAGTACAGGGAATTGAATCATGTTTACAGCTGCAATAAAGTGCTTCTTTAATAGTCATGAACAACATAACTAACAATTCAGATGGAAATTTGATATTCATACAAATAACAGTAAGTGGAAAAGTTAAAATATGTATAACATTCCCTTAAGTCTCATCAGAACCTTCCATTAGTCTGATTAAAATCTATATCAGAAAATGTAAAGAAATGAGAAAAAAACTTGTGGGTCAAATGTATGAAGCTATGGAAATAAGCCTACTCACTAGAGTGACATCCATTGACCTAATGTAAGGTCACATGCTATTACAATACAATCAGTCTATAAACCATTACAAGCCTAGCTAAACACCTATTCAAAAATTCCCTCCAGCCTCAAAGTGGGCAAGATAAGGCAGACTGTGGAAGAAACTGAGTCTATCCAGCCAATTATGTGGATTTACCTTGAACATGACAAAGGATGCTAGACTGCTTTACATGTAGTGGACATTTGGTCCAGAGGTGAGGGATACATTGGAATAGCAATCTTTAAGACCAGTATAATGGCTTATCCTCCAGTATTAAAAAATAAATTTAATTTGTGACTTTTACATACTTGCTAAACACTTCACAATCCACCTGTTGTAGTCTTCCTCTAAAGCTCTCTAACTTTGAGCTCGTCCTGAACATATGTAACCAGTCTTCAGTTTACCTTGTATATCATCAAATAATTCATATTACCTACTAGAAACATTGTTATAAATCTACCCAATGTGTAAAAAATAATTTTGGAGACACTTCCAAGCAAACACTCTGACTCTACATCTCTTGGTTGGTACTTTTGTTATAAAAAACGTGGATCCGTCTCTGAAATGCAGTTTTTCAATACTAAATATTTTTCATCTCCTTTTAATTTGTTGAGTACTTATTCTTTTGATATATGCAAATAACTCTGATATTGGATTTAATCTACAGTGCATTTTCTCATCCCTTATCATCTTATTCCATCTAGTCAGATCTAGCTTCGGTTTTAACAAAGTTGTATAATATTATGTTTTCTTAACTTTCTACTCTAAAACTAAGAAATCTGATTGCATGTTCAGAGATAATTGAAATCTGGTCAGAGTCCCTTGCCAAGATAATATAGAATCCCCTTCAGTCATTTGATACCAGTATTTTAATGTGACCTAGGAATAAGTCAGTCTCCAGAAAACAGACTGGACTTTAATATCCTATGTAGTACCTCCAAATGACAAAAAACTCTTTAAGATATTGTTTAAATTTTTTTTTTAATCAAAGCTAACATGCAGACCTTTTCCAAGAGTTTCTAGTATTTTAAGTTTGCCACCACATCCAGTCATTCCCCAAAAAACCTTCAGTCCAATCTGTCTACAAAGGCAGTTCTAGATTTGTCTATATTTTCATAATAATTACCACCCACCTAGCATTGTTTTATTATTTGATTGCAAGGTTGAGCAAGTTCAGTTTTATTTTTCAAAAAAAAAAAAATAAAAAAAATAATGGCAGGTGCACAGAAGTGCACATTGTTGTGAGTGGAGAGCTGTTTTTGTGCAAAGATAGGCTGTATACTAGTTTCTTGATTCAGTGATGGTGGAAGCTAAGCACAGAGGCTGGAAGGATTGCCAAATGGCCTGTATTGCTAGTGGAACCTTTGCATTTTATAGAGGTATTTAGGTCCATATCTAGCAATTGCTCATACTTTTGCAGGATGTTGTGATTGTTGTCTCTTAATTTTGGTCTGTTTCTCATAGAAATATTTTTTCAGCTATTATTGATGTCTGAAGCCACTATCAAATGATGGCTGTTTGAGTTTCAGATGTCATATAATTTGAAAATGCATTGTTAAACAAAGCCTATTACTCTAGCAATTTCTAAGTTATAGCAGCAATGTCATAAATCAGAAGTCACATTTTTGCAAAGTTTTCCAGGTTGTTGCCCTTAGTTTTAGTCTGTTTTCATAAATGTGTGTTTTCTGACTGTAACTGAGGGCTTCAGTCACTATTTGTTAGTGGATGTTTCAGTTTTACATGTCATATCATTCAGAAATTGCATGCTTATACAAAGCCCATTATTCTAGCAGTTTTCTAAGTTTATAACAGCGATATTTAAAACCTGCCCCTATTTTGAACCTTTGTCCCCTGTTGATTGGCTTTGTCCAGAGTTTTAAGCTAAGATGGTGAGTGGCAAAATGTTTATGTGGGCATTATAAAGAAAAAAAAGTTTAAAAGGGGAAAGGGGATTGGGTTTAGTGAATGAGTCCCCTTGTGGGGCTATTGCGTTTTCATTGTTTTTGGTTGTGTCAGCTAGGTGGCTATATGAGGAAGTATACTGGTCTTTACTGGTGGGACTCATTTTGAGGCATTACCTCCTCTTGTCATTAGGCAGCAATAACTCTTATGTATCACCTTAGTTTTGTTTCTGGTGCTCTTTCGTTATTGATGACATTCTAAAGTACAGCAGGAACAGAAACTGTATGGATTTATTGGAAGGTTGAACATAAGGATGACCATGTGCTGCACAAAGCAATCCATTTCAAATGACATTATTTTGCTGCATGGGCAGGACATACTCAAATTTTAGTTAAAATGACAGTATTTACTGGAGTGGTATACAATTGTGTTTGGTGTCACTGGGATTATAAATCTCATTTGCTCTGAACACAATGTGTGCAGAAAGACTGAGGTAAAGTCACTGCTCAGTGCTTAAGCATAGGAAGAGATCTTTGTTATCAAATACTGGGCATATTGGTGAAAGTTTGGTTTGGTAGCCACCC
Organism: Protopterus annectens; assembly: GCF_019279795.1. Lineage (NCBI taxonomy): Eukaryota > Metazoa > Chordata > Ceratodontiformes > Protopteridae > Protopterus > Protopterus annectens. The sequence continues at coordinate 1,179,166,311 of NC_056728.1, read as the reverse complement.
CCCATCAAGCTATTGGAGGGGGAGTAGGGGACTGGGATGTACTAGAGTTCAAAAGTGTTGTTAGCATTCTGCTTCAGGAATGGCACTGCATTCTAGGTGGGAAGGCAAGACATAATGTGATTTTTTAACCCCGAGGTTATAGGTTGCCTCTTTCATTGTTGCTAGTCACTTTCGTGAGTATTCCCCCACAATATTACTACTTGCAGCATTACCTGTAGAAGATCAGGGATCCACTGGGGCTCAGATGGCTGTGGGTGCTAGCATTAGGGGTGCAAGTATTTAGTTTTAGCTCTGATACCCTTGTCATTGTGGCAGAGACATTTTGCTGGATAGTGTTTTAAATTCAAAGGGTCTTGGGCTGGGGGTGGGAATTACAGGAAGGATAATGAGGTTTTATGGTAATGCAAGATAGCTTTGGTGCTTATTGCTTTATTCTAATTACTGAAGGAGTGACGGGTTCAAATAGTGTTGTAGGCAGAGGAGTGTTCAAAGAAGCAGAAACCCTAGTGCAGGTACCTGTGGCACCATCAACAGAGCAGCAAATAATCAGCTAGAGGAAAGTCAAGCAGATGGAGAAGCAGCATAGCAATACCGCTGGGAAGGAACCTCAGAAGTTATCCAAAGCAGCCAAAACGTTGGACATGTGAGTGTTGATCATAGGGCCCCAGCAATATGCAGCTAATGCTGAAAATGGAAAGGTTGTGGGGGATTTAACAACAGGCATGATAGGATAGCACAGTTCCTGGGAGGTTTAAATGAATGGGAATAGCTTAGATTATAGCAGTTGTTGAGATTTGAAGAACAGATGCTAGAGGTGAGGAGTCATTTTGGTGCTGAGAACATTGAGATAGTGGTAGGCAAAGGTAGCCTGGAGCCAGTGAGAGAATAGGTGGATTAGGATGTAGCTCAGCTTCTACTGCCAAGCAGGGGTGACCTAGGGGCACAGCCAGAAAATTGGCTGGTGACCCAAATATTTTGGCAAGAGGGGGAGTTAGACAGGTGGTCTCACTGCAACAGGATAATGACAGGTAGCTTAATGTTGGGCAGCTCAGCTTCAGAAGGGGTAATTTCCATGCTCAAAAAGGAGCCTTGTCCTTTCATTTGGGGTTATAGTATTCCTCCTTTGACCCAAGTACCTATAAAGACTGGCAAGATTAGACTGACTCATTACTTATCTTTCCCTTTTTTTTGATGGTTTCACTTATTGATTTTATTGCTAGATCAGACACTCAAGTACAGTATGCATCTAAATTTGATGCAGTAAGGCTTATCTGGAAATTTCAGGACCCATGATTGGTTAAATTGGATATTGTAGCCACTTTTCAGCTATTACCAATTAGAAATGAGGATTGGCCATTGCTGGACATGTGCTTAGGTGGGATGTATTCTTTTGACAGAGCTGTGCCATTTTGTGTACTAAGTTCAAGAAATTCAGCATGGCATTGCAGTGGATCTGGCACAATCGGGTCATTATTCAAAGAATGCTCCATTATTTGGATGAGTTATTATTGACTGGTGAGGATCATGAAGGAAAACAACTAAGAGTGAGGGTATTTAAAGAGATGTGTATGGAACTGGGCATTCCATTACCTCAGGCCAAGTAAAGTCCTAAAATTCTTAGGGTTGGCATAGGATACTGACAGATGAAAGCACTTCTTCCCAGAGAAATATGTAGCTCAATGGAATGGACTATTGGAATGGGAAATGGGCATCTAGAAAGACATTCAAGAGAGAATAGGACAGATGGAGAATAGGCAAAGGGAAAAGGGGGTACTAACAGATGCTTATTTTGCTTGCTACAGGAAAGGTTATAGAGGCTGAAGGGCAAGACTGATTGGGTCAGGGAAAAGAAAAGATCAGAATTATAGAAGTTATGGAGTTGCTTAGCCTGATGAATTTTGCTTGCAGGGTGACAGAAACATTTAAAACTTTTTGTTGGTCAGCTACCACTTTGTTGAGGGGTGGGAAGAGTAAAAACAACTGGGTTACAGTTACTCACTTGCTTAAGGAATATTTAAGTTTATGATCAGCATTTCTTCCAGTTTTAATGTTGTGTCTTTTTGTCAGGATGAGTGATTTTTGGATGTTTATGGATGCAGCAGGAGCCCATGGTATGGGGGTGTATTCTAAATGTGAGTGGTTCATGGCAGGTTGGCTGGTTGAATGACTGGATGAATAGAGAAAAGCTGTGATATTTTTGAAACTCAAACCCACTTGGACCAAATCAGTCATTTGGAAAGAGAGCTTGCAGAATAGAAGGGTGATGTTTCTTTCTGATAACTGATCTGTCATTTAGATTTTGGCTAAGAAGATGGGAAGGTCTGTTTTGGTTTTGTTGATTTTGAAAACGTTTATGTTGTAGATTGTTAATTAATTTCAGTTTTTCAGCTTGGTATGTTCCAGGGCATTCTCAATCTCAGCTTCAATGGCTTTGATCCATATAGCCAGAGGCAGTAAAGAAACCAGTGCTGTAGCCAGTTGGTTAATTCAACAATCTTAGGCAAGGCCCACGTGGCATAGTACAGCAATAGCTTCATTTTTCCTTTTGTCTGACAGTGCCATCTCATGATAGGAAGTTATTTGTTTTGTTAGTAAGATATTTGGTGTACAAGTGGTATTTGGGGGATTATTAAAGTTTGATTAAGGTTCATTTAGTGTCTGTTAGTCCAGCTGCCAGATTAGCAGGCTTAACGGATATGGCAAAAGCCTGGGTGGTTGGTAGAATGATTAAGGATGGGAGAGAGCTATTGGTCTGTGACAGTATAGCAATTTTCCTTTAGGCAAGCAGCTAACTAGAGTACTAATGACAGGTTCATATAAGTTGGCAGGTAATCAGTTAAAGTACACTGTTTAGGCAACATTGGCTGTTTTTATGTATATACAAGCTTTTAGAGTTGAAATATGGGACACCCTTATGAAAAAAATGTATGTATTTTGTACAAGATTTGTCTAGAAGTTTGTAAGAAAATGGGGAAGAACCTGCTAGGGTTGGCTGGTTGAGGAAGTAAGAATGGTTCAGGTTGGAATCCCACAGGATGCTTCAAAGCTTAATTGTTTGGTCACAGTTAGCAGAAAGATTTAACATTGTTTGTATTTTGGAGAGGGTTGAATGGTGAGCATTCTCCATGCAGCCAACAGAAAATGTTAAGTTGTTATTAGATGTTTTATATTTTGATGAATGTTTATGTTTAAGGCTATTTACTGTTGATGTGTTAATTATTATGCCTAATAAAATGTGGTTGTAATGACAATTTTGCTATTTTTTATGCCAGATTGGGGTCTGTGGACAAAGATAGTTCTTGATTTTGCTTGATTGTCATAGTCATCATTTTCCATGCCACATGATATGACTCTATTTGAAGCCTAACAAAATTAGAAAATCATATTATTATGTATAGAAGGATGCCTGAAATGCCTAACCCAACAGAGCTTGAAGCAATAAAACCTTTTCCCATTAAAACTTGCAGTAAATGATTGCTCCACACAAACACATTCAAATCAATGTGTGGTTCAAATACATATGTTACATATAGCAAATAGGAAAATATAAAGAGCTATATGGCTTATACTCTCACATTAAGATTTTATATTAATTATTTACACTTCTGAAATGCTTTCTAAATTTCTCCATTGTTTCTTCATCTGTCAAATGTATTCACTGGTTTACTATCCCTACTAGCCATACACCCACATAATTAATGTTGTGGTGCCCCATTGGTATGGGAAACCTTCCTCGAGATTCTCTATTAGTATAAAAAAAATGTGATAAGGCCTTGATCATGGAAACATGAACCTTAGATCTCGATAATGTAAAGTTGTTGAGAATTTTAAACACCTCAAAAACATCAGTCTAAAGGCAAGGCAATGTTTACACAATGCCATCTGCAAAATAATGAGATATTTAACTCCAATGACTCCCAAATATGTCAATGAATATCTCAGATTCTAATAATGACCACAGATGGTTTGAGAAACAGAGCAAATAGGACTTAGAGTGGTCAGCCTTGTAGTGTTCCTGAAGACAGTATACATCCCTCTGCTATGATTGTCATTGTATTAAGTTGTGTTGATGTCTCAGAATAAACTCTTACTAATAATTCCATAAACTGCATAGGAAAGCCCATTTTTATGAATACTTCAGATGACCACTCCCAACACAACCTATCAAAGGATTTCTTCCCTGTATCAGTATGACAATGCCCCGCTTCTTCCTTGCATGTAGTCACCATATCTTCAAAGCACATTCAACATATCATATAATTATCTCCATTGCTCCTCTCTAAAGTCTTAACATAGACTGATTTCCTTCTACATGAATGTCCTGCAAAACTGAACATAACACTCTTAATATGATCATACCACTGCTCTTTACATGGGCAGATTACCTGTAGATTCCTCAGCTCAGTTTTTGCAACATAACATTCTATTGGTTATTGTCACTACCATTCCATTTTATTCATGCATGTTAGCTATATTCATAACCCCCAATCATTTTGATTTGTTTCTCCAGAACTTACCCTCCCCTTGCATTTTATTTGATTTGATTTGGGTTTGTAGAGCACTGATCCCCATGGACCATGTACAGGCTCTGTCCAGGAGCACTGTCTGGTTATGCAACTTGCTTAGAACCACACAGTTAGGCAATGGAGGCCACAAGAATCAAATTCTGTACCACTGGACCACAGGAAACAGCTTATTAACAGCTCCTAAATTCTCTGCGCAAATGCCATACAGAGGGGCATATGTGTGTCATACTATTACTACTGCCAAGGTGCAATAATCTGAATTTGATGTTCCTTAACACTTGGGCTCCAAACCAGTCATTTTATATTAAGATGGTCAAAGTCTGCACTTTTGTGGCAGGAGAAGGCTGATTTCAACTATATGAGCTGGGAATTGTTATTGGAAAATCATTGTCTGTTTACATGATTGACTTTAGGGCATAGCTAGTGTCAACCTTGCTTTTTTCTGATTATATATAAGCCTTGCATTTGCACGAGTCTTGGCTCATTTATCCAGAGCTGCTCACCTCATGGTAACAATGCAGAGACTTTGAGAGATTTTGTTAACATCTGAAGCTATCATTGACAAGACAAACAAAATTACGTATCATTTTGCACTTGCATTGCGTAAATTCATTATACTGTGAAAGCTTACTGTGCTATTTACTGTTTTTTTTGCACTTCTTTAAAGTTTAAAGTTGCATTTTCAAACTGCTGTAAGAACTCCTGTTCTGCACTAAAATACATTGTATCTAGTGATTCTTAGTTAGTATTAGGCATCTGTTTAAGATGCTTTAACACTTGGGCTTCACACCAGTCATTTTACATTAAACGGGTCAAAGTCTGCATTCCTGTGGAAGGAGAGGGCTGATTTCAGCTACCTGAGCTGGGAATTGCTAGTAGGAAGTTTAATGTGTTACCTGATTAGCCTTAGGCATAATTCATTATTTTTTCTGAACAATAAGCCTCACATTTGTATGAAGCTGCTCTTTTTGCAGTGGCAATTACTGGTGCCTTCACGCAATCCAGAGAAGCTAAAATTTCCCTACAAAAACTTCATCAGAACCTTACCTCAGTCCCACATTACTCACAGGGCAACTTGTTTGCATGGTGAGCAGCATTTGCACATTTAGATAGGACTATTTAAGTCTAACTTAAACTACTGTAGCACCCAGGACTATCAGAGAGCATTTGGTTTGGGTGTTGGGCAGTATCGCTGGTTAGGTTAGCTGCAGATCACACCAAGTAAACACCCTTCCTTTCTCTTGTAACAAACACCTTCCACTTGTACCACATTAGGACCTGCAACTGTGGATGGGCACTTTCTTAGCTCGGCATCCTAAGGCAATGTAGCAGTTGCCTTATGTATGCTGACAACCACTTAATTCTTAAACAGACAAATGCAGTATGTGAGAGATGTAGTTATATGTTGACTCTGGAGGATAGTCTCACATACAGACACAGAAAGCAACAAACAGATTGTCAGTGTCTCACACACATTGCTCATTGCACCCAAAAAAGGCCAGACACATAGACCAAATATGCAGAGGTGTTCACAAGTAGCTTACCCAGACCTCAAAGGCCTCTCAGGTACAGTCTTTAGAAGCTCCACATGCACACAAGCAAGACAATTTCCAAAACAACACATAAAACAACACATAAAGACTCATATCATTGTGTCTCAACTACCAAGTCCATAAGGTGAAACACTCCACAACCCAATATTCTGGTCACAGGAGACTTCATTTTGAGACACACCAATGTCCCTCTTACCAAGCTGGATAAAGAAAAGGTTGCACTTAGTTACCTGTCAGGGGCAAGGATTCACCAGATCATACAAGCACTCAGGTCACTTACCCCTAAGTACCAGTTTCACTCAGTCATAGTCCATAAGGGTGTGAGATGTACCACCTTGGACTATATGAAGAAAGACATGACTGAGCTCTCAGACTATGTGTCACAAGCAGGTATGAACCTAGTATTGAGCAGCATTCTACCATCTCCAAAAATGATTCTATCCTCGTACCCAGGTTTGAGATATCTGAGCAGTGTTAAAGGAGTTTGGGGGCATGTTGACTGGGAAACCTGGGTGCACCCACCTGCTGAAGCTCCATGTGGATACCGGACCCCAAAGCCCTATTAAGCAGGCCTCTTACAGGGTGCCTGAACAGGTCAAACAGACTCTGAGGGAAGAGATACAGTTAGCCAGTTCAGATTATTACAAAGAATTTGTTGTGCAGGTGGATGCTTCAAACCATGGGGTGGGGCTGTACTCACTCAGGTTTCCTCAGAGAGAGAAAAGCACCCAGTTATATATCTCAGCCATAGAATCCAACCCAGGGAGGAATGCTATACAGCTGTGGAACTTCAATCCTACCTGTGTGGGAGGAAATTCACGGTAGTTACAGACTGCAATCCCTTAACATATCAATACAGATGGGTTCTCGAGACAGGGTATGAGTTAATGCTTTCCCATACAGACTCATTCCTTTCAAGCCAAGTTTTTCAAGGATCACTGTAAAAACTAGCTTGAGTCTTCAAAGAAGAGAGAGATGTGATGACATGAGGTATTGCCTCCTATGTCAGGAGAAATAGGGCAGTGGATGTGTAATATATGGCAACGTAGCTAGCTGGAATTTTATAAAGAATTATAAGTCATTTGTATATCAAATGACTTTGTACAGATGCCTATGTTGAAAATGTATTTGCAAAGTTGCTTGTGTTAAAAATGTATCAACAATGTGTCCTGCAAGACAGAAAAGAAATGTGTATTTATTTATTTATTTCACATTTGTTAACCAGGTTGGTCCAACTGAGCACAGGCCCATTTTCAGTGTAGATCTGAGGAGAAAAGCTCCAGGAAAACAATTACAAAAATGTTCAGTAGATATATTAATCAGAAGTAATATTGAGCAATTTTCAGTGTACATATATAGAGAGATAACACACTTTTAGATAAGAGTAAAATAAAAAATAAAAAAGATTAAAGAACAAAAACATAGAGAATGTGCAAATAGTAGTCAACTAATTATAATGAAGCAGGTATGACCAAGAGAAAATAGGAAATGAGATGCAGTTTATCCTAGTATTTATACATTTCATACATATGTACATATTGTAAAGTTCCACAGTATTTACGAAGTAGGGTTGGTCAATGAACTTACATTACAGTAGTGAGAGAGACAAATGATAAGGTTGGGTTCTGACAGGGGCAAATACAATTTTTCTGGAAGAAGTGTTTTAGTTCTTTTTTGAAACTGTTGGTTTGTGTAATGTTTAGCAAATTGGCAGGGAGGTTATTGGTTTGTGTAATGTTTCACAAATTGGCATGGAGGTTGTTTCAGATTTTTGTAATGGAGGATGTATATAAGAGATCACCTATGTTTATTTTGGGCGTATAAGTTTGAAGAAGGAGTTTTTCAGTACTGCATATGGGCCTGGGAGGGGGACAAGATTGGAGAGAGAGGGACATGTGGAAGGTATATTTAGAAGGAGGTGGGTTATGTGAAGTTGGGGCAGTTTTAGATAATGAGAAAATTCAAGCCAGTGCAGCTTATTGAGAGCTAGGCAATGGTGGGTAGGATTAGGTAGGTTTGCTGCAAATTTAGCAATTTTATTGTTAGTTTTTTATAGTTTAGAAAGCAGGGAGGATTGAAGATTGGTAAGGACTGGTGCTCCATAGAGGAGACTAGGAAGGAGATAGGATTGGGCTAGGGTGAGTCTGGAATTGTCGGATAGGAATTTTTTTTGCGGTATAGTAGGCCAAGTTTTTGGTTAGTTTTCTTGATTGATTGCTGGATGTGTAAGTCAAATTTTAGCAGGTCGTTAGTTGTCATTCCTAGTAGTTTTGTGTAACTGTCTATGTTAATGATGGTATTATTTACTGAAAAAATGGAGAAGATAAGCTTAAGGTGATCACTGTCTTTGGGGAAAAAGAGAAGGAGTTTTATTTTTTAGGGATTAAAATAAGCTGATTATAATTTAGCCAGTTTACAACTGAAAGGAAATATTGTTGTGTATGTGTCTGTAGTTGTGAGATTGAGTTACAGGTAGACAGGGAGGTGGAAGAATGGAGGTCATTGGTAAAAATGTTAAAAAGAAGGGGTCCAAGGATAGAGGCCTGGGGTATACCAGTGTGTATGGGTAAGAATGAAGAGCAAGATGATTGCCACTTGACTGACTGTAGCTTGTCTGTGAGATAGCTGGAGAACCAAGTTAGAGTTGAGCTGGAAAAATTTAGGTTAGCCAGCTTGTTAAGACATGTGGAGTCTGATACTATATAAATGTTTTAAATAGGTCTAATAACTCAAATGAGACTAATTTGTTCAGCGATAGTGTGCATAAAGGATAGAAGGGCTGTAGAGGTACTGTGGTGTGGTTGAAAGCCATGTTGGGAAGGAGTGAGGAGGTTGTTTTGGGTGAGGAATTTCAGTATTTGGTTATGTACGAATTTTTCAAGAATTTTGGAGAGTGGGGAAAGTATAGTGATGGGTCGATAACTTGAGGAGTCATTGGAGTTGCCACCTTTGTGAAGGGGCACAGTGGAGAAGGCCTTCCAGATTTTGGGTACAGTAGCTTCCTTAATAGATCGGTTAATAAGTATCAACACCAGATAGGCAATAGAGTTGGCTGCTAGTTTGAGGAGGTGAGGTGGGGGCTTGTATGCAGAGGGAGAGCAAGGTTTAAGTTTAAGAAGGAGAGATTTTATATAGGAGGTAGAAAAGTGCATCATTGTTTGTGGTTTGAGGTAATTTTTTTTGGGGGGGGTTGTGGTTGGCATTTGTTAATTTGCTAATGGTGTCAATGAAAAACTGGTTAAGGAGAGAGACGTTGTCATGGTCAGAGAGGTTAAGGTAGGGGCAGGTGGTTTAAGGTTTACTAGGCTGGAGGATAGAGTTACTATTTCTCCAGAAATTTTGGGGGTTAAATTGATGAGTGTTTTTTGTCTTTGTATAGAATGATTTTTTATCATTATATATATATATATTTTGGTGTGTTTCCTTAGTTCTTTAAATAATCAGAGTTGGGTGGAAGATTTGCTTTTTTGCCATATTTTTCAGGCAAAGTCTCTTTTGTGCTTCAGTTTAGGGGTGATTTACTGAGCCAAGGAGCATACTATGATTTTATTCTTATTTTATTAGAGGGGGCTAGTGAGTCGTGTATGTCAAAAAAGATGCGATTGAATTTGAGTATAGCATCATCGAGGGGAAGTGAGTGCAGGTTAGACCAGTTAATAGCAGAGACTCTGTCACTGAGAGTGGAGGGGTTGAAGTCTGTGAGCCTATGGTAGAATTTCTGGAGATGTTATTTTTTTAGCTGGGGAGAATATCTTTGTATACTGACAGGTAAATGATCAATTAGGGCACCAGGGAGTGTTCTAGGATTATGACAGAGCTGGGGTTTACTACACAGGATCCAGTCAATAGTTGTCCCATGACTGGAGTGTTTGTTTAGTCTTGTAGGAGTAGTACTTAGCTGAGTGAAGCCAAAAAGATTGATGTTCTGTGCAGGGGAGGTTGCATTGAGAGTGTTCCTGTCAATATTTGCATCTCCTAGCGGGATAACTTCATAGGGTATACTTTGTAACACCCAGGAAAGTATGTTTTCAATAACTGGAATGTTCTTACCAGGAGGAATAGAAATAGAGGCAATAGTGAGATTCCTGTGGTCATTAAGGTGGTAATTTAGTATTAAGATTTTGGCTAGGTGAAAGTCAGGTAGAGTAACAGGTAAGGGAAAAAGAATCAGCTGTTGGGAGTATAGGGCTGCTACACTTCCACCTATTGTTGTGGTTCTGTCTAGGTGATAGATGTTATAGCCAGGGTGTAAGATATCAGAGTTAGGGATATGGGGTTTAAGTCAGGTTTCTAATAGTACAAGTAAGTGAAGGAAGTATTGTGAGATCCAAGTGTGAAGGTCAGTTACTTTATTCAAGAGGCATTGGATCTTTATAGCTACAATATATAAGTGTTTGGAAACATGGGGGGTGAGAATACTGGTAGCTGGAGATGCAATGTGTGTGGGAGTATTAGGTAGTAGGGTTGGGGGTGGATAGTTTGAGCTGAGGCAGGCTGTGATAAGGTTGGCCCTGGGATAGGGTTGATGTCACCTGTTAGCAGGAGGAAGTGAAGTGTGGAATTAATATCGGACTGTATTGTTGATATTTATATCAGACTGTAGTGTTGTAAATAAGATACTGGCAAAGAAGAGGTTAATCTCAGTCCAGTTAACTTTGAAAAATAGTAAGAAATGAAATTAATTTAGGCCGCAAAGATTGTATCCTACAGTTCTGACTGCAACCAGAGAAGAAATGTCTGTACCAGAGAATGGTTTATTAGCTCCTGTAGGAAGAGTGGAAGTGCATATTGTTTTATAACTTCCAAAAGCTGCAACAGATCTTAGCAAAGCTCTATGTGTGTATTATTGACACATATGTACAAAATTCTTGGTCAGTTGCTAGGAAAGGGGATAGCATGGGAACCAGAAGTCAGATGACCAATGTATGTGATGTCATTCTGTAATCCATCACTGACATTATTTTTTAATACTAAATGAGACCGAAGACTCAGAGGACACTGTTTTTGAAACTTGACAAAGAATGAAGACCACTCACCTACTTCATCTTGTCTTGCTCTAGTAAGTGAACAGGGAATAGTACTCTTTAGATCAGTCAGGTAAGTATAGTGAAATTAGTTAAATACTGGTTTTCTGTATCTAATCTAGGTGAATCTATTCATCTATGTTATTTTAACATTTATTGTGACTGAAATGCTGCTGTTTATTGTAAATTGATATTTAGTATTTTCATGTTATTTTATTATTTATTAAATACATTTAAACTTTTCATTGTGGCTGGTCCTTTAGAGAATATTTTAACCTTTGAGAGTACTTGTATCTATTTGGTGACTCTGTGGCCACACTTGAAAGCCTTACTGCATTAGTCAAGCACTACCTTTGGCATTGGTATTAATTTCAATCAGTATAATTGGGTACCCTTGTAAGACCCTTAGAGTAGCTGGCTCTGGAGTCTCTGGTGGCAGTAACTACCTTATAGTCTGAGCAGAAGGATGCATAGCTAGTAAATCTGGGCCAGCCTTTTCCAGGTGTGTGTGTGTGTGTGTGTGTGTGTGTGTGTGTGTGTGCGTATGTGCAAACCAAATCTCCAAGAGTGTGTGTGTGTTAACTGCTTGGAGCAGGGACACAAAGCACTGGTTTCACAGAGAGAGTGATGGAGGACTTGGCTTTGACAGTCGGCTGAGGACTCAACTGTATAGCAGTGCCAGTGGGGACTCTTACTGCGGACCTGAAGAGAGAGAGAGAGAAACCTAGACACACTGAGTGTGTTACCTGTGTACTCGTAATGGAAATTGTACTTGATGCAAAGAGCTGCGTCTGAAAATACTATGTGTATATATTTTTATTCCAAGTGAATGTCCCTCACCAGTGTCAGTGTTAACGATTTAGGCTCCTTGATTACTGGCCCAGAGAGGAGACTTTACATTCCTTCTGCATAAAGGGGGACCATCTATTGACCTGGGAAATTATAGACCTAGAAGTTTAACTAGTCTTATATGTAAGGCCATGGAAAGAATAATCATGGACCTAACAAATAATGACATAGGAAACCTCCAAACACTGGACACAACCCAATTCAGCTTTGTCAAGGGCAGGTCATGCTTACTGAATCTGGTGGCTTTCTTTCAGAAAGTCATTAAGGCCGTGGATGAAAGTGAAACAGTACAATCCACATACCCTGACCTGGCCAAGGCATTTGACACAATTCCCCACTCAGCTGTTATAAATGAACTCATAAAACTGGGCATAAATCCATACCTCTCCAGATAGATAGCCAACTGACTCATGGATAGGTCACATGTGATTAAAGTGATTGAGTCCAGATCCAGCATGAAGCCAGTTACTAGTGATGTGCCAAAGGGGTCAGTGCTGAGACCACTCCTGTTCAGAATATACTTCTCTGAAATTAAGGCTAATGTGGAAGGACTCTGGATGACAAAGTTTGCTAACAACTGCAAGCTGGGGACAATCACTGAATTTCCCAGTCATATAGATATACTTCAGGTGGGTCTAGATGAGGCAAATGATTGGTGCTAGAACCATGGCCTAAACCTAAATGAAAAAAATGTATTATTATACCACTTGGGAAGAAAAATACCACTGCAAATTGCAACATTAATAGCAAACTCCTAAGAGTAGACTCAGAGGTGCAATATCTAGGTACACAGATATATATATATATATATATATATATATATATATATATATATATATATATAGCCTGAATTTTGACCAATCAGTGTCCACAGTAGTGAGGAAGTCCTTCTATGTGGCACAACTTATAAGTAAAGGTATGGCATCCAGATCCAAGAAAATTATATTCCAGCTGTACTTAGCCCTCATTAGACCAATAACTGAGTACAATGTAGCATTCAACATGTACTTGAGTAGGCACTTACAGCAGCTGGAGTTAGAAAAAAAAAAAAAAAAAAAAAAAAAAAAAAAAAAAAAAAAAGAACGACAGGTTGTATAGACCTTTGTACTCCTACTGACTATTTAGGGGTGACCTATGCCTGACCAACAAGGCACTCACAAATCCAGCCCTGATGAAGCTGCTACACATCCACAAGTCAAACAGCATGAGAGTTACTTGATCTAGGTATGTAAACTTAGTAACTCAAACCAAACATGCTGGATAGACAGATATGTGTCTCAAGAGATTACATTTCTTTGGAGCAGTCTTCCTATTCATGTTAAGTAGAGCACTTCCCTTGTCTAGTTTAAATGCAGTATGGATTAATGGATGGTGAATCATAAATTCATACCTGGGGTAGTGTCTAAGTCCCTTATGGATAGGGACAATCTGTAAGACACTTAAGGCATAGGCACGGACCCATGCCAACCTCTTTCCAGATGGGGCAATATATTGGTAAAATCAGGTAATAATAGCTAGGCTTGAAAGGGCTCAAAAGACATTAGCCTAGTAATCGCATATGAACCCATGAATCCTATGAACATTATAGTGCCACTTCCAGCATCCTCAAATCCCTCTTCAGATTGACCTCCAAACTGTGTCTTGATTCCAGTTATGGTGTCATCAGTGAACAAATTTATTTTGTCTTTTTCTTGACTGAGATGGCTGGCATAAAGGCATTAACATGGCCATGCTATGCCATGGAGGTGTGACTATAAAGAATATATGATCATATTTATGAATAGATGTCAATATTCAGATACACTTTATAATACATATCTGGATATGAATCAGATATGGTAAGAATCGTATATCAAGAGGCAGAGATATAGTAAATGTACAGCGTATACTCTGGTATATGATACACACTTAAATGAAACTGGACATTTTGCAAACAAATGGAAAGCAAAAACAGACTGATGCACAATGAATACATCCACAGTACTATGAATACATTGCCAGTAAACAAGACAAGGAGGTCAATACAAGATATGAACGTTTATGAAAAGAAATTTAAAAGTGATGTCATGCACTTGTATATAAAGTGATAATTATTCACTTAGAGCAACATGACATGACAGTATTACAACAGATATTTTTCTGAACTTTCATTGCTGGATGCATTGAATTGCATAGTGACAACAGCAAAATAGTGCGGGAAGAGAAATAAATATGAAGCTATGTTGTGAACTTCTTACACTAAATACAAATGTGGAAAAAGCACTTTGATTCTGAAATGGTCTGAGATGTAAAGATAGAGCAATGCACTGATATTTTTCCGCACTGAAAGATTATGGTATACATATTATCTGTCGTTATTTATGTCTATAGCTGTATCTGTGTATCTCTCTCTCTTTCTATATATATCTATATCTATATATATATATATATATATATATATCTCAGACCTCGATGCTTTGCCAGAGATGGCCTCCACCTGTCACCCCTGGGATTCCAGATCCTGGCCAAGGCTCTTGCCTTCCCCATTGCACCTAATTTTAGGCTATGTCCCAAGGACAAATCTTCCAACATAAAAGAACTGTCAAAAAGCAAATTGAAGATCATGATGCTTGATGCTAGAAGCCTTAACCTGAAAATGCACTCACTCGAGGCTCTCCTCACACTGGAAGATGCCAATGTCTGTACGGTCACAGAAAGTTGGTTTAGGGCTGCAGAGAGCACCCCTGCCTTACTAGACTATACCTCATTCCACACTTTCCAACCATAAAATGACATCAGAAAGACTAATGGTGATGGAGTCTCTATCTTCATTAAGAACAGACACACCTCCAAACTGGTTTGCCAGCATGATGCATTGGAATTACTCTAGGTATAACTGACAGTTGGGAAGACACCCATCCAAGTTATAGCCAGCTATAGACCCCCCCTCTATGACTCAGGACACCCACTCCTCTTATCTGGACCTACTTTACTCCATGAAGGTACCTCTAACACCCTTATCCTTGGTGACTTCAACTACACCACCATAAACTGGGTGAACTATTCCTTCACTAATGCATTCACACAATGATTCGTTGACTTCATCAGTTCTAATGCACAAGACCAGCTTGTCTCATCCATCACAAGGGGAGATAGCATTCTGGATTTGGTTCTCACCAACATGGGTGACCTCTGCACTACTCCCATAGTATGCTCTTCCCTGGTGAGATCAGATCATTGGTCTGTCTCATTTGAAGTTTCTACCCCCCCCCCCCCCCAGCCACAATCAGGATAAAAAACTTCTCAAAAGCCAACTACTACCTCCTAAGGGAGGGTTTCATCAGCTTCACACCAATGACCCCCTCAGAGGATGCAGACAACTATGCTGAACAATACGCCAATGCAGTATACAAGCATCTGTACAACTTGCATGGACTCAGCCATACCTAACAGGACTAAAACCTGCTCCACAAGTAAACACAAACCTGTCTGGTGGACATCCTTTATCAACAGGATTTACAACAAAAGGAAGAAACTGTTGTCCAAGGGTAAACAACAAATTCCAAACTGGAAAGACTCTCTCCTCAGCCTTAACAAGCAAATTAGATCTCTAGTGAAAACCTCCAAAGCCAATTATGAATTGAAATTAGCCTCCAAAACAAAAGGAAAGCACAAAGCCTTCTTCAGCTATGTAAGGAACCTCCATGGCAAAGCCCAGGTTTGTTCCGAGTAAGTACTTAATGGTACTGCTTACACTGACTTAGCCAACCTACTAGCTGATAAGTTCATCACAAACTTCACCCCTGTCCCCCCAAAGGCCCTTTCAACATACCTGATACTTGTCTCGCACCTCACATCTCCATCGATCAAGTGTTAAAAGCCCTATCCAAGGTAAAGTACACACCTTCCATGGGACCTGATAGTATACCAGGCTGTATTCTGCACAATCTCCAGCAAGAACTAGCTTCACCATTGAGCACCCTATTCAACCACAGCCTAATTACAGGCTTCATTCCAGCAGAGTGGAGAACTGCCATTGTGATTCCCTTGCACAAAGGTGGTGCCACTACTTACCTGGGAAACTATTGCCCCATTCGCTTGACAAGTCTGATCTGTAACACCATGGAGCATATTATTATGGATCTCATAAACAAGGACACAGGCAATCTCCAAGCACTTGACCCCACCCAAGTTGGATTCGTCATAGGCAGACCTTGCCTGTTGAACCTGGTTGACTTATTTTATACTGTCACCAAGGCCCTGGATTACAGAAAATCAGTACATACAGCTTACTTTGACTTGGCCGAGGCCTTTGACACAATCCCACACTTGGGCATCATCGAAAAGCTAACTCATCTTGGTGTAAATCCCTATCTCATCAGGTGTGTAGCCAAGTGGCTCATAGATAGGACCCACAAGGTCAAAATAGGTGCCACCACCTCCGACAATAGACCTGTCACTAGTGGTGTTTCCCAAGGATCTGTCCTGGGAGCCCTACTGTTTGGCATCTACTTCTCAGAGGTCCAGGCAAAGAAAATGTGCCTGTGGCTGACCAAGTTTGTGAATGATTGTAAGTTGGGTGCTGTCATTGACTCCCGATGATGTTAACATACTGCAAGAGGGTCTCACAGCAACAAATGACTGGTGCCAAAGTCATGGCCTTAAGTTTAATGCAAAAAAAGTATTATCATACCATTCAGCAAAAATACAGCCCCTGGTGATTACCACATCAAGAGCAACCCCTTTAGCATAAAACCTGTGGTGAGAGACCTGGGTATTCAGGTTGACAACAAT
>NC_056728.1:1179099586-1179144586 GCF_019279795.1 Protopterus annectens | reverse complement strand
AACTAACTTTGGGCAGCATGATGACAGGCAATCTTCTTGGGCTAGACTTATATAGGCTCCAGGGCAGTTAGCCTAGTATACACCAATGAACCTACAAACCTATGTGAAACTTTAAGGAGATGTTTTCAAATCTAGGTGCTTAGGATTTCCCTCTTTCTTCTCCCCTTGGCTGACCTGGTGTGACTCAGTTTGAACTCTACAGTTCCCTACAAAATGGAGTCTACAGGACTGCAATTGGTCACCATAACAAAATCAGTTTCTCTCAGCATTTAAGCAGATTGAACTCTACAGTTCCCTACAAAACGGAGTCTACAGGACTGCAATTGGTCACCATAACAAAATCAGTTTCTCTCAGCATTTAAGCAGAGTAGGTTGCACACAAAAACCATTTGTTAAGCTTTCACTTACAGTGCTGTGTAATTAAGCAGGTCACCATTTTGGTCAGACATAGGGCTCTTTTTTCTACTTGAGTGTTTGCCTCCTTCCCCTGTAACTTAAGTAAACTGACTCTTACATTAAGAACTATAATACTTACCTTATAACTTTAGGACACCTTAGGAAACCTTGTAAACTGCAATAGCCTGACATTTGAACAAGTAACCCTTGTAAAAATTCCCAAAATCGTATACTGTTGGTCTGTCTTTCCTGCTAAAAACTGTCTTTCAGCTTTTCCCGGTTAGGGGTCGCCACAGCGGAACTCCGGGCCGCTAATGATTGGCAGTAGAGTTTTACGTGCTGGCTTGCCGGGCCTAACACACAACCTTCAATGAAGGAACGCCCATTCACGCATGTCAACACACAGAAGACGCTCTAACTGAGAATGGAACGGGCAACGTCTAACTGTAAGGCGACAACGCCTCCTGCTAAACATAAGTGAAATTACAGTGCTGAGTGCAAGTAACATTAAAATTAAAGTACTGAGTGCAAATAACATTATAGTGCTGAGTGCAGATTTTAGGCCCTTACATTCAACTTACCTCTGGTGTGGTGTCTTGAGTAAATCAGAGTATTCCCTGTAACCACTCCTACTGCCCCCCGCCCCTTTCCTCAAACAGGTTAAACTGCTGCAATTCAGTACAGGCATCATTTTCAAATCTAGGTGCTTAGGATTTCCCTCCCTCTTCCCCCCTTGGCTGACCTGGTGTGACTCAGTGTAAGTTTCTTCATTGTATGGATCTTTTACTGTTTTTTGTGTAACTGAATGACCTGCTGCTAAATTCCGATTCTGCACAGACTGCTCTATTTTTTTGCAGAGGCTCTATAAGTGGCTAGTGACTTTACTGAATTTCTGTGGTAATATTTGTGTTTAAACTGAAACTGTACCTAGAGAAAGTGTATAATCAGAGCTCCTACTTGCTGCATGTGTTTTTAATGTGTAAATTGCACATACACATTGAAGAAGTGCTTTTATGACATGAATAACTTGGGCTAGCTATACCTGAGTGTTTTACTGGCAATTTTCCAGTTGTACAATTGTGAACAATTGATTTAGTTTTTCTGGTATAGCTTTAAAATGTGGCAAGTGTTTATTTACTGCATTGCTCTCTTGCTTAGGTTTCTTAGCTATAAATCTTAGTTCATTCTGAAGTATGCCACTTTACCCCCCCCCCCAAACCTTTCTGAATGTATTATTATAAAATAACTGCCTGTTGTTGCCTTCATGCTTACCCTCGAATCTCTGCTTTTCTCTTTTCCTAGTTGAACTCTACAGTTCCCTACAAAACGGAGTCTACAGGACTGCAATTGGTCACCATAACAAAATCAGTTTCTCTCAGCATTTAAACAGAGTAGGTTGCACACAAAAAGCATTTGTTAAGCTTTCACTTGCAATGCTGTGTAATTAAACAGGATCACCATTTTGGTCAGCCATAGGGCTCTTTTTTCTAGTTGAGTGTTTGCCTCCTTCCCCTGTAACTTAAGTAAACTGACTCTTACATTAAGAACTATAATACTTACCTTATAGCTTTAGGACACCTTAGGAAACCTTGTAAACTGCAATAGCCCTGTTACGTTCGCCCTCACTACGCTCGGGCTCTCTTCGCTCCCCTCCCTTCCCCCAATTACCTCCCGCCCCCAGTACCTCTAAATTTATAGTACTATAGCAACTCCCCCACTTTCTAGATCCTATCTACTTTCATCTGGGATAATTCCTCCCACCCCCATTCTTCTGCCTACATTTTAATAGCACATATTAGCTTTCATCTGGCATTCTCCCACCCCCCTTCCAGTACCTTTACCTCACCACTCTATCTTCTGGTGTTGCATCACCAGGTAAAACAGTTCCTTAACTCACTAGATGAATCACAGATAATGATATACTTCTCTTTACTACCCCCTCTTGTTTGCACCATACCTCCTTACCTTGTGTGAAAACCAGTTTCTCACGGGATTTCAGGTCCTGAAAGGCCATACTATCACCCCAGCTGTAAATCCTCCCACCTTCAACCATACTTACAGTACCAGGTCTTATCCAACATCTTGTTCAGTCTATCAGCATCTCAACCCCAGGCACATTAGCTCTAGATCCAAACACTACCTCAAACTAATAAACAAATTCCTGAAGTTCATCACCAAGTATAGACTTAACCTAATACTTGGTGGTGATATTCACCCCAACCCTGGCCCACCCACTTCAGATACACATACCCCCTCTACTTGCAATCTAAGCTACAAACCTACAATTAATAGGCCAACTAACTCTCTCCTAGCCTGCCATCTCAATATTAGAAGCATTAATAACAAGGTACATGAATTGTATGCACTTCTGGAGGTCCACTCCCCTGAGATTCTCTGTTTATCTGAAACTTGGTTAAAACCTAACACTACAGACAATGAAGTGTTACCACCTGGGTACAACATACACAGACTGGATTGTGCTTCGAGGAAGGGGGGTGGGGTAGCTGTACTCTATAAATCTGAGTTGAATGTCACCATAGATGTAATACAACCACCTCAGATTAATAACTCGGATATTCTTGCCACCAAATTGCAACTTAATAAAAATAAATGCATTAATATAATATGTATGTACATTCCCCCAGGTAGCAATATATCTACACTTGAAGATATCCTGCACTGGCAATCCTGCCACTACCCCCAAGAAACCCTACCACTTGTAGACTTTAACATAGACTGGGGCACCTGTTCCTCAGAATCCCCAACCACCCATATTAACCTGCATGCATTTACACAAATCATATTAACCCCTACCAGGATAGGTAAACCCAACCAAAAAGAAAGCATACTTGACTAGGTACTCATAAATAGTCACCCCCAACTGTACACCTCTGGTACCCTCCCTGATGGCCTAAGCGATCACCTTCTCACATATGTAATTAAGCACAAAGCCATTAATTCCCAACAACCGTTACTCAGAAAGATTAGAAACACTATAAACTTTGACCCTGCCAAATTCCAACAAGAGCTAAACTCATGGAATTGGTCTATTCTAAAACACCTCCCCTTAGAGGAAGCAATAGCATACTTTAACAACAAATTACTTGAGATCCTTGATTTGCATGCACCTGTTCGTTCAAAGAGAACAAAGGCAAAAACTGCGCCATAGCTTTCTAAAGAGTCTAAACTCAAAATTACCCTTAGAAACAAAGCATGGGCTTTATGGAGTTCTTCTAAAGACCCCCAAGATCACATTAAATACAGGCAATCCAGGAACAAAACTAAAAAATCCATTTTACAAGACAAAAAACAATACTACTGTAATTTACAGACAGTAAATCAAAATAACCCTTAGAAGTTTTGGGCAGGTTTAAATAATCTACTACATCCTAGACAAACTTCAGCCCCAATCCCTGCTGCTACTATTGATAAAACCCCTGAAGATGTTTCTGACAGTTTTAATCGATTCTTTACTGAGACAATTCAAGCCCTAGCTAGCCAACTACCTCCTAGCTCCCCTGGTCCTGAAAGTAGCACCCCGAGAAACCTACTCGCATTCAGCTTCAAACCAGTCGCCACTTCACTTATACGTACCTTGATCAAAAAATTAAAACCCAGTACCCTTTCTGCTGATCAACTCCCTGCCGAGTACCTACAAAAATCAGCTGATGCTATTGCTTACCCCGTCTCAGTACTAATCAATCGAACTATAGTAGAAGCTAAAATTCCCACCATCTGGAAAATATCCGATGTAATCCCACTTCATAAAGGAGGCAGCTCTACTGAATTCTCCAATTATAGGCCAATAGCTATACTCTCTCCACTTGCAAAGATTATGGAAAAATGTATTCATAGACAACTCATGCACCACCTAATCCAGAATCACCTTATGGCAGACATTCAGCATGGCTTCTGTCCTCATCACAGCACTACTTCAGCCCTCCTAGCCTTTACCAACACCATAAACCATAATCACAACAATAATTATATGTCCTCAGCCCTCTTCTTGGACCTTTCCAAGGCATTCAATATGGTTATCACCAACCTTTAATCCACACCCTGCAAACATTCTGTCTAGATACTAGAGCCCTTCAATGGTTTCAATCCTACCTGAATGGTCGACAGCAGGCTGTCCTCTGGCAGAACAAACTCTCTAACCTTCTACCTAACACCCTTGGAGTACCACAAGACTCTATACTAGGGCCCTTGCTGTTTTCCATCTTCATTAACGACTTTTATACTGTCATCCCAAAAGTCAGCTGTATCCAATATGCTGATGACTCTACTCTGATTTGCTCGGCTACATCTCCAATAGAGTTATGGTCAGCTACCCAGACCATCTTTAATACAATAAAAAACTGGCTTTCTGAATGTCGTCTGATCCTAAATCCCCAAAAAACTAAAATGCTGTTATTTTCACCAACACATAGGTCTACCACTTTCACCATTACCATAAATTCAAATGATGGCACAATAACCTCCCCTGACCCCTCTACAAAACTATTTGGTGTCATCATAGATAATAATCTAAAATTCGACCTACATGTTAACCAAACTATCAAAACCATCAACAAAAAACTAGGGTCACTTTACAGAATAAAAGCCTTCCTAACCCCTCCAGCTAAAATTACCATAGCTCGCTCTCACCTTCTTTCAACCCTTCTGTATGCATCCCCTCGACTCTCGAATTTAAACAAGACTGTCCTTAACAAACTCTCAATTTGTTACAACCACATTGCCAGGTTTGCCACTGGGCTGCCTTTTAGGACACATCATTGCATCAATCTAAATCAGCTTGGGTGGCTTGAACTACCCAGCCTAATCCAGTATAACCAACTAATTATGGCCTATAAAATCCTCTATAATCCGGACAATACTCCTGCACTTAAAAATATTATCACCTCCTATAACAATCCTAGACAAGAGTGGAATTTCTGGAATAACTAGAAACTGTAAGAATGTTTCAAGTTTTTTTTTAAATGTTATCCATCTTTGAAATGAGGAAAGCAAATCATAGTCCTCAGTATTTCATTTCAACAGATAATTACTGGGCTCAACTGAATTCTGTACATAATTGTATATCATTTCTTGAGTACATTCTGTCAATGCAACTAGTTCAGAAAAGTTAACAGAGTATGTCTCCATATCTCATAACTGCTGCTTCAGTCTTCAGTGGCTCTATGAGGTAAATGAAGCCTAACACATATCTATAAAGGGGTGTGGGCATGTGTGTGTATGTGTGTGTGTGTGTGTGTGTGTGTGTGTGTGTGTGTGTGTGTGTGTGTGTGTGTGTGTGTGTGTGTGTGTGTGTGTGTGTGTAAATATATAAATGTGTGCACCTCTGTGCTGCTATATTGTTTAACATTACACAACATTGGATTGCTACAATTATTTAGCAACATATCCATAAATCATCTGTGTTTGACATATACTTTACACTCCGCACTTAACTAGCTAGGCTACACTACTGCTTTTGATTAAAAGACCCCATGTAAAGGATTGCATTAAGTGAGTGTTAAAAAAAAAAAATATATATATATATATATAATATATATATATATATATATATATATATATATATATATATATATATAAGTAAGAGAGAGACTGTTTCTCATCAAAGAAAGCCTTGTTATAGTATAAGTAGACAGTGTACTGCATGTCAGCAATGCAATACATTAATTTTAGAGGCATGCTGTCTGTACAATAAATCGGGCTTCAAACACAGCATAAGGGTAAGTGGCTTAATTATATTTGCAATACACCTGCTTTAAATCATGCAATAAAACTGTCCACATATGTATATAAATGGATAATTCAGTGATTGTGTTTTGTAAAATGCAAATTAACGCAGATATTCCTTTATTTGCAATTCACAGGAAATAAGTGATATGGATGTGCAGGAGCTTGTCAGAAGGTCAACGGGAAGGTTAACAATTATACGGCAGACATTTCCAATTCCTCACAACATCAGCCAGCGATGCATAAGAGGAAATCACAGAATATCATCATCTATTTGTGATCCAAAGGACCCATACTCCCAGACTATGGAGGTAGACAACTTTTGTTGCAGCTTCATTGATTTTTAGTATGAATGTGTATGTGTAACAAAAATAACAGTTTTTGTGGAACAATATAATGTTGTGATATTCTGGAGATTCAGTTAGCAGAACATGCATTCTGATAGTATTTCATTAGACAACTACAACGTCATAAATTCATTAATTTCTTTGTATATTAACTATTACACACACATGCACACACACACACATATATATTGCAATGGTGATGGTGATGGACAGGTTGACAGACGAGATTAGACAGGAGTCCCCGTGGACTATGATGTTTACAGATGACATTGTGATCTGTAGTGAGAGTAGGAAACAGGCGGAGGAGACCCTGGAGAGGTGGAGATATTCTCTAGAGAGAAGAGGAATGAAGGTCAGCAGGACTAAGACAGAATATATGTGTGTGAATGAGAGGGAGGATAGAGGAATGGTGGGGATGCAGGGAGTAGAGGTGGCAAAGGTGAATGAGTTTAAGTACTTGGGATCAACAGTTCAGAGTAATGGTGAGTGTGGAAGAGAGGTGAAGAAGAGAGTACAGGCAGGATGGAGTGGGTGGAGAAGAGTGTCAGGAGTGATTTGTGACAGACGAGTACCAGTAAAACTGAAAGGGAAGGTGCACAAGAGGGTAGTGAGACCAGCTATGTTATATGGGTTAGAGACAGTGGCAGTGACAAAAAGCCAGGTGTCAGAGCTTGATGTGGCAGAGTTGAAGATGTTAAGATTTGCATTGGGTGTGATGAGAATGGGCAGGATTAGGAATAAGTATATTAGAGGGTCAGCCCAGGTTGGAAGGTTTGGAGACAAAGCCAGAGAGGCAAGATTACATTGGTTTGGACATGTGCTGAGGAGGGATGCAGAGTATATTGGGAAAAAGATGCTAAGGATAAAGCTGCCAGGTAACAGGAAAAGAGGAAGGCCTAAGATAAGGTTTATGGATGTGGTGAGAGAGGACATGTAGGTGGTTGGTGTGCCAGAGCAAGATGCAGAGGACAGGAAGAAATGGAAACAGTTGATCTGCTGTGGCGACCCCTAACGGGAGCATCCGAAAGAAGAAGATATATATATATATATATATATATATATATATATATAGATATATATTGTTAATAAAATTAAGAATTCAATACACAGGAGGTTCAGGTTAAAAAGTTTACTAGTGTACACCAGGAGGCAAAAAATGTACAAGTACAGAATTTTATCTAACATGAAACAAGAAGCACACAATTTTATATAGTCTTTACATTCAAGCTGTGCCCACCTTATTGACGTGATATGTCACAGGGCATCTACATCACTTTAGCTTACAGTCCTCTATTCATAAAAACTGCTGATGCTGTATATTTTAAAAAAGTTTTCCTCTGGTAACAATACGGCCTTGCTATCCACCTGGTCAGACATAATGTCTTTCTGTAAAGTTACTTCTTCAAGGTTTCACATCAGTTCGAATACAATAATGGATTCAATCTTCTAATACACATCTTTGTTCACTGTAACACTTTCCCACCAGCTGCATGCTATCTTAGTAACACATATACAAGGCCAAATCATCCCAGCAGGAAAGAGCAGAAGATTTCATTATTTCACATATTTAATTTCCTGGACCAGCAGATAATCACTTGTGAAAAGCATAAACACTAAACTTGCTAAGCTAGCATCTGCCAGGGTCGGAGGTCAGTTTGCTTCAAGCCACACTGCAGTTTCAAAACTACTTACATTTACACATGAATTAATCCTTTCTGTTATATGATTAATAGAATAAAATGCATTATATACTACTTTGTTTTTAAACTAGCATTTCACATATATTCAAATACACATTTTTCTAACATTTTCCCTCCTATTAATACTTTTTATTCTATTTTGAAGTATGCATAGTGTCATTTCATCTCCCAACCTCTTCCACTAAGGATTTTCAGCTAGGTGAATCATTCAGTCTATACTTCAGAAAAAATGTCATCTGAGATCAATTTTTCAATCTCAATATCTTGATACAAGGTCTCAGTAACAGATACATCAATAAAATCTTTGATTAGTCTTTTCATGCAGGGAATTCCACAGCAAACACATGCTCCTATTAGGAGTATACCCACACAAATGGCAATTAGAATATTCATTAGGATGGAACCCCACCCCCCAAATAGATTCTGGAAAAAGTCCGTCAGTGGGTTTGGGCCTGGTTCAGTCATGGCTGATACTTGCTGAATTACCTCTAGGTGGTTGTTAATTTCATGCCTATTGTCTGGTATGCACAGCATTCTTCTTTGATAAGCGCACGTACCACCTCTCGCCACTAGGGTGAAGTCAAGAGCCATTCGATTTTGTAGCACAACAGTTCTCATTGCATTCAGTTCATCAGTCACCAGTTCTAGGGCAGAAAAAGTTGCATTACTCATTACTTTGAGAAGTTTCAACAACTTCCTCAGCTCCCAGATCGATTTGACTGCTCCATATGCTGGGAATATTCCTGCCCAAGATATAACACTGTCACTCAAGTCCATATGGGTCAATTTACTTTTGTCTTTCATGGTATTATGGTCTTTCCAGCCAGCTTCGATCCTTCCAACTGGATTTACAGGTTTTTCAACTGGACCTTCAGGTTTTCGGGCTGCTTCTCTCACGTTTCGTATCTTACCCAAAGGCAATTCTGCAGTATGTCTTATTGCCGGAACCAGATAACCCAAAAAACAACTGCCGGACCAATTCTCAGGTAACCATTTATATGCCTTTTTCCCACAAATAAAATAACAGTTTTCTACTTTAGTACTAATACGCATTAACCCTGCATGAAACATTTTCTGATCTATAACTGACAATTGTTTAAACAAAACAGGATTCTTGCAAATGTCATTCATGGTTGTTTTCAGTGAGTTCAAATATGAGTCATAATTAGTATTGCAAAGAATATTGCCATTACTATTCTTAATATAACACTGGTAAGATATGGTTATATTACAATTGCTCCAGCCCACCTGGAGAGTATCATTTTTGTAAAAACATACAATTCCTTTTTGTGTGACAGGTAAAAATAAAGCTATTTTGTCCTGTGATCTCACAGTTCCTGTATCAAAGAGTAAATTCTCCCAAGTCTCATTTATCCCCAAAGGGACAGCGGACATTATCAGTCCTCCGTATGCTGTTGCTATAGCTGTACAAACCCAGCAATTTGAAATGTTCATAGTCTCTGCATATACACACTTCATGGTTAAGTATGTGTTAAAATTTGGATGCCAGTCTATAGACGTTTCGTCACGCCTTCCCACTTTCACTTGTGTGGTTGTGTGCAGGATATACCACAACAAGAGGAAAATTGTCACAATTACAGTCAATAAATGTATACTCAACAAAATGATTATGCAACATCTCTGGGGTTGATCTAAATTTCTATTCGCTTTGTTTTTGGCCATCTTGGTCCTGTTGTGTATCAGTCACAAAGTTTTTATCAAGTTGAAAGTTCTTTACTGGTTTGCAGTGTGTCAAATGAACCCAGGACATCCTCTCGGCCACTCTGACTCCAGTACCTGGTATGGTCCTTCCCACTTTGGACTCACCCAATACTTCCTTTTCGTCACTTTCAGCCAAACCCACGTCCCGGGGGCCAAAACTGCTTCTACCAGTCTGGTCTGTTCCTTATCTGAAAAAGAGTTAAACTGCAAAACAGATTTATTTGTTAACAGTTTCCTCAAATAACTAGCTAATGAACTGTCAGCCTCTTGTTCTGTGGGCATGAGAGCTTTCCACTGAGGCACATAATATGCTCTCCCAAAAATCATTTCAAAGGGAGTCAGACCCTTCACATTTGGAACCGTTCTCATACTCAGCAGTGCTAAAGGCAGACAGTGTATCCAATTCTTTTGGGTTTCCTCAACTAACTTCCTAAGTTTGTTCTTAAGGGTACCATTGTACCTTTCCACCAGTCCTGCTGACTGTGGGTGGTAGGCGCAATGGTTCTTTAAGGAGATACCAAAAAATCTCCAAAGTTGCTGGATTGTCTGGTTCACAAAATGTGTACCGTTGTCACTATAAATCCTTTCCGAAATGCCAAATCTAGGGATTACTTCTTTTATCAGGGCTTTCGCCACTGTTGCTGCATCCGGATTTTTGGTTGGAAAAGCTTCTACCCATTTAGAAAACATATTTACAATAACTAAACAGTATTTCTTCCCTTCACACTTACTCAATTCTATGAAATCCATACAAATAGTATGGAATGGATATGGTGGTATAGGAAAACTTCCTTGCTTGGTTTTAAATACCCCTTGTGCATGGTGCTTGTTACAAGTATGACAAGCTGCACAAAATTTTTTGTATAGTTTTTGAATCCATATGTTTGGAATATTCGGTTTACTAACTGTACCATCCCCCCTGTTGAGACATGGCACTTCCCATGGCTCAACAAAGCTGCATATCTAAATAAATTAGACGGCAATATCGGTTTTCTCTCTTTGGAAATGTACAGTCCATTTTCAAGAATTGCACCTCATTTTTCCCATTTTTGCTTTTCTGCTTTTGTAGTAAGCGTCTGCATTGTTTTTAACATGTCTAAATCTAAAATCTCAGAGGGTTGTAATTCCTCATTCAAAAGTAAAGTTTTTGAGTCTGAGGCTGCTTGCTTTGCAGCTGCATCAGCTCGTGCATTGCCTTTCGAAATCTTATCCTGTTGTTTTGCATGAGCTACACATTTACAAATAGCTACTTTGGTAGGTAACTGAATAGATTCTAATAACTCCAAAATAAATTGCGCATGATTAATAGGTTTTCCACTAGATGTTATCATTCCACTATTTTTCCATTGCTGCGCAAATACATGTACTGTAGAAAAAGCATACTGACTATCAGTATATATGTTTACGCACTTGTCTTTTGCTAAAGTACATGCCCGCGTCAAAGCTATCAATTCTGCTGCTTGTGCAGATAAGTTATGTGGTAAGGATCGGGCTTCTAGAATTTCAGTGTCTGTAACTACTGCAAACCCTACTAGATTCTTTCCTGTAGGGCCCCTTCTGCATGAGCCGTCCACGTAATATGTCACCTCGGCATTATCCAAGGGCATATATGTGAGATCTTGTCTAGGCAAGGCTAACTGTTCAATTTCCTGCAGGCAGATGTGTGGTGTGCCATCCGCAGGAGTTGGAAGTAATGTTGATGGATTTAATGTTGTACATCGTTCAATTGTCATATGAGGTTGGCTCAGCAGTATAGTCATTCATGAAAGATGTCTAGCAGGAGAGAGGTATGCTACTTTTTCTTGCAGTAAAATTATTGCGACTGCATGAGGCACTCTCAATGTGAGAGGGTGGAATAACACCACTGAGGCTGAAGCCTGTACTGCCATTGCAGCTGCAACTACTGCCTGTACACAGTGAGGCAAAGATCGTGCCACTGGGTCTAACTGCGATGAATAATAGGCTATGGGGCGTTGCTTGTCCCCATGTTGTTGCATCAGCACTGACGTCATATATCCTTGCTTGCAATCTATGGTCTGAAAGAACCGTTTGTGATAATTTGGGAGTCCTAAAACTAATGAAGAAGCTATCAACTGCTTCAACCTGCAGAAAGCCGTTTCTGCTTCAAGTGTCCATTGTAAAATATCTTGTGCTGCCACTGGTGTCTTATATATCAAGTCAGTCAGTGGAGCAGATTCCAAAGCATAATTTGGTATCCAGCTCCGACAGAAATTAGTTGTACCTAAGAAAGACATAATTTCCTTCTTGGTTACTGGTTTGGGTGCTTGCAAAATTGCTGTTTTTCTTTCTTCGTCTAATATTCTACCTTCATTGGATATCACATATCCTAGGTATCTAACTTGTTTTTTCCAAAGTTGTAACTTACTTTTGTTTACTTTGTGTCCTTGTGTTGCTAAAAATTTCAATAACTCTACAGTATCCTCCCTGCATTGTTGCTGGGTGGGGGCTGCTAGCAAGATGAGATCCACATAAAGTAGAATCTGACTACCTCCCAGTGGGGTAAACCCTGCCAGGTTGCTAGCCATTTCTTGTGCAAATATTGTTGGGCTCTCACAATATCCCTGTGGTAGTCGAGTATATGTATACCTTTTCCCCTGAAATGTAAATGCAAACCAACATTGACTATCAGGATGTATAGGTATCGAGAAGAAAGCATTTCTGATATCTACCACAGAGAAATACTTCTGTTGCAGTTTTAAATCGTTTAACAAAGTATGTGGGTCTGGCACCGTAGGTGCTCTAGGTATTATTGCAGTATTCACAGCTTGTAAATCTTGAACCATCCGCCATTCCCCATTTGCTTTCTTAACAGGAAATAGGGGTGTATTACATGGTGAATCAGGAGATTCTACCAGTACTCCTTCTTTGAGTAATGCTGCTATTATAGGCTTGATTCCTATTTCTGCATCCTTTCTCAAAGGGTATTGTCTTTTCTGTGGCCTAAATGCTGACTTCGGGGTAATTGTAACTGGTCCTGCTGTTTGAATAAGTCCTACATCTGACTTGCCTGTTGACCAAAGAGTCGTTGGAATTTCACATAAAGCCTTTTCTTCTTCTTCTAATAGAAATGCTAATCAGCTGTCCTCGCTAGATTGCAAGTGAACAGCTGGATGTGTCTGTGTCAACCAATTCAGTTTTTGTTTCTGTATCCCTTGTTCTGACAGTTCTAAATCAGTCTGTTTCTCCCATCTTGTCACCTTTTCTCCTAAGTCTGCCCATGTTACATTTTTATTCTTTGTCAAGCTGACATGTGGCAATCGATTTGATCTGTACAGTGCAAGGAATTCTTGAGGTAATGAACAGCTAACTACACTGTTCCCCTCAGTATCCCAGTACAAAGTACGCAATACTAATCTAGTTGCACGATTTCTGAACAATTCTTGCTCATACTCTCTATCAGGTCCTGGTGTAGTACAGTAGTATAGAGTACAGTGTAACAAATGCTGTCGATCAGTGTCAAGGGAGGGGGCTTTACTGATGGCTACATTCATCAGTTCCTCGGTTACTGCCCCTGGACCAGTCGTGACTAGGTCCTGGCTGTACCAGTAAAAAGTTTCACCCTCCGATCGCACTACAAAGGTATCCATTTGTCTCTGCGCCTCCATACCTTGTACAGTTGGAACTACTGCTATGCCAAATATCTGCATAAGGTCCCTGCCCAATAGGTTCACTGGACACTTTGCAGAAACAACAATTTTACTTCTCTGGGTCATACCTGAAACAGGGTCAGTTATTGCTATATCATGGGAAAGTGGTTCCCTGTATAGTTGTGCATTTGCAGCTTTTACCAGTATATAATCAGGTGATTCAGAATGTTCTGGTAACTTGGAGGGGTGTATCAGGGTCCGTGACGCTCCTGAGTCACACAGGAATTTGACTTCCCTTCCCTCCACCAGAAGTGTAACTTCGGTTTGTATCTGCTAAGTAGAGCTCTAAGCTCAATAATGCTAAGTCCAAAATTTCACTTTCTTCATCCTCCATATCTACTTGCACTTCCTCTATTCCTTCTATCACATTTACATTTGTTTTCTGTTTATTAACTTTTCCTGATGATTTCTGACTTTTGCATGATGTATCTTCACTATCATATAGTCAGTCCTCATCTCCCTTATCTTCTGAAATTACCTTTTTGTTCTGCTTACAATCCCTTGCTAGATGTCCCTTTTTCCCGCACTTGAAGCAGTCACCTCTCTTTTTCCTCTCTTCAAAATCTTCTGATCGTTTGTCAGACTGTTTGTTTCCCTGGGCATTCTTCTTGCCCTTTTTACCTGATTGTAACACAAATACTTCAGCTCCGTCTTCAGCAGTGAAGACTTGCGCCTTCTTTTTCTTTTTGCTATTGAAATGTCTTTCAGCATGTCTAGCGTATTCAAGTAAGGCTTGTAGCCTACTTGTTCGATGGTCTATCATATGCTTCGTAATGAAGCTACTAATAGGTGCAATGCAACCTTTCAAAAATGCATTTTTCAATTGTTGTTCATACGGGGAATCATTTGTTTGGTTCTCAGGAACCGACAGACCGCTATGATTATTAAAACATTCCAATAATCTAGCATAGTACCCATCTATTGTCTCATTTTCCTGTTGTATGCATTGATTAATGCAAGTCCAGTCAGAGATTCGGTCTGTAAGACCTTTCACTCTGTTGTCTAATTCTGCGTCACTATGTGGGAGTGGTTTGAGCTCTGCATTACGAG
This sequence comes from Protopterus annectens, assembly GCF_019279795.1. Taxonomy (NCBI): domain Eukaryota; kingdom Metazoa; phylum Chordata; order Ceratodontiformes; family Protopteridae; genus Protopterus; species Protopterus annectens. The sequence continues at coordinate 1,179,129,961 of NC_056728.1, read as the reverse complement.
GATTCCAGGTGCCACAAGTCATGTGCCAATCTGGACCTATAATTTGTCTTACTACTTTTTCTACTTCTTCCCCATTCAAGTGGTAACTCAACCTCATGCCTTGTAAATCTTCTAAAAATTTCGTAAAATTAACTTTCAGATGGGGAATTCCCTCAGTAGCTTTCCAGATATCCTCCGGTGTCGATGGTCTATATACTAAGAGTGTTGGGTCCTGCCCTTCCTGTCCTGCCAGAGGATTTGGAACCTCTATAAGTGGGCATATTTCTTCCTCACTCTCATCCTGTAGGTTTCTCTCTATTTGATATGATTCTGCATCCCTATGTATTCCCCTATGTATTTTATGTGTCCGGGACCTAGTTTCAATAGGATCTCTAACAAACAGTTGTGGTCTTGCTGAGACTTCAGGATAACACGGAGGCGGACCAGCCTGTCCACTCGCTTCATATCCTGAAAAGGGTAAAGGAGGGGTCAAGGGAAAAGGAGGAGCTGTTGCTATTACTAAGTTATTATCTTCTTTGTCTAAAAATAATGTTTTCGAATTTTTAATCTTCTGTTCTCTACGATTTGCTTCCTCAATCCACCTGTGTGCCTGAGGAATGCCTAATTGGCGTTGCTTTTTTGCCTGACCTCCCGCATCGGATTTAAGTTGCTTAAGGAGTTTAACTAGTGAAGTTTTATCTAGTTTACCATCAAATTCATATTTGTTAACCCATTTCGTATAATACCTAACGTTATCGGAACGTTGTAATTGCATGTATTTTGCGTCTTCGGTTAGGGGCGGATCTCGCAATGTTTTAGTGCACTGATTTCCCATGGTAAAAGAAAATGTTACGTAACCCTTCTTATCACGTGATATCAGAAGTTTAGTTCCTTTTCACAGTTTATCTAGAATAACTGCCTACCTTATTCTGTTACCCTGATCTATGACCAAATATACAGTACTTTCTTTTGTCCCTGATCTGCATAACAAATCTTGACAACAATATACTGTAACCTAGTCCCTGATCTAAAACAGAAAAAAGGCAAAATCTTCCTACCTGAGCCTCCGGTATTGAGTCATCCAGGATCCGCTCTTCGGCCACAGATCAGAAAGTGGCCAGCCTCTTTAAACGACAATTCAGTCGGAGGTCTTTTCACCCAAGAAGAACCGTTTCGGTAACTTCTCCTGCACAGTATTCGACCACCGGTAGACTCTGATCTGCAGCTGTCCGAGGGATTTCTGGTCCGAAGGACCAAACTGTTAAATAAAATTAAGAATTCAATACACAGGAGGTTCAGGTTAAAAAGTTTACTAGTGTACACCAGGAGGCAAAAAACGTACAAGTACAGAATTTTGTCTAACATGAAACAGGAAGCACACAATTTTATATAGTCTTTACATTCAAGCTGTGCCCACCTTACTGACGTGGTATGTCACAGGGCATCTACATCACTTTAGCTTACAGTCCTCTATTCATAAAAACTGCTGATGCTGTATATTTTAAAAAAGTTTTCCTCTGGTAACAATACGGCCTTGCTATCCACCTGGTCAGACATAATGTCTTTCTGTAAAGTTACTTCTTCAAGGTTTCACATCAGTTCGAATACAATAGTGGATTCAATCTTCTAATACACATCTTTGCTCACTGTAACACTTTCCCACCAGCTGCATGCTATCTTAGTAACACATATATACAAGGCCAAATCATCCCAGCAGGAAAGAGTAGAAGATTTCATTATTTCACATATTTAATTTCCTGACCCAGCAGATAATCACGTGTGAAAAGCATAAACACTAAACTTGCTAAGCTAGCATCTGCCAGGGTCGGAGGTCAGTTTGCTTCAAGCCACACTGCAGTTTCAAAACTACTTACATTTACACATGAATTAATCCTTTCTGTTATATGATTAATAGAATAAAATGCATTATATACTACTTTGTTTTTAAACTAGCATTTCACATATATTCAAATACACATTTTTCTAACATATATATATATATGTATATATATATATATATATATATATGTGTGTGTGTGTGTGTGTGTGTGTGTGTGTGTGTGTGTGTGTATGTATATCTAATTACATTATCTGTATAGAACTTCTTTTTATATTTTACACACACACACACACACACACACACACACACACACACATGTGTGTGTGTATATAGATGTATAGCTATACATCTATATTGCGACAGCACTGATTTTGGTTTTCTCATATATATATATATATATATATATATATATATATATATATATATATTATATGTGTGTAAATATATGTATATATATATATAGAGAGAGAGAGAGAGAGAAATGCTGATATATGCATGTTCACATATAAGACATATCATGTAAATCAGTGTTTTTCAACCGTTCGGTCTCTAGGGCTCACTGGTGGGGGGGGGGGTGCACTGGCAAGGAGACTTATTTATTTAATTAAAAAACATGTTTTTTTTTTGTTTGTTTTTTTTTAAGGGTGTTCTTCTTTAACAAGAATGCCCTTTGTGCCAGGTTGCACAAAAGAGAAAGATGTGTGCAACCAGCTTTCATCTTCTGTATCTGTGCGACCTGCTGTTTCATCTTCAGCACATGTGGAATTTGAATGCCAGAGGTCATTTGAAATGCAGACCATGAACGGACAAGTGAGAGTTAGGTGTGTGTGTGTGTGTGTGTGTGTGTGTGTGTGTGTGTGTGTGTGTGTGTGTGTGTGTGTGTGTAAAAAGAGGGAGGGAGGTGTCTCTCAACTATCCAGATTTTCGCAGAATTTCCAGAATGTTTGACTCATATTTTTATTCTGTTCCTCATAAAATTTGTGTTTTTTGGGGTTTACTGTGGCAAATCTTTGAGGACAGAATTCATTAACTAATGACAGACAGTTAAGTTTCAGACTTCATATCCTTCAGATAACTCATGATAACACAATATCTTTTATTCTAGCAACTTTATAAGTTTGTGACAGCAATATGTAAAGTTTGTCCCTATTTTGGGGGCTTTGTTCAGCCATTATTTTTGGCTTTTTTTTGCTAAGAGGTTCAGAGACACGGTGTGTGTGTGTGTGTGTGTGTGTGTGTGTGTGTGTGTGTGTGTGTGTGTGTGTGTGTGTGTGTTTGTGTGTGTTTAACAGGTAGGAAAGTAGATGTGTGCATTTTTATGTGTAAGAGGGAGGTGGGTGTATGTATGTCTACGAGTGAGTGAGGTAGGTTATGTGTGTGTGTAAGAGGTAGGTAGCATACCTCTCAACTGTCCAGATTTTTGCCTCATATTTTTGGTCCGTTCCTCATAAAAATGTCTCAAGTTTCAGACCTTTGGCATACAATGCCCAAACAGAGAGTATTTTAATTGGTTCCTTATAAATAATGTTTTTTTTTTTTATTTCTGCCTTAGCTTTCCCTGAAATAATTATCCTATTTTCACTTGTCCCCAAGTATAGAAAGGTTGAAAACCACTGATGTAGATTGTTGATTTTTCTGTATTCTTAAGTGTTATTGAGCTGTGTATTTATTTTTCCACAGCACTATGAAACCAAAATTACTTCAACAGCTGAATTTAAAATAAAATAGGAAAGTATATTTTCCATTAAGTATACAGTAATGCATAGATATTTCTAAATGAATAACTCTCTCTTTTCAATGAACACTTGAAGAAATAAAAAAATGGATACAGAAATTATGTATTCCCAAGGAGTAATGAGCAAAATTTCAATGACATAACAATAGTTATATGGACAAAGATTATCAAAACTGTGTTTTCTTAAATGACAACACTACATTTTATGGATGCTTAGCCATGAAGTACCATTTATTTACTGCTAGAGACAGGGTTTACTTTATGCTTTCTTCAAAACTCGTCAGACTAGCATGAGTTGTAATCTAATGTCCTGTCATGACTGGTACGACAATACAGCAATACTTTGGAAATGATACCAGAAACTCTCACCAATTATTATTTGCTGCCCTAGAATCATCCAGAATTCTACCTATCTACATCTCTACATAAATACTCATTCAGCTGTCCATGCAGGTATCAGTGTGAAATGAATACCCAACTTCTAAGTTTGTACTTTTGCTGTAATAAATGTTGCCTATGCAAGCTCCACTGTTCTAAACATATGACTCTCAATGCAGAAACAGTTACCAGTGTGCTATTGCTCTCTGAAAACATGTAGTAGCTTTTATTTCTGTCCATCTTGGTTCACCTCATTCTGTATATATCTATCTATCTATCTATATATATATATATATATATATATATATATATATATATATATATATATATATATATATATATATGTATATATTCTGTGTGCCCATGACTGGAATGACTACAATGCACCATTTGGTAAAATATGTTGCTGATGGAGTCATACTGACATTAGAAGTTTCCACATTCATGAAGTGGTGATCTTGATCATCCAAAGAGAAAAAAGAAGCTCTTAAAGGAAATGTGCATTATATTTATACAAGGGTTATAGGGTGTTGGCCCTATCATTCACTCAGATCAAGTGAGAATCGTAGGGTAGATCCATGTTTATCTGCTCCACCATTACCTCGTTCCAAATCCCTCATGAGACTCTTATGGAAATACTGCTCACATCTTAATGACAATAAATGTAAGCAAATTACCACATTATTGCTAACCATAGAGCCTCTTCAGTCTCTAAATGCATGATTATTACCTTGATAAATTGAATTCTGTTGCTGTTAATCCCAATATGCTAAGACTGGTGACTTTAAAAACATATCCATTAAATATAAATTCAATATGACAAATAATAAACATGGGCAGTAGGGCCTTCATTTAATTAATATTAACTCTATTGATCATATAGTCCAAGTTCCCACCAGAGATAACAATGTATTTAACTTCATATTTATAAATGTTACTTATGCCTGGGCCGATACTAAGGTAATTCCCTCTTTTATTAGATCTGACCACCAAACTGTCATCTTCTCCCTCAAAACTAGTATTATCCTGCCTAATAACACTATTATAGTCAGAGTTTTCTCCAAAACCAACATAATATCGCTGTTTAATGCAGTCAATAATGTTTCTACATATCTCTCTGACTTCTGCATCCATCTAAAATAATGCATAGAGAATTCCATCTCTATCTGATATATACATAATGAAAACTTCAAAAATAAATTCCCTTGGTAAAACTCTTGAAAAGATTTCCCATCTCTCACTATACAAAGGTACTAAGGCAGGCCATCAAAGAACTCAATCACTTCATTAAGAATGAGGTAGGAAATGAGCTAAACGTAGTCACCTGCTTCAAGGATGAATGTACGCCTTTCTTTTTAATAATTTTGTATTAAGAATATTAGAAGTAACATTCAGTGATGCAGTGAGCTACTGTCAAACAGTGCTATCCATTCTAATCTAGAATCCATAGCCGAATTAATTTCCATTATCACCCTTCCCACCCTCCTCAGTGCTCCATTTCTTTAATTACTAAGCTTCCCTTCCTCTAAAATCACTAAGTATCAGATCCCATGGCCATATCTAAAACCAAAATCAATAGATTCATGAGCTCAAACCATGTACCAGGTTCTCTTCTCATTAATATGAACCACAGCATTGCTAAACCACTTCTTTATCTTTACATCTCGAGTTTCAACACTGGGTATGTACCTGACCTCTTGAAAGGGTCATCATAGTTGCACTTCACTAGTGTGGTTGTTCCACAGACTCTGGCAACTATCACCCTGTTAGCATCACTTGCAGTATTTGTATCTTCATCAGCTTATCAGACAATGAAATCGGTGAGTTATAAACACAAAATCCTTGTCAATTTAAAAAGGTAGATTACACCTCCTTAACCTTGGTTAATTACTTACTTATATAAATATAATGGATGTAATTGAAAGTGGCCATTTTGTTCATACTACCTTGTGTGCTTGTGTGACCTTTGCTAAATCCTTTAGTAGAATTCCTCATGCTGACATTATTAGCAAACTCACTCTTCTAAATATAAACTCCATTCTCACCTGTTGAATTTTAAAGTGTCTCTCTGAGTCTATACAGTAAGAACTGATGGCACCCTCTCATCTAAAAGGCAAGGCAGTCTGGCATGTTGACAAAGAAATGTAAGGCTATGGTTGTTATGCCTATATCCTTCAGCAGTGAAGGGTTTGATTCCCACAACCTCTATTTGTTTACTATGTGACCCAACACCTTAACTACATATTCTATTAAAAACTCCAACACCAAGACTTAAAAACAACCAGAAATCAAGCCAAAGAATGCCAGACCATCAAGTTAGGAACCACTCTTTAATAACAAAGCTGAGTGCTTTCATTCAGGTAGAAGGACTTCAACAGAAATAATAAAACTATAGTTTCAAGTTCTATGTTATTAATCAGGTTGAGATTGGTCCCCGAGGGCATCATGAGAATGACATCCTCGAGCTTATGGAGCTCAAATGGCAGTTAAGAACCAGTTCTATAGCCTATCCATGACTTAATGAAATAGTTTCTATTTCTAGTGTATTGAGACTTAAATCAGCTTTAATTATGTAGGATGAGCTGGTGCCTGCTTAGTTTGTTCATAATACTTTGCGTGTATTAAATGTATTCATGACTTTTTATATTTTTTATATCTTTACATATTAAGACTAGAAATCTATCTTTTTTAAACGTCATTATTTATTACATTTACAAGTTTCAGAGTTTAAGTTTTATCTGTGATGTTCGTTATTCAATGTTTATACATTTATTCATTTTTTCTTTTAGTTTTAAATGAAACCTTTCGTGCATTTGGATATGTTGTACTCACATGGAGGAACTAAAAGGGCTTGATTGGGGAACAAGTTTGTCATGTGACATGATTTAAATGTATAAAAGGTATAAGTATAGATTTATTTGTTCTGATGAAGTCCTTCTACCTGGATGAAAGTGCTTAAATTTGTTATTAAAGAGTGATTCCTAACTTGACAGTCTTTGACGTGACTTTTTATTATTTAGCTACTGATTCTGGCAGCCTGTGCTGATTCCTTATCTAGTGCCCCTTTAACTTTTGAAAAGAAAAAATGTCTCCCATACTTGAGAACTATGGCAAACAAATATCTCTTGTTTAAAAATGCAAAAATGTTGCAAACCACTTGCTGTATTATATGCCAGACACAATGTGCTAAAACTCATGCACTATTTCCACAAATGCAGTTATGGCATTCATTTTTGAATGTCAGTAGTGCACTATTAATTAGCATATCCTGATTGTGCTCTCAAAAAATTGCCACCTGTGCCCCACAGTAGTTATACCCCTCACACAACCCTAAGCAAGCTACTTAACTAGAGGATGCTCCCAGGCTGAACCAACAATGAGGCCTGGAATGGGTCAATGTAGATCAGTGCTCTACTCTGAATGACAAATAAATACATTTATACATACACGCACATATATATACAGAGAGAGGGAGACAGAACAGGTACAATTTACCTATTACAGAGAAGAAATCACGCTAATGTTTTTTGTCTGTATGAAATTACTGAGACAAAATTACCCCTCTGGTGCTATACAGGTTAGTAGTTACCATGTGGTCATTGTGCTCATTGCAGTGTTTACTTTTAAAACAAGGCACTTCACATCAACTAATGCTGGTCAAATGGCCGACATCAGATTAACTGTAAGGTGCACTGAGGGATATATTTAGCATTGTGCCAAATGGGGTTTTCTGCAAGGAACAGATGTCTCTCCCCCTCAGACAAAGAATGTTACTTCATTTCAGACACATTAACCGGTAAGGAAGGAGGCAGAAGTGCATTATACAGACATGCTATTGTTCACACTCTTGCCCATTTGTTTGTATTGAAAGGGATTGCACTGCTGGATGTACTGATACACAAAAAACATGATCTACTTTATAGAAAACAAAAGCAATGGATTATTAAACTTGGGGAACTTGGGGGGGGTTGTTCTCTCCAGGTCTTAATGAGCATTTTTAAATTAGATTATATACTTTTTATTTTGTCCTAATATTCATTTACTAGGAAACATTTTCCCTGCCTGTGAGTATAGTTTTGATTGTAGTAAACAGAAACATGAATAAGTGATCTAATTAATTATTTATGAATGCTGAAATAGACTTTTCATTTGCCTCTGGGCTGCGCTTGTTTTCTGATTTCAAAAGCAGATGGCACTGATTGTAATGATGTGAGACAGTGCCAGGTATGCCAGAAGATGTAGGGCAGTGGATGTATAACATATGCTAGCATAGCTAGCTGGAGTTTCATAAGGAATTATATGTCATTTGTATATTAAACTGATTTGTGCAGGTGCTTGTGTTGAAAATGTATTTGTAAAGCTGCTTGTGTTAAAAATGTACCAACAGTGGGTCCTGCTGGACAGAAAATAAATACACTTGTATGTCAGACTGTATTGCAACTATTGAAATTAATATATTGTAACTGAGGATACTGGAAGAGAATAAGTTAATCTCAGTCCAACTAACTTTGAAAAATTGTCTGAAATTAAATTACTTGGTTTAGGCCATATAGATTACATCTTACAGTTCTAATAGCAGCAAGAGACAAAATGTTTCTGAAAACCAGTAATAGGAATCCTACTGTTTTGTCCTTAGGGGTGAATTAATTGCTACCCTGGAAGGGTTGAAGTTTTTGAAATGGTTTTTAAGCTTTGAGATGCTATAACACATCTTAGCAAAGCTCTGTGTTTCTGTATTATGACATATATGTGCTAGATTCTGTTTCAGTTTCTCGTAAAAGGGGTAGTGTGGGAACCAGATCTCAGATGACCATATGTATGTAATGTCATTCTGTAATCCAGCACTGAAATAATGGTTTAATACCAGATATGACAAAAGTCTCAGAGTGGTCTGTTTGTGAAACCTGACAAGAAGGAAGACCACTCATCCACTTCATCTTGCCTTGCTTTAGTACGTAGTGAGTGAATACTAATTCTTTAGATAAGTCAGTAAAGTATTGTTAGATCAGTTAATGATTGTTTTTTCTGTATTTGTATGAACCTATCCATCTGTGCTATTTTTAATAATTCCTGTGATTGAATATCTGCTGTTTATTGTAAATAGATATTTAGTATTTTGTGTACCTTTATTTATTATTAAAATATATTTAAGCTTTTCATTGTGGATGGTCTTTTAGAGAATATTTTACCTGTGATAGTTCTTATATTTATTTGGTGAAACTGCAGCTGCTCCTGAAAGGCTTGCTGCATTGGTCAAAATACTACTGACTGTATTAGTATTAATTTTACTCAGTATAATTGGCTACCTTTGTAAGATCCTTAGAGTAACTGCCTTTGGAGTGTTCTGGTGGCAGTATCTACCTTATAGTCTGTAGGATAGCTGCTAAATCTATGCCAGCCTTTCCCGTGTGTGTGTGGGTGTGTGTGTGTGTGTGTGTGTGTGTGTGTGTGTGTGTGTGTGTGTGTGTGTGTGTGTGTGTGTGTGTGTGTGTGTGTGTGTGTGTGTGTGTAAATCTCATAGAGTGTGTGTGTCAGCCACTTGGAGAAGGGATACAGAGCACTTGTTTCACAGAGAGGGTGTTGGAGGACTTGGCTTGAAAAACTCAGCTAAGGACTCAACTCTACAGCTGTTGTCAGTGTGGGGTCTTATTTGGAGCCTGGTGAGAGAGAGGGAAACCCATCCCCACAATGATAGTGGGTTCCATGTGTGCTCTTCATGGAAATTGTGCTGGATGCAGATAATTGCATCTGGAAATATTGCGCATATCTATTTTTGTTCCAAGTGAACATCCCTCACTGGTGTCAGTGGTAAGAATTGAGGCTCCTTGATTACTGCCCCAGAGCAGGGACATCACATATCGGTGAGCAATGGTGTGGATATTAATTGAACCTCTGTAGCCTATTGACAGCTGTCACTAAATGTGTGTGTGCTCTCAGCAGCCACAAGGTAAACATACAGAGTTTCATTTTCACAACAGTTTTATTTATTTTTTGTTAGTTTAGTTTAGTCAGGGAAAACAGGCAAAGATGTCAGCAGAGCATTATGGCAAGCTGACAAAGAACCAGTTGGTCAGTGTATGAAGCCAAAGGAATGGTGCATGCCAATCTGACTAAAGAGGAAATGATTTCAGCCTTACTTGCAGCTGTAGCCCAGACCACCTTGTCAACTTTTTCATGTTATATATATTATATATGGGATGTGCTTTGCATTATGGGAAGTGGCTCTGTGTACTAGTGATATAACTTTGGGATTTACCAAATTTTTCTGCATTGGGGTGGGTGTGCATGTTAAGTCTTCCTTGGCTAATTTAGGGAATAGTGCTATTCTTGAGCATGTCTGGTATTGTGTGGGAAGTCTGTGTAGAGATATTGATAGGGAAAGGGTTTTTGGTAATGTAATGTGCCTGTCCTTCTGTATGTTTGCTAAACTTAACACTGCACTTACCCAAACTGTGCAGATTAACTTATTAAAAATACTTTCCCTAACAGTATCACTATTAAGACATGTGTAAGACACTACTGTTAGCTTTTTGTTTTATTTTGGTTTGCTTGTTTGTTTGTTTGTTTGTTTTGTTTGTGTAGGTCACCTGTGGTGCAGTTAGGGCTGTTTGCTTTGTTCTACATGTCAATGTTTCTGCAAGGCAATCTTTGATAATTCTCTCATATATGTACAGTAGATATAGTTTCATACATAAATACATATATATATATATATACATACATGTGTATCTCACATCATTAATGGTGTCTCTGAGGGTGATAATGTGGTTCCTTTTCATATATAGTTTTACAATGGGAAAGCAGATGTTAAATGTCTATGGCTAACACGGTTTACCAGTGAGAGAAAGCTGGGTGCTATTGTTGACTGCTTAATGGATGCTCATATTTTGCAAGAGGAATGTTGCAGATCCAACCCTTGGTGCACCAGCCATGACGTTAAAGTTAATGTCAAGAAATTTAATGCAGACTTCTTTGAGAAACAAGTTGATTCTACTAATTCCACATAAAAGGGGCCTTGTTTAAAATCAACACCATTGTTAGAGATCTAGGTACATTTAGCAACAATGAACTTTCCATTTATTTTCATTATCAGCTGCAGTTAGAAACCTATATTACCTTTACCTTTTAATTACTCAGGATATATCTTCTAGGTAATGTCTTTGTACAACTCGATGCCAGAGCTTTTCTTCCCAGGCCTCTGCTGAAAATGGACCTGGTCCATTCGAAATTTCCCAGTTAACAAATGTAAAATAAATAAATAAATAAAATAATGGTCCAAGAATGTCATAATTCCCTTCTATTCTTCCACCAACATGCCAGTAATAGAATATAGTGTACTCTTTAAAATGCACTATTCTATAACCCTTGCTCAACTACAAACACTACAAACATTTCTAACTAAAAACATCAAACAACTAGGTTGCTTTACCTACTTAGATAGACTAAATTCCCTTTCACTTTTCTCTTTCTCATGCTGGCTAAGTGTGAGTTGAACTCTGCCTCCTCTTCCAAGCTATGAAAGATTGTGTTCAAATATACCTCCTGCACCCAGAAATACTGATAGTACTAAAATCACTTACTGCAAAGAGCTTAAACTTCACTGCAATATAAACTACTTGTCTAGGAGAGATAGGTTCTTCACACAAAGAATCCACTACCTATAAAACAAGGTCTGCTTACATGTCAAACACTATAACATATTGACCTCCATCACATTCTGACTTGATAATTACATTACTCATGGGGTAAGTATTATGTCCATCACTGAAGGGGTTTGTAAAGTCATCCACTAAAATCTCCAGGTTACATGCTAAGCCCTATATGGTCATCCAGGCCATCTACCTGGTTAGAGCCTATGAATCTATAGATATATGATGTTACTGATGAAAATTCCTCACTAACTCAAGCAGTTCACCTGTTTAATATATGGAATGTCATTTGCTATTTTGTATTAGAGAGCAAGAAAAAGAAAGGAGGAATGTTGCACTTGTTAAAAACAGTGAATTGCAAACAAAGCATTAAGTTGTTAACTCTGTGATCACCTACATGACCCAGTGTGGGGTTATAAGAGAGCTGTACCCAAACTGATAAGCAACATGTGCAGAGACAATGCCAACTCACACACACACATTCGCGTGCACACACTCACATACACACACACACATGCACACACACACACACACACACACACACACACACACACACACACACACACACACACACGCACACACACGCACACACATGCACACACAAATGACACACACACACACACACACACACACACACACACACACACACACACACACACTCACACACGCATGCGCACACACACACACACACACACAACAAACACATACACACATGTCCGTGAATGCACACACACACACACACACACACACACACACACACACACACACACACACACACACATATTCACTCTTTACACATGCAAAACATTCATGCTCTCAGGTAGCACATGCACTTTCTAGCAGTGAGTAGGATCTATAACCTATTCATCTACATTATAGTTTGGAATGTTGGAGGAAACTACAGCACTTAGCAACAATCCTTATAGATACTAGTAGGATGTGCAGACTACACACAGGATGCAGCCAAGACAAAAACTGAACTGGAGAACCATGTGTGAGGCAACAGAACAGATCCCAGCTTAAATGGAAGATTTGGCAATGGTCCATGTCACATTTGCAGAGATTGCATGGATTAATGAAAAAAAAAACAGTTAATAGCAAATTTAAGTTCTGTTTCAAAAATGGTCATAATAAAACTGGAATTGATCATGACAGATACTCTTGCCTTTATTAGTACAACAGCTGACTAAGATTTCATGTGTCAAAATTTCATTAGATACTAAAATAGCATATATTATTCTGGTATATCAAATCTGCTATATCTAGCTAAAGAAATGAATAATCATATGGTTAGAACCCAGCTGAGATGAAAAATAAATTCTATTTCACGCTGATAATCTTCATTAAGTTTTAATTGTCAACAAGTGATTTGCACCACTTATAAGAACACAATAGGATCTGTCTGTATTAATCTTTGTAATATAAAGAGTTATTCCCCTTACCTTCTTGGGAGAATTACAGCTTTTATTTGATTGCATGGCGAGCTACATGATATGCAGTAATATGTGCCTAAAACTCATGGCAAAGGCCAACATTACTGCTTCACTTCTGCTTGCTGTCTCTCCAGAAACACCAGCTAGCACTGATGCTGGATTTCTAACACTATAATACAGTATAGTTGCTATAGTTTGGGCTGCATATGTAGTTATATTATTCATGAATGAAAGTGCAGGTATTCTATAGACAGACAGCCACTCTGAAGATAATGTTGTTCCCTTTTTTGTGGGGTATCTTTGGGATTCTGAAGTGGATGACTGATCCTGATGAACAGTGAAACCACAAGTTAGGATATGAGAGCGTATATATGCCACGTCATAGGCTAGAGTTCCTCCCTTTTTTTTCTCCAACTCTCAGGTGCCGTCATATCAGTTTATGGAAGTAACAGTATAAGTGCTTCATGCGACTTCAGGGGGAGCAAGAAATGAATTCCACCTGCATAATTTAAATGAAGTGACAGTTTTGAATTTTCTATTTCTGACTAAATCATAATTAAATATTCAGATATTTCTTATTTGTAGTTTTATGTATCACTCATGGGCTAAGGAAGCCCATGACTAGCTATTAGGCTTAAGGGAAACTAAGAAGACAGAATGTTCATAGATTTAGGTTAGTGTGAGCCACCCCATCACTGAGATCTGTGGTCAACTCCCATCTCAAGAAATGTCAGCCTGCAATCATTTTTTTATATACTGATTCACATTATATGAGCCTACAAATGGGAGTGACAGGCTCCCCACTTTAATTCTATCTTATGTGATGTAGACAAAAGGAAGAGTAAATATTTAGGAGATTGGATGCCACCCCCATAGAAAACTGCAGATTTTTTTACATAGAGCATATAAGTGACTCTTGACAAACCTTATGATTGTAGGGATCACATAAAATATTCTCAGTCGTCTGTGTTTTAATGCCTATTGTCCCCAGTTAACATACTGTTCTCTACCTGAATACATCCTTGTCAATATGTCTGTATAAGACATGGGATGAATAAGGTTAACTTGCACATTTCTTGTAGTCATTTGCTGAAGGCTTAAGGATAGCATCCCCAATTCATTATTACCTTTATTAACTCTTGGGGTCATACTAAAATTATATTATAAGAGATAGATCACTTATTGAAGGCTCAAGGATAGCATTCCCCATTCATTATTACCTTTATTAACTCTTGGGATAATGCTAAAATTATATTATAAGAGACTGATCACCTATTGAAGGCTTAAGGATAGCATCCCCCAATTCATTATTATCTTTATTAACTCTTGGGGTCATGCTACAATTATATTATAAGAGATATATCACTTGTTGAAGGCTTAAGGACAACATCCCCCATTAATTATTACCTTTATTAACTCTTGGGGTCATGCTAAAATTATATTATAAGAGATAAATCACTTGATGAAGGCTTAAGGATAGTATCTCCCATTCATTATTACCTATATTAACTCTTGGGGTCATGCTAAAATTATATTATAAGAGATAGATCACTTATTGAAGGCTTAAGGATAGCATCCCCCATTCATCATTACCTATATTAACTCTTGAGGTCATGCAAAAATTATATTATAAGGGATAGATCACTTGTTGAAGGCTTAAGGATAGCATTCCCCATTCATTATTACCTTTATTAACACTTGGGGTCATGGTAAAATTATATTATAAGAGATAGATCACTTGCTGAATGCTTAAGGACAGCATCCCCTATTCATTATTACCTTTATTAAATCTTGGGGTCATGCTAATATTATATTATAAGAAATAGATCATTTGTTGAAGGCTTAAGGATAGCATCCCCCATTCATTATTACCTATATTAACTCTTGGAGTCATGCTAAAATTATATTATAAGAGATAGATCACTTGTTGAAGGCTTAAGGGCAACATCCCCCATTCATTATTACCTATATTAACTCTTGGGGTCATGATAAAATTATATTATTAGAGACAGATCACTTGTTGAAGGCTTAAGGACAGCATCCCCTATTCATTATTACCTTTATTAACTCTTGGGGTCATGCTAATATTATATTATAAGAAATAGATCATTTGTTGAAGGCTTAAGGATAGCATCCCCCATTCATTATTACCTATATTAACTCTTGGGGTCATACAAAAATTATATTGTAAGATATATGCCACTTGTTGAAGGTTTAAGGATAGCATCCCCAATTCTTTATTACTATTAGTAACTGTTAGGATCATGCTAAAATTATTTTATAAGAGATATGCCACTTGTTAAAGTTTTAAGGATAGTATCCCTAATTTATTATTTCTTGTACTATTCTTTACACATTGCGTTACACTAAAATGATAAACGACAGTAACAGTATTGTCCCCATAAATCCCAGCTTTTAAGAAATGGTTAGTAAGTTATTGCTGATTGTTCTCTTTCAACAATGTTTATACTAGAAAAATATTATGCATCATTAGTTATTCTTCAGTAATAGATATATAGTTTCTAATGTTTTCATGTCAATATGAAAACCGTAAATGTTTCTACAAAAATAGAATGAAAAGCCCAGAAATGAATGGGCAGCTATTAATGAAATGGTCGCATTATAAATAATCGGGTTACATTTTCATCCAGAAGTAAAAAATTTTTTTTTTCAAAACTAAGAGCAAATGTTCAACTCAAGACATGTTTGAAAACAGAAATAATCTTACATCAACAGGTTTAATATTGGGGAATAAGAGCTTTTGCACATATCTATTACAGGGAAGGTACTGAAAATGATGTATTTGTGTCAGACATCATTTTTTTCACAACACCTTAAACAGACATGCCCATCCATTACTGATGCATTATGTTGTCAAGCAACACTGCCTACTTCCATTAACATTTCATCAGCAATGAAAACACATTTCACACCTCTTCTCATTATGGTTGTAACAAGCAAAAGTGTTTATGACACTCTGACACTGGTGGGCACAGGAACGCCCATTGCTTTTGGCAGTAGCAACAGTTTTTAACATGCACTTTAAACAACATGTGTTTACATTTCTATAATAATTTCTGACAGAGTCATATTGTCTTCTCTGTATTGTAAATCTTAATGTTATTACCAGATAACAACACACATATAAAACGATATTTAGTGCGCATTTCGTTACCGAGCTGGGCAATCACGAGACTGCAGCTCTTCAATGTCTTTATTTTATTATTATCCCAAGGTGCAATTGTCTAATTTCTGGGTATGATGAGACCTTTGGTCAGCTTGCTGATTGAGTTAATATGCCATATTAGGCAAGTAAAGATTATTGGAAAATACCTCTCAGCATTGTTGGTCATGGACCATAGCAGATTGTTCAGGCCATGATAAAGCAAGTTGCAAGACAATTTCAGTCAGTTATGCAGCTGGTCCACTATTAACAATCTACTAATTAACTCCAGGAAAAACAATATTATGGTCTTTGCTTCAACCAAGAAATCATCCACTATTCCTCTGATTTTTTTTAACAGATCTTAATTGGAACATAATGACACCGAATAGAGGTGCCTAGGCCTAATACTTGACCAGGCCTTTTACTTTATAACACATGCAGATTTTGTAACCAATAGAGTCCTTGGTGAATTCAAACTATGTTACAGGATCAGTCACCTCCTTTTACCTGTTACTCACAGGGCAATTAATAAAAATATTTTAATACCAAAACTTGAACATGACCATGCTTTTCTCATTATGCATTCAGACCACAATACTCACAGAATACAGATTGATGAGAATAAAATCTGCAGATTAAATCTATTAGCAGACCCCCCCCCCAATGCACCATTGAATTATGCTTTCCAAAAGGCTTTCAGTGCCTCACAGGGACACTTTATTTCTAAGTACTCTAATCTGCAAGGAGATAAAGCATGGTCATTGCCCCTTTTAAGAATGAAACTACTTCTTCATGACAATCCTTATGTGCTCATAAGTTTCCAGGGCAGCAATTTGTCTCTGGTACATCCTCCATTTAAAACTGCAGTAGGTGAGACAGCCTTCAGCAAAATGTTGAAACCATTGATTCAAAGATGCACTTTAAACAGTATTGCTTTACTGAATCTACCTGTGACTGTTACAATGAGAAGGGATAGGTAAATTACCATCCAGTATTATGAATAGCAGAATACATTTAATAAATGTTTTCAGCCTCTTAATGTGTCATCTTATATGCAAATATATTGCATGCATATACAATTTTATGTATTATATGTATGACTGCACTGTAAATGCATTTTCTAGCATGCATTTTATATATATTTTCTCAGTGCACTCTGATTTGATCTTTTAATCTTGTCCTGTCTGCACTGAGTCTCATAATTACGTTTTCAATTTAGCTATGCACTCATTCTGGATTTAATATTTTTGATTAGAAAGACCATGATGTATTTTCTGCTCTTTGAGCTTAGGACATGGCTGAGAAGGGTAAACAGACCTGTCCACTTACCTGGTCAACAAATACCAAATAAATAAAATGTATTTATTTATTTGTTTGTTTATTTATATTTGTTGACCGGGAGTGTCCGACTGGACGTAGATCCATTTTCAGCGGAGGCCCGGGGAGAAAAGCTCCACAGCTAAAATAAACAGACAGTAGTTACATTGGATTACATAGTGATTAACAATTTACATAGCAATTACTTACAACATATTTACAGATGAAGAACATAGTACATCAGTAGACAACTAGAATCTTTATCTGTGAAGTACATAACAGACATTAACAAATGTTACAATAAGAAGTTCCTGCTGTATAATAAGTACTAGGCTTATGAGCATCTGAGCTTGCTATAATCAAGGTAGTTAGTGGAGTGGAAAGAAAGGTAGTGGTTGGATGGGGTGGGTGATATTAGAGTGAGAGTTGCAAGGGCATAGCCAGCATGTTTTTAGGTGCGCTTTTAGTAAAGTTTTGAAGTGGGTGCAGGATGGTATGGAGGTAATTGTGGGTGGGAAGGAGTTCCATAATTTGGCTATGGTGCAAGAGAATAGTGCTTCACCAGCAGAGTTATTGGCTTTACTGATCTGCAAGTGATTTTTGTCGCTGGATCTTAGTGGTCTGGTGGTGCGATAGGTTTGGGGTAGATTCTGGAGGGATGGGACATTTAGTGGATGGTTTACTAGTTTGTGGGCGTGTGAGAGTTGATACCATTGAAGGAGGTGAGGGAGTTCAAGCCAGCCCAGTTCAGCAAGTGAGAGACAGTGGTGACTACGGTAGGATGCCCCTGTGGCGAATTTGGCAATTATGTTGTAGCAGGTCTCTAGCTTGTTTAGATCGCATTGCCTTAGGTTGGTATATATTGGAGAGGCATAAAGTAGGGTAGAGATAAGGTGGGAATTTGCTATTGAAATCCTTGCTGCTTTGGTGAGAAGTTGCTTATTTCTGTATAACACTCCTAGTTTTTTGGGGACTTTTTTTATGGTCATGGATATGTGAATGTCACATTTTAGTTTATTGTCTATTTCCACTTCTAGCAATTTGGTGTGTTCAGTTGGGTATATAGTGGTGCTGTCTTTTGCTGTGATGTTAAAGTGAGAGTTATTTTTAGTATGTTTGGTGGGTTGGAAGATGAGTAGTTTAGTTTTGTTCAGGTTGAGTATTAATTGGGCATCAGATAACCAAGTTTCAACAGAGGAAAAGGTTTCCTGTGTGACTTTTTCCAGTTTGGGTAGGGACTGGGCTGAGCAGATGATGGTTGAGTCATCCGCGTATTGTATGAGTGTGCCATGTTTGGTGGCAGAGGCTAGATTATTGGTGAAAACAGAGAACAGTAGGGGTCCAAAGATGGATCCTTGGGGAACCCCTATGGAGACAAGTAGTTGGGGAGATATGTCATTCTGCCATACAACGGATTGTTGGCAGTCTGACAGGTAACTCTGAAACCAGTTGGTGACTGATTGTGAGAAGGATAGGTTATTGAGGACAGAGATAAGTTGTTTGTGTGGGACCATGTCAAATGCTTTAGATAGGTCTAGGAAAGTAGCAGAGGAGAGATAGCCATTGTTTTTATGCTGATGGGTAGTGTTAGTAAAGGAGAGTAAGGCAGTGGTGGTGCTATGGTTTGGTTTGAAACCATGCTGAGCATTGGAAAGGAGGTTGTTAGTAAGGAGGTAGTCTGAGACCTGAGAGTGTATGCATCTCTCTAGTATTTTGGAGAGTGGAGAGAGAATAGCTATGGGGCAGTAAATGGTTAGTTCTGTGGAGGGTCCACATAAATAAAGAGTTCCACCTTTCTTTGTTTGGCTAATAAAATATGCCTGATATATTAATACTGAAAATATTCTTTATATACAGAGCTAGAGTCAGTTTAACTAATTATATCCCAGTACTGGCTCAAGTTTAATACAATTTATGTTTTTCTTAAACAAGTTGTCAGGATGACTTTCTGCTTTTATTGAGAATTCTAAGGTCAATACATGCTAGTTCATTGGAGCTGAGCCTTTTATAGTCACAGTGGAGATCACAGGAATATCTTTATTTTAAAACATTGTTTTTTAATCTTAAGCCACAATTTGCTATAGCTAGTCTCTTTGTCTACACATTTACAGTTTTTCAACATACATGCTTTTAAAGTGGGATGTTAGTTTCACAATCCTAAAATATTGGTGATCTCAGTGCCCAACCATAAATTCCTTTTGTAAATCCCTTTAAAGAGATACTTTGCTGCTTGCTTTTTGATCTCAATAGATTACGTTTCTAAACTCACCAAGCAAGCTCTTAATTGATTTTAACGGTCATGGTATATTAAGCCTATAAAATGAGAATCAAATTGTTTCTTCAATATATTTGCATAAATTACAGTTTACCACATGCTGTCATTAGTTATATTCTTATTCTTTTTACATCTGTTAGTACCTGTTTCTTGAACAGTGCATTGTTACTCTTAGTAATTCATTCCTTATTGTTACTAATATTATAATCACCTAATGTACTCCTTTTTTGCATGGAGCCTGCCTCTTTCATTCACATAACAAATAAAATGTTGATGGTTCATCATTTTTCTCGTTGACAGTTTATATGTGGCTCATCACATGTAAAATGATATTTAAAGTTTATTAGAGATCCTTCATATGGGATCTAGACTCATGAATTTTGAAAGCAGACATCTTGGCTTCTTATACACCACTGTTTATTACTGGATCTCCATAATTTTTCAGGAACATTGACTTAAATGTTACTTATTGTAATAACATGGAAATGAGGAAAACAGACAGCCTTGTCTTAGAAACTGAAAATGTATACTGGAAAAAATCGAATCCATTGTGAAACTTGGTTTGACGAAGGCACTGAGAAACCACATTGTTGAATGCAAATACTCAAAAATTCCAAAAGCTAGAAAGTAAATTGTAAGCATGTTTTGCAGGAGGATAACCACCTGTTACCCACCCCCTTGTGCACAAACATATCACCCAAAACAAAGGAGTCCGTGCTGACACACACTTAGATAGTGCAGCAGCATTGACTTCCTGTGGCAAACAGTCAATTGTGTGCTGCTCCTCAGCATCTTGTGGTTTGGGTACTTGATCCTTGAGGAATGTAATTTCAACCCCTTATAGATATACCAGAAAAATCTACATTCAAATATAGATTGCACCATCAAGGTCCTACTGTTTGTTGTCCTAGTCTGCTTAGGGCATATTCTTTCTTCCAGGGTGCTATACAAATAAGCACTGAATAACCAGTTAAAATTATGCATTTCATCAGAATCCTTTTCAATTCCTAGCCTTTTAAAGGACATGCTGATTCTTATATTTATCTTATTTATACTTCTATTGATTTATAATCAAAGTGGAATTTCTTTGATTGATTTCCTGGTTTCTGTATCAGTAGTTTAAGTCCCTCACCAGACATTACCTGGGTGAATCATGAAGTTAACAGGCTGTAGAAAAATTCAGAATAAGCACTTATAGTGAAAGGATGGTCTTTGTAGCACAGCATGGATGTTAAGAAGACAAGTTATTATTATTAGCTGCAGTAGGACCAGTGAATTGTACGAGTTATACATTTATTACCTGTAAGATTTAAGCTTAATTTAAACAAACTGATGCTTCCACTCCCATAGCATTATATTTACTGTATCCTGAAATTTTACAATAATCTATAAAACAGGAATGTAACAAGTTAGAATTTAGATACATTCTAAATACTTAATTGGCACTACTTCTATTATCTCAGTATTCGGCTTCCATTGTTAAGTAACAACACTCACTATTTAACTTCTCCTTGATTTTTCCATATGAAATCCCATTATGTTTTTGAAAGTAAGTTTACAACTATCAAATTGATTCAGTGGTTGACAGTCATAAATGTCTATGACATAATACTAGGCGCTTGCACTCAGTTTACATCCTGTCAGTGGGTTTCCAGTATTTGAAACTGTTGTCAAAGTCAGGGTAAGAAATGAAATGTAGGTATCTACTAATCTAACTTAGCATCATGGTAGTTGTGACAAATGGATGACACTGCCACCAAATGTGTCATGGATGTTGTCACCACTGTCACCAATGTGAAGGAAAAGTGGCTCTGATGGGGTATATATATCTCTAGTACAAAGCAAGTGGTGAGAAGAAAAGTCCAAGAGTGCACCAGGAAGTGTATCTACTGAGTCATATCATTGCTATCCATTAAGTTAAAGTAAAAGAAAGAAAAAGCACACACATATACATCAGTAATCAGTTCACAAAATTCAGCCTGGTCCCAAGAACAAAGGGAATATGCATTGCTGTCACTGACATGGGCTCCAAACAACTACAGATGGATTATATTACACACAGAATACCTACTGAGCTGTGTCTTTGGCCTAGCTAACCAGGCCTCTAGCTCAACTCTCTCTTTCTGAACCACAGTTTTGTACAATGGTCCCTTAGCCACAGTAAACTATTTTTTTTACAAGTTGCACAAACACACAGCAACACACACACACACACACACACACACACACACACACACACACACACACACACACACACACACACACACACAATTCTATGGAATGCTGGCATAAATTCTCAATTCCCCACAAATTTATTCCTGCGTAATAATCTTGCTAACATTCTGGAATTTTGGATATGGCAAGAGACCACCACCTACATGCTGTACTTGATTGCTCATGATTTTGACAGGTATAAAATTATATGCATTAACATTTTCAGTGGTAGTAGGCCCAAGTGAGCTGATGGGAGCCAGCTTATTTTCCTACAATGGTAAATGATAACCTTCTATTCAGATAATAAAAAATAATAATACACACACACACACACACACACACACACACACACACACACACACACATATATGCAAAACAGGTCACAGCAGCTTAAACGTTAATAAATAAACATTCTTCCTTAAAGAATAAAAAAAGCACCACAGGTGTTGATTAAACATGCAGAAGAATGAGAGGGCACACACAGTATATTAAAATAAATTTATATTATACTGGCATGGTAAGCACAGAAAAAAATGATCTACAGATAATCAAATATCCTGGGTATGTCTTATTAACTAACTCTGAATCTAACTGCTCTAAGTAATACAAATAATAGAAAGATACTGGCAGAGACATATGCAGATAGCATTTACATGAGTGTGCCAAGCAGACTAAGAAAATATTTCTGTTCATAGAACAAGGGATTACTTAATGTTATTTCTTCATAGAAAAATTGTATCAGCTTATTTTAGCTGTTTACTTTCCCACAACAAAATTAAGTAAACAAGTTGTTAGACCTGTGAAGGTCAAGGGCTTACTCACATCAGCCCATAAAGAATAGAAACTTCCAGTATACAGCATTGTGCTTATATTCATTAACTGTTTGCATTTTAATGCTTGCTTTGTTATACTTATAGTTACCTACTTCTTTGAAGTAGACCTTATTTGCATATTATGATGCTTTCTAACACAGGAGACACAAGAGATTACATGTTACATTTTATACAATAAATTCATACATTTTCCTACCTTTGATGTCCTTTTACATTTGTAAGAGAAAAAAATTGTAATGTTACATATATTTTGCAGACTAAATCTGTGACTAGTAAAGGAAAATATTAAAAGAAACATAGTATATTTAAATCAGTCTTCTTTATCCGAAGGTAGTTCATTGCCATAGCAGCTGTCACCTCATTATACATCTTCTCTCCCACTCAGTCACCAGCATTAAAAAATGTTGAAGTGTCATACACATAGACACACACACACACACACACACACACACACACACACACACACACACACACACACACACACACACACACACACACACACACACACCATATAAAACATTAGAAAGATGGACAGAATTAAACTGACAGGAGCAGAGCCTATACTAGCTCTGTAAGAAGGCACAGAGGCAATCAGGGTGGGCCAGGGTACTGCTAACGTTTCTAATCACAGGCATCCTGTTCTCACTCATGGTATGCACTTCATGCAGTGAGCCAGTATGACATATTTTGATATATGAATGGTACCTACACCAAGAGTTATAACCTCAAAAAGGCAGCAGGTGTGTCTATGCAGATAACATGGGGTCAGAGTTTAGATGTCAGTGCCTTTGTGTACCGTATTTATGTTTGAAAATACAGTTCCAGTACTTTGACACACTGAACAACAGAACTGACAATCAATTCAACCTTCTCCAAAAGTAAACAACTGTTCCTAATTTGCACAAATTAAACTCTTTTTTTATACGTACTGGTACATTGCCTCAGATCCCTTCCTACTGTAAAGTGTTTGTGTATGTTAATAGTAATATATTATTGTAATAATAAGCCAAGAGCACCTGTTGGGCCTAAGATTTAAAACCCATCCAAACCACACTTATTAGTAACAAAACTTATTGAAAGTACTTCTCAAAAGCAAGCACAAGCAAGCATATTTGCAGGTGGCTGAATGTCTTTTGTACCCCCAAAACATTATTTAAAATATAACAATACCAGGGGATATACTTGCTTTGGAGAAACTTTCACTGAAATTGTGGTTTTGATAAGATGAACCATGATGAGATAACCAGATCTTGGTATAACATTTGCAAGACAAGATCTCTGGATTTCATTTGAAACATTATTCCGTAATTTTATGCTGTAGAAACACTTTGTATATTATCAGCCTCAGCAAGCAGCATGTCAGTATCAAAATGGAACAAAAAAAGGTCATTGAAAAGTGCAAAGCTTGGCGATTTAGCCTTTAGTAAACTTGAACATGAGAGCTTGTTTAACAAAGTTTGATAAAAATCAGAATACTTTTTCAAATGATAGAGGGTTGTGGATCAGCAGAATCAGTAATAGGATTCATAGCTGTGTTTTCTGTTGGAGTAATGTGCTTAGGATCATAGAGAAATAAATTTGTTTTGAGAGTACTTGTATGCAAAAATGTATTATTTTATGGCTGTGGAGATGTCTTTAAGAACTTCCGTGTGTGCTACACGACCAATAGAACTGAAATGCTATGGGGCTGTTCTATGTTTTGACATAATTAAATAAAAAAATGCTGAGTGTGGCATCATTTGCATTGCATATCTACATTTGACATAAGCCGTGCATACAGATCAGTGCTGGCGGTCAGCATCAGTGAACTCTTGTGACCATTGTTCAGATATGTCACTTGAACAGGTTAAGTGGCAGGACTAATGAAGCATTTGCAAGAACTTACTTTATGGTGCCTACTATTTGTTCTGTTGGTCAGGGTTTTGTGTCATTATGTTTTACAACTTCTAATGAATAAACCATTAATATTCTAAAATTATGGTTTGTGATTTTTATCATAATTGTTCTAATTTAATCTTTTTCCTTTAATTATTTAGAGGAACTCAGAGTTCTTTCCACTTGTATGAAAGCTATAAGGCAGATAAAAAGGCTGGGGTAGGGCAGTTGCAACAATAATAAATATTCATTTACAAACATTTTCTGCAATTAACAATGTTATAGTTCATGGACTGAGAATTTAAATAAATTCCAGTTTTCATGCTGAGGTCTTTAACCATGCAACTGAACTCACTGTCACAGAAAAAGGTAATTTTGTAAATTAAACTGGGGAAAATATATCACTTCAGTTTAGGAAAAAGCTGCATGTCCCTTTCATCGAATACAATAAATGTTTTCATAAAAGATGCATTAAGCCTAATAAGATACTAATTATCTGTGTTTCAGTATTTAATACATTGTTCAAAGGCATAATAGAACATACGAAGATAAAGAGAAATACCATGTATGCAGTACTAAACGTACACCAGTTGTAGGTATCCAGTGAGTTGTTGAATATTTCTGGCTTATTTGATTAACGTTAGTTACAAAGTTTCAGGTTGTCATTACTCTCTAATATAAAAAGTAAAAGACAAAGAAAAAGCCACAACCCAGTGATAGAGAAATGAAACTCCCAAGTACAATCAATACATGAGTCTGTGAAGCTGCTTGGTGCTAGAGGAAATGAACATAAAAGGCTGGGAATGATTTCCTTATGTCGGCCTAACTTCCCTGACAGGAGAAAAATGCCAGCCCTATTAGTTCAAAACTGCACTTTGACGCTTGCATGAGCTGTGCTTATAGGACTGTAGGCCGTGAGTTTGGTGTTCTATACCAGTGGATATAGACCTCATAGACATGTGCAGGAGAAGGCACACAGCAAGGAAGGGCACAGAATACCCCTGCATTAATACAGGTACTCATCTCAGCCACCATGAGCAGAGGTTAGGAATGTAATCACAAAAACCCTGATACTTGTCCGTATGTGAGCTTCCAAAAAGGAACAATTGAAGGTCAACTGGCAACAAGGGAAAAAAACAAGATGGGAAAAAAGAATGAAAAAAAATATAAATGAAGGGTAAGCATAAGTTATCATGCCTGAAAATACTATGCTGTTGTTCCATGTTAAAACTACATATGTGTTATTTTTGTTGAAGATTGAAGTGTGTATTTTATTTCACAAGTAACAGCTACATATTTTGTCTTTGGATAATGTCACCACACGCTCATGCAATAAGACGTCTACCTGGATGTAAGCTGACTTACATAGTCATCATACATTTTATATCATAAAACCAGTATCTCTTGTTTTGAATATACTCAGCCATATATTCATATGATTAGCACAAAGAAATCCTGCTTGGAAAATGTATGAAAACACAAAGTCCAAACGACAAAAACTAGAAATGTTTGCACAGAAAAGAAGTACCAGAACCACACACCACGTACTTAATAAAAAAATAATAACATTTATTGAGCGCGCTTTCGAATAAAGACTTCTTCAGAATAACAGAATACTCAGTAAAATTCCATTTTAAAGCCACATTAAGCATGTCATAGGTGAAAAAAATGTACAAAGCTTGACATCATTTTCTCTTAACCTAATCACTTATAAAAACATGTCCACCCTACTTAGAAATCAAAGCACCAAATGTTAATAAATACAATATCTCTAAAAAATGTTGTATAAATAAAAAAAAAACATAAATTCATACACAAATGATTGCATATTCATGACTCTACCCCATCGTACATCATTCTGAATAAGTCTTTTGATGAAAGCGTGCTCAATAAATTTTATTATTTTTTATTAAGTTCGTGGTGTGTGGTTCTGGAACTGTTTTCTGTGTAAACATTTCTAGTTTTTTGTTGCATGGAAGGAGAGGTATAGATGGCCGCCATTACGAGCTCCGATATGGCTTTATTACTTCAGTCAGTGGCTACACTTTCTAATACTGTGGCAGAGTTAACCAGCAAGGTTGATGTTCTAATGACCAAGCTGAATAGCGGGTCAAATTCACTAGCTGACGTTCAACAGTCTAATTGTCAGTCTTTTCGGTTCTCTGGGGTTACGCCTGCCCAGAGAAATCAGTGTCAAGGCAATGAACGTCCTGAGGCAGATTACCCGACCAATGGGAATGCGAGTAACCATCAACCTGACTTGTCGGGCGTGGAGTGAACAGAGGGGAAGCTAGTACGCCTGTTGCCTTGGATCAATGGCTCAGGACTAAATTTAACATTTCTAACTTGGATTTGGCTGCTACATTTGAGTCGGGAAGCTTTGGTGAACAACTTAAATCCTTCCAGGTCTTTACATTTAAATACAAATGGCTGCAGCTTGAAAACAGCTAATTCCAGGTATGTTTAAATAGAGAACATATTCCTAAAGGCCTCTGGTCCTGGAAATTTCTGACTGGGTTAGTTAAAGATTCGCAACTGCATAAAGAACTGTTAAAACTTTTTAATAGACAGGGTTGCGAACTATTGCAATTATTAATGGCTGACAACCACAAGAAAATGGCTATGTTGTTGAGGGACATAAACAGACTTGAAGCCAGCATAAAAAGTTATTTATTATTTGATTCAAGACAAAATGAGCTTTTTAACATCTTTAGACTTGTGGATGTTGACTTGGAAAAACTGAAATTAAAGGAAAGAAAAGGAATTGCTAAGAGACAATTGAGACTATGAGGCCAATAGGGCCTATCCTGACCCCCCCTCCTTTGGGGGCAGCAAGCTGCATATTTGAATGGTAATGTTAACAGTGACTTGTGTGATTAAATTGATTGTGAAGTTGGTAACAACAGCATCAGTAAAGTCCCTTTAGACCCTGCTCCACTGAGACGATCAGAGAGGTTGTGGAACCAGAACAATCAGGGCCAAAAGAACTGGTGGCCTGGGTTCCAACCTCGACAGAATCAATGGAGGGGGAGAGGAACAATTTATTAGAACTAGGCTTTGTAAATTTTGAAAACATTGACAGTGATGGTGTAACTATTGTTAAAAATCTTTGTGGTGATTTTACTGTTTATAACTATAGCCACATTAATGCTGGGCCAGAATGGGCTGAATTATTTTTCAAAGGTTTCAACTTTGTGCCTGCAAGGAAAGCTAACTTAGTTGACACTATTTTAGAGTTGAAAATGTTTTGTAGGAAATTGAATCTTTCTATGTATTTTCCTGGTGATAATATGAGCCTTAATTCAGGACAGTTATCTAGACCTAGTTTGTTCATGCCCCCAGTTCACCGAATAGTGCAGATTTTTGAATCCCTTTGTGAGTTAGAAATTAGGGAAACCTTGACAAAGGGTAAACAGTTGACAATCTCAAATTTGTCAGAGTCAGAAACACTTCTGTTAAAGGATGTTTTAGACAGGGGTGATATAAGACTCATGAAACTGGACAAGGGAGGGGGGCTGGTGGTAATGGACAAGGAAGTATATAATGGAAAACATTTCAATATGCTTTTCAGCTCCACCTACACTGAAGTGTCAAAGAATGAGTTAAATTTAGCTTATAGGAACATAGACTTGACCTTAGAAGAATTACTCTTGAATGGGCAAATTAGCTTGGACCCTTTTGATGTTTTGAATTTCAAGCATCCCAAAATTCCAACTATTTTAAGAATTCCAAAGGTTCACAAATCTATAGTGGACCCTCCTTTGTGCCCAATTGTAGACGCCAAGGCGTCAAAGACTTTTTGCTTAGCAAAATACATTGAAAGTAAGGTCAAGTATGTATTAGATAATAGGCAATGGATGATAAAAGATTCTTGGGATTTTTTTGGAAAGGTCAAGCCTGAAATGTATTCTGATAACTTGATTATGGTCATAATTGATATTGGTGACCTCTTTTCTGTAATTCAACATAAAATTGGGCTTGAGCGGTTCTAGAATTACCTCTGTTTTAACACCAGTATGGATCACAATACTATCTTAACACTCCGTACTTGTATGGAATTAGTTCTTGGCAACAATTACATTACCTTTGAAGGCCAGATTTTCAAACAGACCCAAGGTGTGGCTATGGGTGCATGCTGTGCCCTGATATTTGCCAACATTGTCCTTGCCCATTGGGAAGCTCTGTATATATTAGACTCAGAATTTAAAAATATGTGGGCACTGTATGGTCATTATTTAGATGATTTGGTTCTCTTTTGGACAGGTAGTGATACAGATTTAGAAAGATTTTTCACATATATTAACAGTACTACATATTTTTTGAAATTTACAGTGGTTAAGGATGTTCACCAGATAAACTATCTGGATATCACCATTAAGAAGGACCATGATAGTAAGATTTTTACATCCCATTTATACAGGAAGCCCACATATTCCAACTCCTTGTTACATTTTCAGAATTGGCATCAATTTCAGCAGAAGAAGTCCCTTGTTAAAGGGCAATACGTTAGACTAGCAAGGATGATTTCTGAGGCAACAGACTTTTTGACTGAATGTAACACACTTCAGGACATGTTGGAAAAAAGGGGTTACCCTGCTGTCTTTGTAAATAATATTTTAATGAGGTTTTGGAAAAAAGACAGCAAGGTATTTACAAAGTTTTACTCTCTTCTGGTCTCCCTGAAAGGGTAGAGAATGAACACCGTACTGATAACAGATTGGCAGGGCACTGATTCTCACCTACACCTTGAATTTCTTTGACATAAATCAAATTATCAAAAAATGATGGTGTATTTTTAACTTTGACAATGAAGTGTCTTGTAAGGTTGGTACACAACCCCTAATTGTTTACAAGAGTGATATGCCTTTAAAGGGACTGGTTGAGAGAAAGAAAATGGATATTTTGGACACAACTGGCAATATAAAATGTGATAGATGTGCACAGTGTTCTTACATTGTGGAGGAATCAAAATTAGTAGGGAGAGGTTTTGGTACCATTCTGCCCAAGAAAAAATATTATTGTTATTCAAAAGGTGTGGTTTATATCGCAATTTGTGATTCCTGTGATAGTTTCTATATAGGAAAACTAGAGTCCTTAAACAAAGAATATACCAACACCTTTATGACACAAGACAGCATAATGAGGGCAATGCCCTCTATAAACACATCAAGAAGTTTCCAACACATTCTTTTAAATTTGGGGCTATTGACCATGTGGATCTGGGCCTTAGAGGGGGACCTTCAGATTTATACTTGGAGTTTTTGGAACTCAAGTGTCAGATTAGAATAAATGCATGTACTTTACTTATGCTTAATGATAGGTAGTCTCCTGGCCCCTTGCTAAGATTAAAATCAATGTATTTTATTTAATAATGTTTATTTGGGGTAGATTCATGAATATGCAATCATTTGTGTATGAATTTATGGCTTATTTATACAACATTTTTTAGAGATATTGTATTTATTAACATTTGGTGCATTGATTTCTAAGTAGGGTGGATAGGTTTTTATAAGTGATTAGGTTAAGAGGAAATGATGTTAAGCTTTGTGCCACTTTTTCAACCTATGACATGCTTAATGTGGCTTTAAAATGGAATTTTGCTGAGTATTCTGTTATTCTGAAAAAATCTTTTGACAAAAGCTCCCTCGATAAATGTTATTATTTTTTATTAAGTACATGGT
>NC_056728.1:1179087086-1179094586 GCF_019279795.1 Protopterus annectens | reverse complement strand
CATGGTCAACACAACGTACGACATGTGTCCTGACACGCGGAGAGTGGGTAGTGTGTAGTGGTTTGTTTATACCCCACCTGCACCCACAGTAAGGATGAGTGCTGTAGAGGAGGGGCAGGTGGGGGAACTATGGGTATGCAATTATGGGCCTAGGCATGCAGGTGTTGACTGGTGCATTCGTATTAGGACCGCCCCAGAGATGTAAGTAATATTCCGAAATGGGCATAGCTGATGCCCATACCTCTCAACCCCTAAGAGCAAATCCACTGGACAGGACATAAACCATTGGGGGAACAAATAGGGACCATACCCCTGAACTGTCCCCGATTTCCAGGGATGTCCCTAATTTCAACTCAATTTCTAACTCTGTCCCACTTAATCCCTCCTAAAACTAGTGACTTTTAGAGGAAAGGTGGTGAATTACATGTAATGAATAATGGCAACAGTTAAGAGTTATAAACATAATTTACCTCAGAAACTGTGTATGAATTCATATGCTCTGAGTCTGTCAATGTGTCAGGTTAATAGCAGTAATAATTTAAATGTGTCCCTGATGTTGTTATGACATGTCCCTGATTCAGTTGATATTTGTCCCCAATTGTATGAGAGGTCTAATAGGGGCAGAAAGCACATATTCCACCAACAACCTTAGAAAGATGATAGAATATTAGATATGCAGTAGCATGACTCGGCTGAAGGATGTGGGTTCAAAACCCAATTCTTTGTTTGTATGGAAGAGTGACAGTTCCCATGTATTAGCCAGACAGGTGCAGACTGTAAGAGGAACACAACAATAATATGAATCAAACTCTGGACAGGCCGTGGATTCCGTACAGTTGAACGACATGCTTTCACCTAATGGCAGCCATTCCCGATACTGTAGCCATGTAATCTGATGTAATAGGCATCACAAGGTAATATTGTAGTCCTCACTCCCACCCAGGGTGTGAGTCTGTGAGTGTCAGATGCAAACACAAATGCAGTGCATTTGCAAGTGTGGGAGCAAGCGGGTGTAAGCCTGTTTGGCCGCCAATATGCGAGTATTACACTGGTGAAGCAATGTAGAGGCTAACTGAGTGCAAGAAACTGTAACCGGAGGTTAGCATTGCTTAGCTCCAAGCAAACCCACACACACCTGCTCACAACTGCTTTAATGTGCCTTAATCACTCTGTATCTAACGGCCTTTCTTCTGCCCAGCAACAAAATAAACGGCCTCTGCAAGGCTCGAAACCTGGACCCTGCACACACAGCTAATGTGATTCACCAGTATGCCATGGCAGATGTGCAGACATCGGATGTTATCACAAACATATCATCCAGCACAGTCATTCAACAGTATAGGAAATGTATTCCATCATGTAGATGTATGTGTGTGTGTGTTTATGTCCAGATATAGATACATACATATATATAGATATATCATGAACATCCCATGTGACAACAAAGCATTACAAAGGAATGAAAAGGAAAACACCAGCAATGCCTGTATTATGTAGTGGTGTTGTCCTATGTAATATCAAGACTCCCTCAGACAGACATGTGTCATTCATACACTCAAACATTTGTACATTGGCCAAATACATAACTGCATTTTATTTACATTAACACAACAGTTCCTGTCCAATCATTATGTGAGAACAGTACTCTTGCATGGTGCTGTGTGCGAAATTATCATCATGAAAAAGGTAAATGGGGTAACCATAGAGGGACCGGTAGTGTTGTGTGTACATTGGGGTCATCTACATCATGTGTACCTGGAACCTTTAAGAGTCATGTGCATACCAGGATTGTGTGCCTGAGAGACGGGTGAGGAAAACTGGAGTATATTGTGATGCATATTAAAAGGGTTACATGTGTCCAGTGGACACATGTGTGAAATGGACAGCTATGTATGGGGCAAATGTTGTTCTAGGAACTGATTGGCCTTTTGTTTCCGTAGGGTGAGAGTGGGATGTGGGGAAGGAGAGTAGGTATACTCGTGGAGGATAGGTTTGGTAGGATGACAGACAAGACAGCATACAGGGTCAGTATATGACACGTGGGGGGATACACCTTTGATGGGGAGGGCTGTTCGGCAGTCACAAGCCCATGAGCCCACAGACGGAAACAGTGGGTTGGAGGTCCCCAGCCATGGGCAGCCACCACTGCACCTAAACAGCCATAAAGGTGGCAGTGTTGGTGGCTGTCTAGGAGGGCCAGGCTCACCCTGTAAATGTGACACTCTGCCCTCACATGGCGTATCTGGCCTCAAAACCCCTTATTGAGCCCCCGACGCACCACATCTGGGACAGTACGACATCGGACAAGTTCCTGTCTGGACCTGCTCCCAGGGGGAGACAAGCTCCATCCTCAGTGGTGGTTCCACCAGAAGGTGGTGCACAGCCAACAGAGGTGGAGGTCCAAGGCTGAGCCCCAGATGTGCTGGTGCCCGGTGCCATGGCCAGCTGAAGTGGGACAGGAGGTTCTGCCAGGACCTCCAAACCCATACAGCCTATGGTATTGCAGTTTTAACACAGATATGGTTTAGTAATAGTCAACAGCATTCAGGATTACTTATAACAGCATGCATAGATATGAACATCAACCCAAGCCAACAGATGGTATACATTTGCAGAGGATGCACAACACATGCATATATGCTGCATGACATCTTTACAAAGTGTAGAAGACTTGTGACTGCAACTATGAACAGTGGCCCATTATTGGCATGTCACTGAGAACCCCAGACAGTGTCTGTCATACCACTGTTTCATGTGACATATGTCCAATAAGGGATGCGATGGCAGTAACTCATCACTATCACCATGTACTGACTGCAATCCTCACACAATGTTCCTGCAGTTCACAGATGTGTGTTCAGTGAGTAACACAGGAAACAAATGATTCCATACACTGACCAGTCCACAGATGGCCCTAAAGATGGTGGTTCCCTCACAAACAGAGCACTGTCTTGTCAGTTTTAAAACATGCAGAATAACCATTACCACACACAACTTGTCAAACTGGCAGCAGTCTCAATAAAGCATAGCTACACTTACATGCTGTAGTCATGTCTGGCACATCACCATCCTGTCTTTAGGCTATTTCCCACTCTGTATGTTGTTTAAGGAACATCCAAATATCACCTGTGATGCCATTTACCAAACACCAGATCCAGGTACCAATCACAGAGACTGTCATGGGCAAACACCAACATGATGTTCCTAGATATTGTACTGTGTTTCCATGTGATTGGCTATGGGAACACCATCACAGCTGTTCCACATGCAATCAGCTAGAGGAGGACTGCAATAGGTGCAGAGGCCATCACATGATCATGACCATCACTTACAAAACACAAGCTGCTGCTGAGCAGGTGTACAACTCCACATCCATCAGCAAGTGTGTGGGAGGGACAGACAGAGACAAAGTACATCAGTGAAGGGCTTGGAGACTAAAACCTAAGCATCATTTGTCACACACCTACCAGTACAGGGGTTCAAACCCCTGACTGCCTAGTCATTGTGATTGCAAGTGCATGCAGTTACTCTGTGTGCCACAAAGCTGACATGCTGGTGTAAGAACATATATGTGCGCTGGTGAGCGACATCTGCAACAGAGATATAGTAGACATGCATTAGGTGTAGCGCACATGGCTGTCCACATGAACGGATGTCATTGTCAACACAACCCCACTCTCTAATGGACTCACATTGACACACTTTGCCAGGCCCACAAATACACTTCCTAACTACTTAGTTTGCCACACTGCAGTAATGCACAGGTACTACATGCACCACGGGGGATATCCGGAGGTTCTATCGGCTTGGGCATGTGAACATGTCTGACATCAGTCGGTATGCCAATGGGAGTTATACTGGGTGTGACTGTGGTTGGAAGCATCATACCCCACACGCAGACACAAGGTGCCAGTACTGACATAAATGTGTGCATTGGTTCATGGGTTTGTAGTGTTTGGCTATGCAAGATGGCTGTACAAGGCTTGGTGAGGGGTAATCCTTGGCATCATGCCACCCGACAATGGTGTGCAGTGTGGTACAGTGGTGTAGTGTTTGCAATGTCCCACACAGATGGGTATTGTATGAACTGTCCTGACATCCTGGTTACCATTGTGTATGGCCATTGCTTTGCAATACATGCCATGTCTGTGTTTGATAGTCCTTGACATGGACATTGCCTGAGATGTGCATGTCCCACAATAATGCACAGTGACATGTACAAGTGTACCTGGTTTGGCTGGCACATGTTGTGTATACAGACTGTTATCCTCAGATATGCCACTACTGGCCTGGTGTGGCAGGACCTGCTTATAGACAGCAGGTTGACCCTGCACCTGCACTGATAGCATGATACAGGTATTCCCTGGTGTCAGTGGCATCAGTCCATACAGGGCATGTGTGTAAGGCATTGTATGGCCTCTGTGGATCACATTTAATGGCACCACATATGTTGCAAGCATCCAGTGGAGAACATAGTGAAGGCACATTGTCCACAATTATGTGTCTATTGTACTGCTGTACAGGGTGCCATGCCCTCTGCAACCCACTGCAATCACACCATGCCTACTATCTGTCATCAATGTACAGGGTACTAGCAACATAGCGGGATATTCTAGGCAAGCATGTTTGTGTATGACACATGGGTTCAGAATGTATTCCGGGTAATAGTAGGGTTGCATACTTTATTCACCAGGCCTTTTGCCAGATGTAGGGGTATGGCTAGCCAACACAGTCTCTTGGCTTACTGACATCTGTACTCCTTGTGAGGTGGACATTGTGACATATAATACGGACACCATAAAGGAAAACTACAAAATCCACTCCCCAACATGTCCAGTGGTTAGACACTCACAGCCACCTCCACACAGGCTCTGACTGTCACACCTGCCTTGTCTTGGAATAGAACCCCTACCTAATTAGTTTATCACACTAGAGCATTATGCAGTTACAGCACACACTATGGAGATTACGGGATTACAACACTCTCAGAGGTATATTACTAGGTGGGTGACCACAGCAGGGTTGCCAACAATGGTTATGTGAATTGTAAAGAGTGTGCATACTCTAAATAGCATTGTTCCTTTCACAGACAGACACACACACACATAGTTGGCTTGTTCTGGAATAGAACCCCTACCTAACTAGTTTATCACACTACAGCATTATACAGTTATAGCATGTGCTATGGAAATTATTGGGTTACAGAAGTCCCAGAGGTGTATTTCTAGGTGGGTGACATCAGCAGGATTGCCAAAGGTGGTTATGTGAATTGTAAAGAGTGTGCATACTCTAAAAAGCATTATTACTTTTTCAGGCAGATAGACACACACAGCCTCTCTTGGAATAGAATCCCTATCTAACTAGTTTATCACACTATAGCAATATGCAGTTACAGCATGCTCTACGGAGGATACTGGGTTACAGCAGTCACAGAGATGTATTTCTAGGTGGGTGACATCAGCAGGAATGCCAAAGGTGGTTATGTGAATTGTAAAGAGTGTGCATACTTTAAAAAGCATTGTTACTTTCTCAGACAGACACACAGTTGGCCTGTATTGGAATAGAACCCCTACCTAACTAGTTTATCACACTACAGCAATATGCAGTTACAGCACACGCTATGGAGAATACTGGGTTGAAGCAGTCCCAGCAGATGTTACAGAAATTACTGGGTTACAGAAGTCCCAGAGGTGTATTTCTAGGTGGGTGACATCAGCACAATTGCCAAAGGTGAGTATGTGAATTGTAAAGAGTGTGCATACTCTAAAAGCATTGTTTCTTTTTCAGGCAGGGAGGCAGACACACAGTTGGCCTGGCTGAGATTAGAACACCTACCAAACTAGTTTAACACACTACAGCATTACGCAGTTACAGCATACACCATGGAGATTACTGGATTACAGCAGTCCCAGAGGTGTATTTGTAGGTGGATGACATCAGGAGGATTGCCAAAGAAGGGCATTTCAAGTGTACAGCGAGTTTTACATGTCTGTTACCTGTGTGTACCCGCTGCTTAATGTCACGAAAACACATTTACACCTGCTTAAAAGTGTCTTATGCAGTCCCAATTGGCAGTATCAACAAGGCTTGTAGGTCTTGAACCCTGGACCATGCACACTGATATCACTGGACATAACACTAAGCCATCTGGGCTATATACATGCTGCATGGAGTTTATAATGCACATCTTACTACAGGTATTCCACAGTACGGAAAACAAATGGGACAGTCACTTTGAGTACATATGTACAGTACCCTTGAATGTACTGTACTCTGTGAAACAACAAAGACAAGTCTACATCTGTACAACTGTCATAACTACATATATATATATATATATATATATATATATATATATATATATATATATAGATATATATATACACATCCAAACACACAGAAGGGTTCTAATGTGTACACAAAACAGAGGCATCTCTTGTGTTATAACATTTAATTCTTAAGCAGTTCACCAGAGAAGGGATGGTTGTTGTGTATGTGGAGTTTGGGTTGGGGAATGATGGCTAATGTAATCTACCCTGGGGATTGTGGAGTTAGGGTTAATGATGGGTATGGACTTACACCCCGGCAACTACTTCTGTGTCACTGTTCGACAGTGGCACAGGAAAATAACATACCCAACTGTAGTCATGCTTGACTGTGTATTCTTTACTATTCCTAACTATGTAATATTTTGTAGACACCGGTCACCACAGATGGCTACCATGGTGTACTAAAAGACATTATACATGTGTATGCCTGGCTACAGGGTAGTCACACACACAAACATGCTCATTCTTGCCAGTGTTCTGCATACACGTCCTACCTATGAAAAGGTAACTAGTACAGTGGTATGCAGTTGGAGTATGTGCCACAGAACACATACAATCACACTTACTCTGATTCCACTTCTGAGCTGGGTGACATCACAGGACTGATTATTGCAGTGGGGAGGGGGGAAGAGAGAGGTTTAGCAGTTGACAAGGATAAAGGCCAATGCAAAAGGTGGTATCTCTTTGGAATGCAGCAAAACCCACTGTCATGACAGGATGCAGACACAAATACACATGCACACAGCCATTTGTTGACATGCACAAACACACTCAGCCATTTTCTGACACACACAAACACATGCACACAGTTGTCAGAGGTGGGATCAGAACTCCTGCCTATCTACAGATCATTATTAAACTACTATGTAGTTACTAGATGTGCCACAGAAATTACACATTCCAAGGTAGTCAGAATGCCCTTCCAGGATTGAGGACAACAACAGGGAGACTGACAGCCATGAAGTACATAGCTGTAAACCTGTGTGTTTAAATTAGGTGTCCATTACAACCTGTATGCACAAACAAGACACATCATCTGCAGGTAGTACATAGGTAGGCCTGCGAGGTATAGTTGTAGCACAACAGGAACCTGA
The DNA here is from genome assembly GCF_019279795.1 of Protopterus annectens. Classification (NCBI taxonomy): domain Eukaryota; kingdom Metazoa; phylum Chordata; order Ceratodontiformes; family Protopteridae; genus Protopterus; species Protopterus annectens. The sequence goes on along the minus strand of NC_056728.1, from coordinate 1,179,087,163 downwards.
AAAAGCCATTTTGGGAAGGTTTTTCATTAAGGGCTGCTATAACTTTGGGTTTGGGGGTTTAAAAATTAGGGATGCCC
>NC_056728.1:1178988567-1179086586 GCF_019279795.1 Protopterus annectens | reverse complement strand
CCTTCTTGTTTGTGTTGGGTTGAATCCTGGTTCTGTTTCAATGGCACAATCACTGCACATATGTGGCTGCTTAAGGTTCATTTGTGTAGGAATCAGCATTTGCACATGCATTGTCCATCTGCATGGGTGCCATGACAGGCACCACTCTGCTCTTAGGAAACAAAACATTGGCATTGGAGACTGACTATGTGTAGCATACTGTTAGCCCTGTTTGTGTGACTACTGTGATCCAGGTCATTGGGGTCGATGGAATCCAACATGCATTGAGTGCAGGTGTTGGTACATGATGAGTCTTCCAATTTATAATGGAATAGCTGAGAGTAGCCATTATTATGGTTCTGTCTCAGACCTAATCTTCCCCATTACAGCACATTATGACAGCTGGGAAATCCGCGGCATGGTGGGTGATCTGTCGCAAAGTGCAATTTGAATTCCACTTTGGCACAAAGTTAGTTGCTCAGCATAATGCATCTGAAGTTATGCAAGTGCAACTAGAGTGGGGGTGTACATATCCTTCGGGAATATGGATACAGCTGCAGCCCATGTATTCCAATAAAGGATAATGGGCAAGAGGTGTGGTATGTGTTATAACATGGTCATGCAGGTGTGCTCTCCGGAGCATTGAAACAAGTCTCAGCCACTGCACAGATATATTCTCCATGTTAGGGATTGACATATGTGTGTCCATATCATGTTTCTGACATGTATCATTGTATAGCGAGACCCACAGTTTATTGCTTGGCTGTCCCTGTAACAGCAGTAGACCTTCACTTGAACCGTGCATGATGAACGCACTATAGGGGAAGCATGAGTCCTAGGCAGTATCCAGATTCCCAGGGGTGACAGGTGCAGGCCCTGTCTGGCAAAGCATCATGGTCTGTCAACCATGTTATCCCAGGCAGACAGATACTGGATATCCTTTGACTTGCATCACTACACTAGACAATTGTGGAATACAATCCTTTTTTCCCTGTACTGCAGTATCATTCTGGCCAATGACAGAATGCTACCCAGGCCTTGGGACATACCTGCATGGGCTACAAGATCTGACAGTTACTACATGTGTTTCCATGCAGTACAGGCTACTGCATCACAGGTCCTGCACAACAACATGTAATATGCCAGAGCTATGTGTATAGTTCAAAAGGTGGTCTGAGTGTATGGGTATGTGGCTAATCATGGCAGACAGGCAGCTGGCAGTATGTATGCCCTCGTATAGGTTGGTGTGTAACATAGTGCTAGAGTTTGTGTTCACAAATGAGTACTGTTGGGCATGTTTCCAGCCATGTGTTCTGAGGTGTGGCACAATTATGCAAACTATGTCATACAGTTTGTGTATTTTGGTATCTGTCTCTTCCAGCTTGGGGGGTCACTTGTTTGGCCAGATACTTAGAAGTGTCTGTGAATGTGTGTGATTTCTGGTAGTGTGTCTGGGTGTCCTTACTGTGTTCTGGTGAGGGTATGTGTTGGTTGTGTTGATGAGATGCATGTGTTAACCTTCACCTTATGACTGTCCAGTCCAGTCATGGCTGTAGACTGGGCTGCCTTCCAGCTTACCCCTGTAGCTGCATCCCAAACAATGTGTGGGGTGTGGTGTTAGGTGAGTTTGGCAGTGTACATGGCATAGAGATTACATTCCCCCAGGATGGCCACATACATAAAGCTGACATTAGTAAACACCAGTAGCCGACTAGTGGACATGCTTGTATGAGCATTCAGTACTACAAGTACCAAGTACTGTATTTAGTTTACATATTGCTTATGAAGATGTTTCAGACAGTGATGCTCACATGTAAATATTTGTGTTATGGATGTGACAACACTGGCTATTATGGAAACATTGTAGCTACCTTTAGCAGCAATCCTCCTCTGAGGAGTACATCACATCCTGTTAGTTGATTACAGATGATGCAAGTGTCTACAGGTCTGTTTCCTTCTCTGGGTATATACTCATATATCCACCAGGACTATGAGCTCTGTTGGGCACAGACACCCACTCTCCAAGCAGAGTCATGTATCACTAGACTCTGATGCCACTGTCAACATGGTCAGGATATAATCTGATAGTGTAAGCCGTCACCTATGAAGCAGCTATTACACATGGGCAGCAGTCTCCTACATCTTACACTCCTACTGCAGATGTTACACTGGAGTTAAAGATGATATGCAACCTGTTTCATTACCAGTGCTGTGCACTACCTTGCATACAGTATGTGCAAGTGGCTATTAATTTGGCAATGAGAGGTTGGGCTACACAAACCTGGTAGTTCAACCAGTGTGTCTCTACTCTCAATATCCACTCTATGTAAGTGTGCACATAGCCATTTGGCCCAGCCCTGTAACAGGGGTCACTACACATTTGCATAACATGTACACATGCACAGCTGTTATTGCTTGCAAATGATACTAGAGAGGTCCAGCCCTGTAACAAGTGTCACTACACATTTGCATAACATGTACACATGCACCGCTATTATTGCTTGCAAATGATACTAGAGAGGTCCAGCCCTGTAACAAGGGTCACTGTACACATGCAGAGCTGTTATTGCTTGCAAACGATACTAGAGAGGTCCAGCCTTGTAACGAGGGTCACTACACATTTGCATAACATGTACACATGCACATTTGTTATTGCTTGCAAACGATACTAGAGAGGTGGATATTACATGTATTATGTGCATGGATAGTTACCTGGCTCTTCCAATTATCTTTGCTATTATGCTGCTAAACTGTCAGATGAAAACAAATGATATGTATCCTGTTATTGAGTATTGTAATTGCCAACAAACATAACTACTGTTTGCATAACATAATAGAACTGCTATGTTGAATAGAATACAGATCTGCCTAAAATACTATACATTACACAGTTATTGGCACAATATCCCACAATGCACACCATATTTGCATGGTAAGCCCACCTTTAACATGTTCATCTTACTTCATAGATTAGTACTAGGCTAACTGCCCTTGCGAGCCATTTTAAGCCTAGCCAATTATCCCCTGTGAGATTCAAACCCTGTACCTTATGTTTGTAAGGCAAACACCTTAACCATTAGGCCACCCTCCCATACATATACTCTTATACACCCATACATATGTCGACTGTTACAATATATCGACATATACTATCCTTTGTTGTAGCACATACTTGTTGGACCAATCCTGACACTGACAGTGGCTGGAAGCGAATTGGTGGGTTCCACGCCCATATCATTCCTTGTGATGCATGCGGAGTTTGCCTTGTGACCTACAGCAGTACACACATAGAATACTACAAGCATTACTACTGCTCAACAATACATTGCTACAAGATAGCTATTTCCACTATATGCATTGATTACACTGTAATTCTTACAGAACAGGTACTACATACACAGACATACTACATGTTATACATACCTTCTTAGTAATTGGAGGTGTTATTGACTAGTATAATACTCATTTTTGGTTCATCTTTCAGTGTTTTGTATTGTCCTACAGGTAGATACCAATGGTTTGAATGTGTGACAAGGCAACCTTTTATAGTTACAGATCAGTAACATGTGCTATCCCGATAACCAATTGGTGTTCCTAAGTAGCTAATTACATGCACATCAGTTGCACTGCTACTGCCTTAGCCAAAACCATGGCAACAGTGGAGTATAACTGAGTACTCCACTCGGGCATTGTCCCTTTGCCTTACTTGTGAGGAAGACAGCATGGAAGTGTTGTTTGGAATCTATTGCAACAGCTGTATGGAGACGGACAGTAATATATTGTGTGTAATGCCCAGAGGATTTGGTCTAAATGTGAGTACTGCTGTTATATTTCTGAACATTGCTACTTGTCCAGGGTTTGTCTGTACCTAATACTTCTGCATATGTTTCAGTATGGCCAGGTTGTTTGACCAGCTCAAGGCTGCATGGCTATGCATATAATGTTAGGGCATTTACAGTGTGCTTACCAGACATATTTAGTTTGGTGTTACTGTGTATTATACTGTGCTGATAATCAGTACTCAATAACACTTCCTGGTGTACGAACCTTTCACCCTCTGAAACGGGATTAGTTCATACAGACCCTGTTACATCAGCAGCTGTTCAATTGTATAACAGAAACTATTTCACATAGGGTCATGTTAGTGAGTCTGTGTACAGGTATGTTAAGGTTTTAGCAGATGTTGTACAGTAGTTGAATAATTAGTTTTGGTATGACAGTATGTATTGATGTAATTATTTTGGTTGTGGGGTAGATGTTGGTGGGTGTACATAGCACATGCAGGTGTGTAGGAACCCCTTTTATACAACGTCTATATGTGTGTGGGTGTTCCTTCCCTATGTGAACACCTATCCCTTAGTGGACTAATACTATGGTAATTGCAGGCCGATTCATTAAGGCACTATTAAATGCTTCCTGTATAGCATGCAGGTACTGTTAGCCCTTGAATCCTTTTGGTAATACATCAGAATGTAATAAAGTTTTGCAAAATGAAAGCTGTCTGTGCATTTCTGTCATGGATATTTACAGTCATTGCAGTTGTGTTGGTGACTGTGTCCATAAAACATATTTGTAATAGTGTATTGGCATGTACTCTTCATATATTATGTTCATATTGTTCGGGGGGTGGAATGTGTGATTGATATGGTCCATGTTATACTCAGATATGAACACTTTGGATGATGTCTACAGACATGTACATATATATATATATATATATATATATATATATATATATATATATATATATATATATAGATATATGTGTATATGTATATAGATATATATATTATTGCATACGTTTATCTGTAACTCCATAGATGTGTAGATATTTTTAACCTATCTATATATCTCCATATATATGTAGACCTGTATATATCAACATGTCTCTATGTCTCTCTCTCTCTCTTATATATATATTATGTCTATATATGAGCATACACCTCTAATTGGGTACATGGCAGGATGTCCTATTTCAACACATTCCTCCCTTTTGTGTTTTAACTTGTCTGCATACTCCATTGGAATAGGTACATCCCAGGTAGCTTAGTTTTAGGTTACTCTGAGGATGGAGTACATGGTTGCGAGTTCTACTCCTGGAAGGTGTTATTATTTTACCTCTCAGAGTAGGTACTGGTAGAGAAAGTGTGAATAACGCACATTTACGCGGTTGTAAGCAGGTTTGCCCATGGTCTGCGTGACATTAAGCAAAGGTTAAACCTGTGAAGCGCTTCTCCATTTACCGTGTTTCAGAGCCGCTTGCCATTGCACAAACCCGTGGATACCCGCTTGCAACTGCTTAAGAGTGCTTTAATCCACCTGCATCCAACAGCCCTTATTCTGGCCCTCAAAATAACTTAACAGCCCTTGAACCCGGTACCATGAACACCACAGTCACTGACTTTACCACTAAGGCATCTGAGATATGTACAAATGTTATGGTGTTTAGAATATACATTTTACTACAGGCATTCCTCACTACTGAAAACAAATGTGACAGTCAGTCAGTGTACATATGTCTGATACATGTTAATGTTCATATGTTTGTGAAATTAGGTGTTGCAATGTGACATGACAGGGCGTATTATGAATGAGAAAGGTTCTTGTTTTATGTCCTTTTTATATTGTCCACATACTCCATGTATACCCCTCCAGTTCACTTATTGGACATCCGATCCAGGCCCTCCTTGATGCATGATTGCATTTCCCATCATTCCTCCCCCACCCCAATCTTCACATACACAACAACTACCCCTTCTATGGTGAATTAGGTTAATAGTAGTCGTTATAATGCCAGAGCTGCATGTGTTTTGTGTACACTCCAATCCCTTTGGAGTGCTTCTGTGTCACTAAGTGTGTTCATAGATGTTTATATATATATATATATGGCTATTGATGTAATTGTATAATATATATATATATATATATATATATATATATATATGTGTGTATGTGTGTGCAGACATCACTGACATATATATATATATATATATATATATATATATATATATATATATATATATATATATATATATACATATATTTCGTATTCATTTGTAACAGTGTTACATATGTAGACTGGAATGCATTGGTTCACAAACTACAGTACATTACAATGTACTGTACAGATGTACACAAAGTGACTGTCCCATTTGTGATAATTACAGTGAAATGCATATGGTATAAGGTGTAGTCTCAAGACTGTGAAACATATATATATACCTCAGATGGCTTAGTGGTAAGTCCCATGACTATAGTGTGCATGGCATAGGGTTCAGCACCTGCGATGCTTTACAAATGTTTTTTACTCCAGAGTAAGGCTCATTTAAGCAGTTGTAAGCATGTTTAAAAGTGTTTGTGTGACATTATAGCAGCGGTTAAACACAGTTAAACAAACTTTGACTGCAAACATGGCCACATCCGCTAACTACTCAGGATATATACATGTCAGTGAAGTAACATCTCACAATGTGCTGACATAACATTTCATTCTCTGTTGACTGTACTCTATATGGGTATTTCGAATGTTTATTATACAGATGATTACTACCTATATATGCAAGCTGTGGTTAAGGTATACTTTTGAACAAGATAAACATCCCTGCCTTTATCAGGATTGGAATCTTGAATGCACAGATACTGTGCAGATGCTGTAACCATTACATTATTGACATTAACGTTGCTTCCACCTATTTCCTATTTAGATGATTTTTATGTGTAAGCTAGGCTAACCAAAGGGCGCAGTCCCCCAAACTCACTGAACTTCACGTACTCTTGAAATAACAACATATAACAAATGTACTGTGGGACAATACATTACATTCCTAACTACATTAGGCATAGCCCCTCACTGACACACTTCAAGGGAAACCTTGCTGTGTGAATGAGTAACAGAATATACACCCCTGGGATAATGTGTCCCAAAACCATACAGCCAGGGGGTGGGGGAGCCTGTCCAGTTTGATAGCTGCAAGACCTGTTGGGGGAATTGAATGTTGTTGAATTGTCACATTAACATGCCCTCTTTACATCACTAAGTGCACCTATCACCCTATACAACCCCAGTCTTCAACAGCTTCCAGCAAATCTGCCTGGAATTGATTAATTGGCTATGCTTGACAGAGGCTCAGTTACTTCATCAGTGGTGTGGAGAAAGCCAACACACTGCAGCTATGCTGCTAATTGCCCTTGGGCAGATAGATAGTAGACTATCTGTGAATCTCTAAAGTGCAGGCCATCACAGCCATAATATATGAATAAACAGACCTTCAGATCACAATATAAAGTGAGAAATCACCATGTAGTCAGGAAACACTTATGTACAGAAAGAACATACAGAACACTGATACTTAGTCACTCCAAAAGCCTATCTTGGAAGCTAGAAGACTTGTATAAGTTTAAGGCTTTCTATTGCTTACCAGTAGGTTACCTACAGGAGAGATGAAAAACAAGCACAGATGGGGAACATGCATGCAACGATACCATACCGGCCTATGTGTCAGCCTTAGGCTTTGGAATACTGGCCAAGGCTATTGGTGCCCCCATGGTGCCTTATTTAGGAGAGTCTCAAACGTGAATACCAGCTCCGTAAAGGGCACAATAGCAGATTCAATGAGGGTTATGCTACTCAACACCAGGGGTTGTGATCCAACATGCATGCACTCCTCAGGATGGACAATAACAACATCTGTGCAGTAACTGAGATCTGTCTTAAGGCTCCTGAGAGCACACCAGCACTACCAGACTACAACCCATACCACACATTTCAGCCACAGAACATGGACTGACACAGACATGGATGGGGCTGTATCCATATTCATCAGGGATACCTACACCTCCAGGTTAGTGGGGCAGCATGATACCTCTGAGATCATCCATGTGCAGCTAACTTCAGCCACAACTGCAATGTAAACTGTGGCCTTCTACGGATCACCCTCCATGACCCAGGACCACCACTCCATCTACCTGGAGACAGTGGAGAACATGACAGTCCTAACGCACACCCTGGCATTGGTCGATGTCAACTACCATACCATTAACTGGGAAACCTACTCCAGTACTCACTTCCAGGACCAGCGCTTCCTAGAATTTTATCACATCATATGCCCTGTATCAGGTGGTAACTTCCCTAATGAGAGGTGGAAACTACTAGAAGTGATCAACACCAACTTGGGCAACAGGTGCACCACAGCGGGGGTTAACTGGTCACTGGTTAGATCTGACCATGAACTATTCACTGTTTCCACACCAAGCATCTCCCCTATTCACGGATACCACAGTGTATACCTTTCCTACAGCTAAATTTACACTACTAGTGACAGGGGTGGGGGGTTTCACAGGCCCCATGCTAAGAGGAAACACTGCTCAAGATACAGACAGATTTACAAATGCATTCTATAAGCACCTACACGGATGTATGGATTGTGCCATCACTGGTAAACCAAGACTTACTCCTCCTAGACAAGGGCACCAGTCTGGTGGACCTCTGCAATAAACAGGCTATACTATGGACGTAGGACAGTGTTCCAGACAAACAGCAAATCCCAAGAAGGGCAGACATCCGTGTCCACTATTAGTATGATACGTAGGTCCCTCATGACATCATCCAAGGCTACATCAGCAGGAGAATACGCAAGGATTCGAAAGATAACCACAAAGCCTTCTTTGGCTATGTCAAGGATCTAAGTGGTGACAGACATTTGCACTGTGCCGGTGAAATATAGCACAAAATATGCTGACCCTACTGATATTGCCAACATCCTTGCAGATACATTCAGTGCATACTTCACCCTCTAAAGAGCCCACAACACTACCCGCAAGTTACAGTATCCCACACATCAGAGACATACAGGTGGAAATGGCCCTCTCTAACAGCAGAACACAGCGTCAATGGAGGCAGATGTCCCAGACTGCATCTTGCAACTGTACAAGACAACCTGACCTCCCCCACCTAATTAAGCTTTCCAACCTCAGCCTCTCCACAGGCTACATGCCCATACAATGGCACATGGCAATAGTTATTCCACTCCATCAAGGTGGAATCACAACTGACCATGGTAACTACCACCCCATAAGCCTGACTAGCCTGGTCTGCAATGGTGTGGTTCACATCCTCATGGCACTCATTAACAAAGACATTGGTAACCTCCAAACACATGACTCAACCCAGATCAGCTTGGTTGAGTGCAGTTCATGCCTACTGAACCTGTTTGATGTCTTACATACAGTGACCAAGACGCTAGATGACAGGGGAGGTGCTTCACACATACTACCTGGACCTTGCCAAGGCTTTTGACACCATGCTCCACTCAGGTTTTATTGATAAACACACCAGCCTGTACATACACCCATACATCACAGGTTGGGTTGCCAACGAGGTTACACACAGAACCTGCATAGTATGACTAGCGGTCTCCAGGTCCACCTTTTGACCAGTTACGACTGGTGTCCCACAGGACTCAGTCCTGGGAGCCCTACTGTTTGGCATATATGTCTCAGAGGTACAGGCAAACACAGGTGGACTACGGCAGACCATGTCTGGCAATGACTGCGAATTGGAGTCATGACTGATAGTCCAGCTGACACAGACATCCCTCAAGGGGCCTCACAGACAACATCACAGGGTGTCAACGTCATGGCCTCCAGGCAAGTGCCACTAACTGCATGGTCATTCCATTGTGGAATTGGCACCCACATATTAACACATAAGTTGCAGCCACTTTAATATGGACGAGGTAATGGGGTATCTGGGGACTAAGGTAGATAGTGATCTACCCTTTGACAATCATATCTCCACAGTAGTTAGAACATCCTTCTATGTAGGCCATCTGATTATTAAAGGATTCCCATCTAGACATACTGGGGTTATAGTGCCCCTTTACTCATCATCATCAGTCCCATCATAGGGTATAATAACCCACGTGGGATGTACCTCAGAAGATGCTTCCAACAGCTTGGAGGTCCATGAATGTACCTTGACAAGGGGAATACTGGCATCCAACATATGGCTTATGCAGCCAGACTGAATAAACACCTGCTTTACTCAGTGGCATCTCGTTTACCCAGAGATGATCTCCGCTGGCCAACACAGCCATATCGAACTCAGGCTTGATGGATATGCTCCACCTATGGGAATCCATGTCACAGTGAGCCACACACTGTAGTGAGCTGAACCTTGCCACAAGAATAACTGGAAGATGCTGGAGGGACAGATTCCTGTCACAGGCACTCCCAATACTTTGGAACAACATCCCTAACTACATTATACAGAGCCCCTCATTAACACTCTGCAAGAGAAACCTTGAAGAGTGGATGGGGAACAGTAGATGCACCCCAGGGATCCTGTCGTTGGCTCTGCTCCACAAAGAGCCAGTTAATGAATCAATGGGGTGGCAAAAGCTGACACATTTTGGCTGGGCTTATGAATGGTCTCTGGCAGTTGGCCACGTACCTACCTATGAATCTATACATACAGTATCTGCATATGCTGATAGCTTAATTTACTGTTCAGGTGTTGACTTACCTTGTGCCAATGGCAGTTGTGTGTGCAATAGCTGAGGGCTGCCTATGTTGGATGCACACAGTAGACTGCCTATACATGACAATTTACAGGTAGTCTTGTGTGTGTGCCATCCATTTTTACTGTGTGTGCAGGTGGAGAAAGGTGTCAGTCCCTAGGTGCCTACACTGTCAGTGTGTGTGCTATACGTTCCCTCTTTGCCAAGGCATGGGCATACTGGGCACGTCTCCATCTTCCTACTGGGGCTGGCTCAGGGTGTTCGTGGTCTGAGTACCTCTGTGCCTGTGGGGCCCTTGGCAATTGTGGTGGGCTGTGAGGGCCTTCACCATTCTGTCCCTGCTGCAGCTATTTCCGCAGGACCATATTGTGTAGCATGGCACACACTATGAAGATTTGGGCACATGGGCCTGGAGAGTACTGCAAGGCTCCACCAGATATGGCCAAGCAATGGAACTGTGATTTCAGCATCCCAAACACACGCTCTATGATGATTCTGGTTTGTACATGTGCCTCATTATGATGTTCCTGCATGGGTGTGTGTGCATTTCTGATAGGAGTCATCATCCCCTTGGCAAATAACTGATACAGCTGTGAGGCATGTCAGATGTGGGAGTCGTGATATCTTCCAGGGCTGCCAGCACACACATCCATGATAATGCCCTGGGCATTGCACACGACCTGGCAGTTGATGGAGGGATATAGCGCCTACCCTGCTCACCGGGTGGTGACTTGATGTGCATGTGCGTGCACTCTATTGCACCCAGTACCTCTGGGTATTCTGCCACATGGTGGAAGAGATGCATATTGCTGACCAACTCATCCTGCATTCGGGGGAAGTATATGTGCTCATTGGCATGCAGTAACATGGCATCCAGGAACTGGTGTAGTACCCTGGCTGCTGATGCCTGTGAGATCCCCATGATATCCCCAGTTGGTCTTTACCTGGAGCTAGTATTCTCAAGCTTACACATACCTTTGTGTACACTGAGATGGGTTCCCCTCTGTTTTTTCTGGCTCTGATGCATGGCCGGCACAGCTCCACAAGTTGCTGTAGGATGTTCCTGTCCACCCTGTAATGCCCTACTATCTCCAGATCATGTAACCCCCAGTAGGTTACCCTGGGTCTGAACACTCTCCTCCTCCTCTTGTGCCTGAGGTGGTCATGTGCATCATCTTCCACACCACCTTCAGTCTCCAACACATGCTGGTGGATCAAAGCTATGACAGCCCCTAACATGCACATACTAAAAGTACCCTATCTGTATACACCACTGGTGCAGAGTGTATGGGAATACACAAATGTGTGTGAGGTGCTTATATACTTTATACTATTGTGCTATGGATGCTGCTGATGTCAGTGGGTGTGTATGCACTATTCCAGCTGCAGCATGTCTTAACTATGGGTTTTGCAATGGGTACTGCAAGTGTGGGGCCTTTACTGTGTAGATCTACTTGCTGCCTTTATTAATATGTTGCCCTTTAATTCACCTTTAAACCTGGATACCCTCCCATTATCAGGCATGCATCCACCTGCCTTCTTTCCTGTTTTGTACTTTCCCTTCCCAGTCATGGCAAAATGTGCCTTGTAGCTGATATACTGCAAATCAGCTTTGTTCTGCTTTGACACTTACTGTTTTCTTTGCAGTACAGCCCCTCCCCTTTCCTGCTCATCAGGTAGCTGCTTGCTGCCTTGTTAGCTGTTGTCAATGGCCCACTGTAGGCTCCTTGGTGTTAATTAGTCATTTGTACTCCAATTTCACTGCTGCAGCATTTTCTTATTTCTTTCCTATATCCTTCCTGTTTCAGCTGCAGTGCGTGCCGCACTAACCCATTTACCAGGTTTACACGCGTTTTCATCTCCGTTCACATGCATACTCAGTTACCTTGTGTACTCTCAGCTAAGCATAGCTATGGCCAGTTCGACACACCCCTATCCTGCAGCTTTGCCTAGCTAGGGGCAAACTGGTTTATCAATGCTCCAATGTGCTTACAGCAATGGCAACACACCCCTCAATTGATGTCATCTTTATCTCGAGGGCACACCTTGGTGTTATAACGCTATGCTGTGAGGTGCATCCTTACACTAGCTGGGAATCTGTGATTCAGTATTACTCCTTTCATTTGCATGGCATTGCCTACTAATTCCTAGCTACTGCGCATAACACTGTCACTGCCACTTAGCAACCGTTGCGCCATAGTATGGTGTAGCATGCCTGCCATTTACTATTATGGGGAAATTGTGATATGTGTTTCATTGCGGTGTTATTCTATATTTTTATATATTCCTTGTGATCCCCTTTGCGCACAGCTACCCTGCGCTTCCATGTTGCGATAGTGCGACTATATATATTAAATGCTAATTTTATATTTTGTACATTTTTTTTATGCCAATGGCTACATATTTAGCCATTGGCATATATTAACAATATAATACATGTGTTTGGTCGGCTGTCATGGCTCCGATTTTATGTTTGCAAAAATGTAAACCGTTTTCTACGGTTTACATTTCTGCATGCTTACACTACGCCTTCACTACTTTCTGAATCGCTACATACCTTTATTTGCATGCTACACTGCTGCACATGGGGTAATTAGCATATAGAGCTCGGGAGTTGTGCGGGCGTAGCGTACGCAGGTAGTGCACATTGGAACAGCTCATACCTGAATTGCTCGGCGGCCATATTTGGTGTTAGAACACTGATGCTACGCCTGCCCCTGGTGCAAGCTTCATGAATCCCGGGGAATGAATCTAGTTTTCCTATGTTATTATAGGCAGTGATTTATCTCTCCATGATTTATGAATCCCTGCCATGGGGGGGTTGCTATATTCTTTTGAATCACTGAAGGATTGCATTTATAGCCTGCTGTTTTTGTGTTCTCCATGTCTGTTTCTAGTTTTTATGCTACACTCATTTTACAGTTGATGTTCCTCCTACTGCTCAAATCTTCCACCGTCTAGTCCAAAAGTAATATTTAAATGAATCAAATTTACTCAAATAAAAATAAGTGTGTTAAAGTATTTCTTTGCAGCTGATCCTTTAACTGTATAGCATGCTTAACTTATTATATCCAGTAACTTTGTCATCTGAAAGAAGAGGTAAATGTAGTGTGCAAAATATCAGGTGACATGAAAGTGCTTTTTGCATTTGTTCCACTTGGGGCCTGGTCTAACACACCACTGCCATCACCTACCCTCTACCATTAGCTTTGCATTCCACAGTGGCAGCCCTCCCAACACTGCAGGACATTATCAGGCCCCTTTTACTTCTATTTCTTTTACCTTTATTCCTGCCTTGACAACATGTTGTTCCCTATAGCCAATAACATTCCTCGCCCCCCCCCACCTTTTCTATTATTTAACGATGTACATTCCTCTTCAGCATCCATTTCCATCATTAACATGTGTACTTCACTGAATTTGATGGTAATGTATACATGGAAATCATTGGCCGTTCCATTTATTGCACATTAATGTCACTGAATTCATAGTATCATGTTTAACATATATATATATATATATACATATATATATATATATATATATATATAAAATTATTATTATACAGACATATATAGATATGGATATTTTGGTTTGTGTGTAGTGCACATTTCACATACTCACCTTTTGCATACTATAAATAGCCCCTCACATCTGTAATGTACGGCTCTCATAAGGGTAATTGTTTTATCCAGTTTATATTTGTGTCTGTGTTCACTTGATTGGGATTAGTCTGCTCAGATCACATGACAGAGCAGTCACATTATACTCCAGTATAATATCCTGGGATCTGTACTGAGTATTGAACCATATCATACACTGATTATGTTATAGGACCTTTTACAGATCTACAGCAATCCAGTTCCCTTTTCATTTATCCAAATTTTCCACTGACTTGCAAGGAGTCCACTCAGCTTGCATAGGCATAGTGCTCTTGTTTTTGCAACACTGTGAAATTCATTTCCATTTGGTCACCACTATGGTATAACAGTATTTCCTGTGACACACTTTTATCTACATTATGTTTGTTTACATGATATATTGGTCATTGTAGTTCCAAAAGTAGTGGACTCTGAGCTTTCCCAGTACATAAATTACATGAAAATGGTAGAATATGTGTTTCACCTCCTAATCATTTAATGTTAAAACACATAAGGCAAATCTGCCACATGTCTACCTATGTAAAATGAATAAAGCCTAGTTCTAGTTAAACCTTTTAAATGAGAAGAGTAGATAAACAGGTAAGTTACTCTTTCATCTTGGGGATGTTCAGAAAGTTTTATTTTTATTTTTGTGTATTTGTATCTCTAGTTTATCATCAGCTTCTAAGCTTTACTTACTGACGTAGTCCTAATCACTGCCTTGATGGTATTTTTTCAACGAGAAGTGACCCTTGCCTTATGCATGCTATAAATAGCCCCATTTACTTATGTCTGCCAAATAGCCACACAGGCTTACTTTCATGATATTTAGCAAGAGCACCCTGTTACTCTGCTTTGTAAGGGTGCAGTTGTTTACCGAACTATTAAGAATCTAGTGGTACCCCTTGAAATGTTTTAACAGAAATCAACACTCTAAGCTGTTGGCAAAAAATGATGAAATGTCTTTGTTTTCACTCTGTGGTGAGAATTACCTTTTAGTGCTGATTCAGGGTGCAGTCCATTTTCAAAAGTTGAATTCTGTGATTTTAATAGTACTACTTTCATATTTTCAGCTGTTTAGTTTTGCAAAGTTTGAAGTAATCAAGTGAGTAACTGCCGGCTGTCTGGCAGTAATCATTTATGTTATAGTGTTTTTTTTTTGTTTTTGTGCTTTCAAAGTTAAAGCTCTGTCTGAATAATTAAAGTAGGATAATCCAAATATTATGTGATGACTTTTAAATTTTACTCTGCTTTGTACTACTATCCACTAAGACATTTTTTTTAATTTCACCTTGCTGGGAAAATCTATACATGGTTATCTGGCTGCTACTTACAGCCAAAGGACTCATGGTTATTTACATACATCACTCAGTGTTTTCTTCACAGGATTTAAACATATTTGCAACTCTACCAAATCATTTAGTTATAACAGTATGCCCCATATAGTTGCAGTACATTACTCTCATTCAGAGGTGCAGAAGGTGCCCTGATCAGTGTAACCAGGAGGAGTGGAAACACTGAACAGAGTATAATAACTACAGCAAGATGTCATACCTGTATAGCTGGCTGATTGACTGATTGAGGTACATTTCAAGCAACAGTCTCTAAATATCACAATTTATCCTGTGCTACACACCTTTACCCTCATTTCATTAGAAAGAGGATTTGCTGTGTCGTTTCTGTTTCCTAATCAGTACTAAAACAGTTCCCCATCCTTGCATTGGGTGCAGGACAACAGCTCTTAGACAGACCGGGTGCCATTATCCATTGGATCTGAACCCTTGTATTGAAAACTGCTACTGATAAAGGAAGATTTTATCATTGACTGAAAGGTTCTCTTAACTCCACTTTTAGTTTCATTCCATTTGACATGTCATTGCTAATCATTTTAGTTAACAGAAAAAAAGTTCTGTGTCATAAAAGACATGTGTAACTAGATCCTGGTATCACCATCTGTTGGTAGTGCAGCTACTTTCATTATGGTGCCTAAAATAACCAATCACGTATTTATATTTACCATCTGGCATCAAATTAAGTTCCAGGATGCACATCATAACTTATTCACCAAAAATCTCAGGGGGTTCATCATTAGTAAGCCCAGTTTCAGACTTGTCAATCTGAAATGGACTCCATGTTAACTTTTTGTTCAGAATCAGTGATAGAATTTCTTAAATCTATCATTGTGTCCATCACCAGCAACACAGATCCTTGAAACCAGGAAGGGATCATACCTGGGGACATATAAGAATAAAGTACAGATGTCACCTGGAGAGAAAAAGAAGAGGAAAAAGAATGTGGCATCAATACCGCAAAATGAATAGAAAAGGACAGAGGGAGCTACTTAGACTGTTACTCTCCTTAGACAAATAATTCATTGCCACAAAATATGCTACTAAATAGCAAAACCAGTGTACTGTTCTGCTCCTCTAAGCATTAACAGAAGCAATCCAAATATTTTGCTGACAGATGCATCAACTTCTAAACCCAGACAGAGCAAAAAACCCATTTCTTGTTCCCCACTGAATTACCTGGTGTTCTGATTTACGGTATTATTCTTAACATAACAGTCTGCACTTCCACCAATGGAACTAACTTTTGTACCCAAAATTGTGAACCTCTGATAATACATTTCCAAATTAGTTAAAGGTTAAATGTCACTCTGTATTGTTTACCTGCTGCTAATTTTCACAGCAATTATTAATGATAGCTGCCCCATCCTCTTCCGCCAGCATCACTGTTCTGATAAGCTAATGTATATTTCATAAACATTCTCTGCCTCTCAAAGTCAGTGGTAATAGTACTCTTATAGTATACATTTATAGAGAGGTTAGCCTTTGATTGCATTCATTATTTATTTGTATATAGTCCTTTTGTGTCTTGTTTTTAAAATTTTGAAAAAAAAAAAAAAACATTTAGGTTCATAGGTTCATACTAGGCTATCTGCCCTAGGGCATTTATAAGCCTAGCCAGAGTATGTTTGGCTTTCGCCACCCATTTTAAATTAATTTTGCTATGCCCTTTTCCGAGGTTAGTATACTGTGCCTCTGTCTAACAGTGACACAGAAGTGATACCCGGGGTAAATCTACGATCTCCCATCCACTCATCAAGATTCCTCTTGAAGAGAGTCAATGAGGGACTCTGCCTAACCTGGACTAGGATTTTATTCCAGAGTGAAGGGAGCCTTTGGGTTATGAATCTGTCCCTCCAGCATGTCCTATTTATTTCAGTGCTGAGGTTCAAGTCTCTCGAGCGTGTAGCTCGATGGGATTTGGATTTTTTGAGGTGCAGCATGTCCCTTAATTCCGGGTTGGACATGGCTTTATACGTCAGGCACAGGTCACCTCTGAGCCGGCGGTATGCCACTGAGTAGAGCTAGAGTTTCTTTAACCAGGCAGCATATGGCATCTGTTTGAGCCCTTTGATCCTCTTGGTGAGGTACTTTTGGGGTCTTTCCATTTACTCTCCAAAGTCTGTTAATATAGCAGCATTCACACCATAGTATCAAACTATCATAATGGCGCCTCTCTGGTCATAGAAATGACAGAGTTAACATAACTGAATTTACATGTACTGCAGTTCATTACACATATGTTCTTGTATTTTGATAAGGGCATTCAATAACTTCAAGCATCAACCCTTTTGAAGTAGGCTATGTGCTTCTTTACTATCTGCATGCAGTATACATGGTTCATTGGCTACATTGTAGGTAGATTTAGGCTATCAAGTAGGACAATATCACCTCCTCCCATCTACCTGTCTCTTCAGATGTTCCACAGGGCCCACTCCATTTCTGAGTTTGTGAATGACTCAAAGATACTGTGGTTAAATCAATATGCTGATACCTCCATGTTGTTCTTCCTCTGCTATGTGAATGATGCATTCAGCAATTCAACAGTAAATTAACTGTCTTCAAGATGGTTTTGCAACTCGTGCTGTGATCCAAACATCCTCACAGCAAAGTGTATACCTTTGTTTCCAATAGCTTCTGACATGCACATTACATCTGTATATCATTTATACATTTAATCTATGAAATCTTCAAAGCTTCTTGGAGGCATGTTGGACAAATAGCTCACAGATGGCCTCTAGATAAAATATACCATTAAAAAAAGAGACTTCTGTAGAGAGTGCCTAGTGTTTTTATAAACAGTTGTACAAGAATAAATATGACTCATACTTTCCTGTGCCTAGACACATGAGCTTTTTTCTAGGCTAAGTAAGTTTCACATAACCACCACACATAAAGTGTGCTTGCCAGTTCTGCTGCTGGTTTACCTTCTTGCTCTGAAGACATTGAAACCTTAATCAAACTAATAAGACCCCAAATTAACTAAACACGTGAACCGGACCAAATAACAGTCACTCATAGGATATTATAATGCAATAACTAACCAGCATTCTTTGAGATACTGAGCTAGTATTCCTTCTAAAACTAATTTCAGTCTGGAGTTCCCTCACTAGCTGAAGTAAAACCTAATGACAATGGCAATGGATATAGATACTTGGACTATGTTGTCTACATCTCTGCATAGCCAACCAATGCAAACATTCCTCTGCACAAAGGAGGGAATTCAACAGACATTACTAACTTCAAACATATAGCAATTTTATCCTCCTCTCCAAAATACTTGGAAAAATGTTTTCATAAACAATTTCTAAATTATCTCCTGCAGGAAGAACTCCTATCCTCCTGACAACTTGACTCCCATCCTTCTCATAATGCTAACAATGCATTTCTAACCTATATAGATGCTGTCAATAAAACTAGAGATAATGGCAAAAGCCTTCAACACAGTTTATAACAGCAAACTTCTACTTCAAATGTCCTCATTAGGTCTTTCTCAGCCCACCCTTCTATGGTTCAAAAGCTGCCCATCCAGTTGGGATCAGTCAGTAAAATGGCACTTCACCCTCTCTCCATAGCTGTCAGTCACCACTGGTATACTGTAAGGCTCTCTCCTTGGTCATCTCCTCATTAACGTTCTCACCAACACCCTCCACACATACATATACACATACACATACACATACACATACACATACACATACACATACACATACACATAACAGACATCTGTAATAAAGTACACAGATGACTTCACACTCATTTGTATACCTGGCACACCCGCAAGAGAAGATTTAACAGCAAATGAAACAAGTTTTTTTTAACTCACAACCCATGCTGAACATAAAAAAAACTCACTCATGATGATGCAACCATTGAAGACACTTCTTGTAGCAAATTATTAGTGATGATAATCTTACATTCGACCTGTTATGCAAAAGCACATAAGAAAAACTCATCAAAAACTAGGGCTGTTTTATACAGCCAAACACTCATCAAAACTACTAAAGCTACACTGGCCACTACTTATCTTATCCATATACTTCTTTATGATGGCCCAATTCTTAATAACCTTAAGAAATTATAAAAAACTAAACTTGAACAATGCTATAACAAAGTTGCTGAATTTGCAGCAGATGCCCCTTTTAAAACCCATCACAATATAGCACTAAAAGCCTAAAACTGGTTAGAACTACCCCATCAAGTAAAATATACACAGATTCTTACCACCTATAAAATTATCCAGAATCCATCTTATTGTCCAGCACTAAACAACATTCTACACAACTATGCTCTTTTATGATCAAATGACCAAAATGCCTGACTGTCCACAAGCCTATCAAATATGCTGGGCCTTGTCTGTACTCATACAATGTTGCTAAGGCCTGGAACTCTTTATCTGAATTCATCAGGTCAATACTGTCCCTCCCATCCTTCAAAACCACTCTGAAAGACTTCCTAACCAAAGGCTATTTCTTTTCTTGCTGAACACCAGGATAAACTATATCCCTAAATGTGAATAGATACCTATTCATACATCACATCTCCTTACTCTCCCTTCTTCACTCATCTCCTTACTTTTTCTATAAATTTCTCTCCCCAGCTTTCTCTCTAAATATACCATAAGCATATTTTTCTCTCACTTTGCATTATAATTCTTGTTCTTATTATATTAACTTACCTTTAATTTCTCCATAAAGTAGTTAACATTTCTCTAACTCTTAAATCATTGTCATATACCTTGTATTCTGTTCTTAACCAATGTTTTCATATTATGTCATATTTGGTATGATTATTTAAACTGTAGGCTTTTTTGTATTATTTTTAAAAACTGCAAAATAATTTTTCTTAAATGTTTTATAATACTTTGGAGGTTTTCTTCCTGGGCATCTTTAAAAATCGGCTCTTAACCAGTCAGACCTTCCTGATAATCAAATGTCAATAAATGAATAATAAATAAAAAATAATAAATGAATTTAATGTGTCGGACTTTCTTACAAACAAGGAGTCAGACTCATCAAGTCTCAATTTACCAGAGCCTGGGTGTGAAACTGTAAAGTTACGTTATACGGATAAGTTGTGACAAGCTTCTCTTTACTCTTTGGTATATAAATAATCACGTCTTGCTAATCTCTTCAACTCTTCTTCTTCTATCAACTCTTAACACTCCCCTCTCCTTGACATCCTCATATTTGTACTTTGACTATTTTCTTATAATCCCCTTACTTTTTGTTTCCACGCTACTAATATTTTTACTTCTTATCAACATAAGGGTGCTTTCAAACCGTACATTCTTTTCTCCCTACTTGTCCTCTCCTCCAGTAACTGATCTTTGCAGCCATAATCCAGACCCCCCTCAATCAAATTTATCTTTTCCTTCTGCTTTTTCTTGTCTCCTAACATTTACAGAGTATCTACTTATTTAAAGAAGGGTTCTCCTACCTTGATTTGACAGCAGATCATCACTGTTAGGCAGTCATGCCATACATGAACTGTCTTCTGCTACCTGAGTATGTGCTGTATATACATGCTGGCATTACAAGGTAGAGCATCTCATTCTCTTTTACATGTGCTATTCATTGTACACATCACTGTCATCAACTTACATGCCATTTCGCACAAAGCTAATCAGAGGAGGGGCACTGAGCAAAACTCTGACCTGTGATATATAACATTAAGTATCCTGTTTTTTGCTTATTTTTACTAGTTATTGCTTATTCTATATATTTATAGCACTTTTATTGTCTGCTGCATACTTTTTACTGCATTTTATAGCTATAAACTAAACTGCATGGTTCTAAAAAAAATGTCTGCCTTATAGTGCCTGATAAATAAGTTTTTTTACTGTCACACTGATTGTAAATCTTTTCTAGCTAGTTTTACTGTGTGTATGGTATTAACTGGGACATTTCTCCTTTTGTTAAACATGTTTGTTCTGATTTCCTGCCAAGGAGTGTATCATATAACTGATTTGTTTGCAGTTAAAAGCTTTCTCTAGAGTCTCCTTACTCCTTTATCTGTTTAAAACATTAATTTAAAGGCTGGATCACTGCTGTTTTTCTGCTGTGAAAAACATTTCTGTAGTGTTTTCTGCCTAAGTAGTGTAGGTAGTAGCTGTAGCATTGTCCATATTCAGGATTGTGTTTCTGAGCCTAGTTGTTTGTTTTAGAGGCCGTGTGTCTGAACACATTTTTCAGGCCATCTTAGTTTAGCAAAAGCCATTTTAGACTTCAGTGAGAGTGTAGTGTTTATGGTCATTGGCTGATTGGGGTTACCTGGACTACGGCTTGGAGTAAGCACCTCATTGGTTCTTTTGAGCTTTTTTTTAAAGTTATTTCAGATTTCAAACTTCTGTTACTTAAGGAGTTACCTTGTGAGTGTTTCTGCCATTTTACACAGAGCTAATTGGAGGAGGGACACTGAGCAAAACGCTGAGCTGTGATATATAATATAAGTATCCTGTTTTTCACTTATTTTACTAGTTATTGCTTATTCTAGATATTTATAGCACTTTTATTGTCTGCTTGCATACTTTTTACTGTATTTTATAGCTATAAACTAATTTGCATGGTTGTACTAAAATTGTCTGCCTCACAGGGTCTGATAAATGAGGTTTTTACTGTCACACTGTTTGTAAATCTTTTCTAGCTAGTTTCACTGTGTGTAAGGTATTAACTGGACATGTTCTCCATGTGTTAAACATCTGTTTGTTTGTTCTGATTTCCTGACAAGGAGTGTATCATATAACTGATTTGTTTGCAGTTAAAATCATTCTCTAGAGTCTCCTTGCTCCTTTATCTGTTTAAAGCTTTCATTTAAAGGCTCAGTGCTGTTTTTTCTGCTGTGATAAACATTTCTGTAGTGTTTTCTGCCTAAGTATTGTAGGTAGTAGCTGTAGCATTGTCCGTGTTCAGGATTGTGTTTCTGGGTGTAGGTGTTTGTTCCCAGAGGCTGTGTGTGTGAGCACATTTTCCAGGCCATCTTAGTTTAGCAACAGCCATTTTACACTTCAGTGAGAGTGTAGTGTTTATGTCCTTGGTAGATCGGGGTTACCCGGACTACGACTTGGAGTAAGCACCTCATTGGTTCTTTTATGCTTTTTTTTAAAGTTGTTTCAGGTCTCATCCTTCTGTTACTTAAGGAGTTGCCTTGTGAGTGTTTCTGCCATTTCACACAGAGCTAGTCGGAGGAGGGACATTGAGCAAAACTCTGATCTGTGATATATAATATTAAGTATCCTGCTTTTCACTTATTTTTACTAGTTATTGCTTATTCTAGATATTTATAGTACTTTTATTGTCTGCTGCATACTTTTTACTGTATTTTATAGCTATAAACTAATTTGCATGGTTGTACTAAAAGTGTCTGCCTCACAGGGCCTGATAAATAAGGTTTTTACTCTCACACTGTTTGTAAATCTTTTCTAGCTAGTTTCACTGTGTGTAAGGTATTAACTGGAAATGTTCTCTATTTGTTAAACATCTGTTTGTTCTGATTTCCTGCCAAGGAGTGTAGCATATAACTGATTTAGTTTCCTACCCTCCCTCCCTATTGGTGTCTTGTTCTTATACTTGGTGGCTTTGCAGTTGCCTTCTCCTACTGTAAATTTGATCTGGGACACTCCTCCCAGTCTAGTGTCATTAGCTCACTCTACCTAATAATGAGAGAACATTTGAGAAGGCCAACCCACTTAGTTCCTTAACCTTGAATTATTTTCTGCTCCTCCGTTCTCCCTTTCCACTTTACTGAAAAAAAAATCCTAGACTCTCCCTGTGTTCTGACTAAGTATGCCTCTCAGCTGATAAGTATATTTTCTGGCACTTTTTAACTGTTCACAGTTGAATACAACAATAATTGAATTCAGTTCAGAATCCATTTTGAAAAAAATGCATTTATTTAAACTGTATTTGCTTTAATACTGCTACACACTTGTGTGTACTAGCTTGCACTGCACTTGAATTGTTTTTAGTGCTGTTTTTGCTGCTTTTCTGTAAAAAAAATGCTAAGCTTGTTTCCTGCCTTTCTGTAAACAGTCTAGTCCAGATACAGATGTGCTGTATCCAGGACCATTTGTAAGCTTCTGAGCTCCCCAAGCCTTTCTGTGTTGGAGGGAAGCCTTCTAGCTTATCAGTGGGAGTGGTAAGCACTAGGTAGCCTATCTACCACAAGAGGAGTGGTTTCTGGCCCAGAAATTGTAGTTATTGGCCATTTGCGAAGTTCTATCTCTTTCAACTTTCTGGTTTAAAAGCCCATTTTTGCACTTGTTTCCCGCCTTTCCTGTAACTAGTCTAGTCCAGATAAAGATTTGCTGTATCCAGGACTGTTTGTAAGCGTCTGAGCAGTGCCAAAGTCTGCTCTTAATTTTTTCCCTTAGATATGCTAGCTCTCTCCTCTCCTGCACTTTTCCTAGCTTATTAGTCTAGCACTTTACCATACTTCTTGTAGCAATTATTGTAGCACACAAAAGTGCTACCAACACTAAACGCTCTACAAGGAAGCAGCTCCAGTATATATTATTAATGCCCACCCCTCCAGACATGTCTAAAGGTCAGTTCCCTGTTCTTTCTCCTATTAACCTGGTGAACTTGGGCATCCTGAGGCAATGTAGCAACTGCCTCATGTACATTGACAAACCTCTCCACTTACCAACCAACACTCAGACTTGAGAGAGATGCACTTATTTATCCAAATTGGAAGCCACACACTCTCCAGCCAAGACCAGAATAACTGGTCAAGAGGAGAAGGTCAACACTGTACCACACCACATGGAACACATAGCCCTCCAGAACACACGCCAGCACTGCTTTCACATAAAAACACAAACCACACACCCACCTTTGCATTGGCTCTCAATAAAAATCTACCAAAACAGCAGAGACCTCCAGGGCAGAAACGCATTCAACCACCACAACACAACACTAATCACGAAACACATAACTCTCCTAAATAGTGTGCCAGTCAACCAAAGCCCCTAAGGCAAAACAGCATGCCCAACACACTAGTCATACGTGACTCAATAGTGATGCACACTGATATCCCACTCACTAGGCTGAATAAGGAAAAAGTAACAGTCAGTTGCCTGTCAGGCGCCAGGATCCACTACATAACGCATGCAATCAGGTCCCTCAACAAAAGGTACAAATATGACTCTGTCATTGTACATGTGGGTGTGAATGACCTGAGACGTACCTCCCTGGACTACATGAAAAGAGACATGGAGGAGCTCTCAGATTATGTAGCCCAGGCAGGTATGACCCTAGCCCTGAGCAGCATCCTACCATCACCCAGAATGATACCACAGTACAAGCAGAAAATGATTGATTTCAACAACTGGCTAAGTTTCTGGTGTCATTCTAAGGGGATCCAGAATCTGTCTGCCTGGGATGACATGACTGACAGACTTCGATGCTTTGCCAGACATGGCCTGCATCTGTCACTCCTGGGATTCCAGATACTGGCCAAGGCTCTTGCCACCCCATAGTGCCTTTTTTAGGCAGTGTTCCAAAGAACAAATTACCACCATAACAGCTACAAACAAATGCAATGTGAGGGTCATGCTTCTCAACACTAGAAGTCTAGATCTTAAAATGCACTCGCACAAAGCACTCCTTAAAATGGAGAACATTGACGTTTGTGCCATAACAGAGACCTGGTTCAAGGCAGCAGAAAGCACCCCTGCACTACCAGGCTATAACTCATTCCACACCTTTCGGCCCCAGAACTTGGACCGAAGCTCTAAAGGCGGTGGTGTTTCCATATTCTTAAAGGATGCGCACACCTCTAGACTGGTAGCCCAACACAACACATCTGACATACTTTAGGTGCAGCTAACACTGGGTAAGACAGCGATTCAAGTCGTAGCCTGCTATAGGTCCCCAACCATGTCCCAAGACTCACACTCCACATTCCTAAGCACCCTGGACAATATTAGGGTCCAACCTAACACTCTCATACTGGGTGACTTCAACTACCCCTGTATTAACTGAGAAAACTACTCATGAACCAAATACACTTGGCCAACATTTCCTGGAATTCATTAATTCCAATGCCCTGGACCAGCTCGTTCTTACCCGCACTAGAGATAGCAACATCCTTGACCTGGTCATTACTAACATGGGCGACTGTTGCTCTACACCAATAATCAACTCCTCCCTGGTTAGATCTGACCACAAACAAATCACCTTGGAAATCCACATCCCTCCCACCCCACCCCCGCAAAGGTAACCACCCTGGAAAACTTCTCCAAAGATAACTTTGGGTTCCTAAAAACAGAGGTGGCTAACTTCATGGCACCCATGCAAATGGAGAATAGTTGCACGACAGCCGAATCATACACCAATGCACTGTATGAACACATACACAAATGCATGGATCTCGCCATACCTAATAGAACCAAGACGCTCTCCTCCAAAAAAAGGAAGCGAATCTGGTGGTCCTCTGTCATAAACAAACTACAACAAAAGGAGGAAACTTATGCTGAATAAGGTGAAGTCCCAAGACTGTAAAAACTCCCTTATCAGCATCAACAAAAAGTTGAGATGCCTCATCAAATCCTCTAAAGCTATCCATGCAAATATAATTGTAGCAGATAGTAAAGACAACCACAAGGCCTTCTATAGTTATGTAAAGTATCTCCATGGCAATACTCAGATTTGCTCTGAGCTGCTGCACAATGGTACCATCTGTTCTGAGCCAACAGATATTGCCAATATACTGGCCGACAGATTTAGTGCCAACTTTATCCTCCCCAAAGGACCAGCCACAATACCCGTAGATTGCCAGGCACCCAGTATTACTGCTGCACAGATTAAAACAGCACTGTCCAAGGCCAAGAATACAGCTTCTATGGGGCCTGACAATATCCCTGGCTGTATTCTACATGAACTACAGAGTGAACTGATACCTCACCTGTGTTCCCTGTTCAGTCACAGCCTCAGCTCTGGGTTTGTCCCTACCAAATGGTACACTGCTACAGTCATCCCTCTCCACAAAGGAGGAGTGATTACAGACACTGGGAACTATTGTCCCATTAGCCTGAAGAGTCTGATATGGAAAGCTATGGAACGCATCATCATGGACCTTATAAACAAGGATATAGGGAATCTCCAAACTCTGGATCACACAGTTTGGTTTTGTGAAAAGTAGATCATGCCTGCTCAACTTGGTCAACTTCTTTGAGTCAGTCACCAGAGCTGTGGATGAAGGCAAGGTGGTTCATACAGCCTACCTTGATCTGGCCAATGCCTTTGATACCATTTCCCACTCAGGAATCATAGAAAAACTCACTAAGCTAGGCATCAACCCCTATGCCACTAGGTGGGTTGCAAACTGGCCCACAGATAAAATCCACAGTGTGAAAGTAGCTGACTCCAAGTCAGACAGCCATCCAGTCATGAGTGAAGTCCCACAGCGTTCGATCCTGGGTCCTCTCCAGTTTGGTATCTAGTTCTCTGAAGTCCAGACCATCATGATGAGACTCTGGCTGCCACAATTCACAGATGACTGCAAGTTGGGAGCTATTATTAACTCCCCAAGTGATGATGACATCCTACAGAAAGGCCTCAGTGAGACCAATGACTGGTGTCAGAACCATGGCTTTAAGCTCAATGCCAAAAAATGTGTCATCATCCCCTTTGTAAAATAACAGGTTCCCATGAATTACTACATTGATGGTAGTCCACTGAACACAGAAGGCGTTATAAGAGATCTGGGAACACAGGTTGACAGCAACCTCTATTTTGATCACCACATTGCCACTGTGGTCAGAAAGTCCCTCTATGTGGCACATCTCATTACTAAGGGTTTTGCATCCAGAAGAAAGAGGTCATTGTCTTCCTCTACTCTTCGCTCATCAGGCCAATCATTGAGTACAATGCCCCATTTGGCATGTACCTCACTAAACATCTGCAACAGCTGGAGAGGGTGCAAAAGTACCTCACAAAGAGGATTGTAGGCCTTAAACATTTATCCTATATGGATAGACTCAAAAAAACTCCAACTATTCTCTGTCTCATATCGCCTGTTTAGGGGTGCTTTCTGCTTGACTTGCAAAGCCATGTCTGACCCAGCTCTGTTAGAAATGCTACATCTAAAGAAATCCCAATCCCTCTGCACCACATGCTCCAGAGACCTCAATCTCATTACCACAATCAATAGAATGTGTTGGAGGGACAGGATCATAACCCAGAGACTGCCCATGCTTTGGAATAGATTTCCCATACTTGTCAAGCAGAGCACCTCACTGGCCATCTTCAAGAGAAATCTTGATGAGTGAATGGGAAATAGAAAATTCACCCTGGAGATCTCTCCAGTGGCTTTACTCGACAGAGGCTCTGGGAAATAAGGTCGGGTGGCCCAATGCCAGGGTAATCCTATGGGCTAGGCTTGTAAAGGCTCCAGGGCTATTAGCCTAGTACACACCTATGAACGTATGAAGCTATGAAACAGCGTACCTACTGCACTACTTCTCTTGTTTTGCATATGTATGTCTAAACATTGAATTCAACTTGAGAGACCTCAGGCATTCCTAAATACAAAAAAAAAAAAAAAAGCATCAATGCCCTCAAGAATCTCAATCATCTGGACTAGAAGCCTTCCCTATATCTATCCCTCTGAGTCATGGAAGATCAGATCCTCATTAACATGTTTATGTTTTACATAGCAAATGATTCTTCAAATACTCAGTTAAAGGACATAGGCCTTGAGTAGCAGACAAAAATAAAAGATTCATTTCCACCATAACCTAACCTCTGGAGCAAACTTTCACTACATATCAAGCAGAGTAACATCCTTACCACTTTACCTGCAAGCCTACATGACTGGATGGGCAGCCTCAATTCTCCCACCATTTATCTCATGTTGCTCTGCTTGAGCCTGGTGGGAATGATTAAATATTTTTTTTCTTTTTTTTTTTCTGGCTAGACTTGTAGTAGTTTGTACATTGATTGCCTTAGTACTTGCCAATGAACCATTCATAAACCATTCATAAATAAAGGTCACATTATGGACGTTACTATGAAAGCATTGAAGATCTGCATTTTTCTCATTTAATTACTTTTGACACATGCAACTGTTGTATTTTTGGTGTGAAATAATTTCATTCATGTCCCCCTACATGTAGTCGTTTATGTTTTGGGGGACTTATGTTCATACTGTGGGACTTATTCTGGGCCCTTACACTCTGCACACTTGCTTGATCTAAAAGGAGGACACACCATCCACATAGGAAATTGTTGCTTGAATACTAAGGACATTAAAGGAACTCCAGAAAATTGCTTTATGCTATAATCTGACAAAGAAATCAGAAAGTATGCTCTGTTTTCAAGATATGTAATAGTTGCAGTATGTTGTGGTCAAGCTAAGAGATGTATGCTTAAAGGCAGCTAGTTATTTATTTTCAGCATAACACTAATACCAGTAGCACTCACCTAAAGAGTCTCTGTATAAACAGCTAATACAATGTGGCACTGACAAACTTATACAATATTGCATGCAGCCAATAGAATATTGAATTCAAACAAAACCTGGATATGTTATTCATCTTGAAAAGGAAGATAAAAAAAGAATAAATTATAAAAAAGCTACAGAAGTGATGTTTTTACAGGATTAAATGTTACGAGACTAATTGCATATGAGGTATGTCCATCAATGCATCTATTTAATAAGAAGACATCAGGTTTTGCCTTTCATATTTCTTATTCAGCGTTTCATTGTAACACCAAGGCGATGTGCAAACAAAATGAACAGAATGTATAGACAGGCGACAGTACAGTGAAACCATTCCTTGGAAATAAAATATGCATCTTTCAAAATCAAAATGCTGTCTCAGAAACACTGTCACACAGGATAATAGGCTGTAAAAGAGAAGTAATACATATATAAAGGTAGTTATTGCACAGTATGATAAACAGGGGCTGATAAGCAACAGCAAACTTTAACATTTAAACAGAATGAGATACCTTCTTTGAAGACTGGAAATTTATTTTTTCTGTGCCCTTTCTTGAAAATTTATTTGTGTTCAAAAATGATTCAGAATAGATTCTTAAAGTCTGTTTTAGTGGCTTTAATTTCGACAAGACAGAGCAAAAACAGGACTAGAAGAACTATTGATCACTATCACTATGAATTTACGTGTTTTGCCAAATAGCAATTAGTCTGCTTTCTGCTGTGAAATAACAGGGTCAAATACCCATCTGTTCTAGAGTACTGATAAAATCTTGAAGTGGTCCAAAACAAGTAGCTGCCATAATAAATTTAGAGATATTGTCAAAATGTGCAAAAAATATTTAGCCTTTAACACACACACACACACACACACACACACACACACACACACACACACACACACACACACACACACACACGCGCGCGCGTAGAAATGCGTCACTAAAAGAATCACAGGCCTAAAGCAGATGTCCTATGCTGACCACCTTAAAAAACTCCAGCTATATCCTGTCGCATATCGTCTAATCAGAGGCCATCTCTGCTTAACATACAAGGCCATGTCAAACCCAGAGCTGTTGGACATGCTACACTTAAATAAATCCCAATCCCTCACAGCCACACACTTCAGGGATCTAAACCATGTCATCACAATAAACAAAACTTGCTGGAGGGATAGGTTCCTGACACAGAGACTCCCAAGACTCTGGAAAAGACTGTCCATATATGTCAAGCAGAGCGCCTTTTTGGCCCTCTTCAAAAGTAACCTTGACGATTGGATGGGAGAAAGGAAATTCACCCCGGGGATCACGTCAGTCACCCTGATAGACAGGGGTCCAAGGAAGTAAACAGTGTGAGAAGAAACAGCCAGGGAATTGTTATGGCTAGGCCTGTATAGGCCCTAGGGCTGATACCCTAGTACCAACCTATGAACTTATATAGATATTAGACCTCACCAAAGAAACCTAAAGCCAGGTACCTTAACCTTTTGCAGTTTCTTCATCGAAAGAAGAATGAAATATTCAGCTGCATGTGCTTAGTAAAGCAAAATATTAAAAGCAAACAGGTATGTAAATATTCCAGACATGCATATATGGTAACATACTTAAGGAAAGCAATAAAGACACATGAAATGCATCATGTACTGTCTGACTATCTTAGACCTCTCTAGGAAAGTTCTTACAAAATATAATGGTATATCTAATACACCATTAATCATTTGTTTCTTATTTCCACACTGTAACTGTTAGGCATGCCAGATCATGATATAAATTAGCCTACTTCCAGCCTGATTGATAGAACTTTACTGTCTGTAACATTGATTCAATCAAGATCACATGTATCTCTGAAGGGGTTACACAACTTTTTTTTTGTCTCCTTACTTTGTCTTTAGCACTCCTACCCTGGTGCCCCATTCTGAAACTCCCCTGGACTTTCTATGGTTTAAGCTCAGGCCAGCATAGAATCAAAGGGAGTATTGGGGCATCTTGTCTGTATTCCCTCAACCAGTGTTTTCATTATGACCTATCCTATTCCCTCCCCATTTATGACATCATAGTTGCATCTGAGGGGTGGGCATGTGTTGGGGATGTGTGACTTAACTCTCCACCTTGGCAGCATCTTAGCAATAACCACCACCCTGCTCCGCTTTGGATCATGCCTCCTAACCACACAATATCTCATGTCTCCACCAGGGATCACTACAGGAAATGCCTACATAACCTATGTCCCCAGGATGGAAACACCCATCCCTCCCTCCCACTCCATCAGTTACCCAAACCACTAATTGATCCAGGTCATGTGGGTCATAGTCGGGGTTTTATCCCAAAGCACCACAGGTGAGGCTACTGCAGAGGTTTCATAGCAGTCAATACCTTGCAATAACATACCTGGGCTCTCAACAGTGATACCTGCTGACTGCGCTACAATAGAGATTGTCACACTTTCACTGTTTTGTTTGTTTTATTTTTTCCTGGACTTGTTTCTTGCTTTTCAGTCGTACTTTAATTTGGGTTACTGCTATGATGCATGCTGCAGTTCATCATCTCTGTCATGAAAATATAGTCTGTGTAAGAGGAAAAAGGAAGGAATGAAGAATTGTTTTTAGAGGGGGGCAGATTGCAGTTTGATTCTTATTTGTTTCCAGCAGTAGTGGAGTTGAAAGTGAATTGCAAGTGTATGAGTTATGGGGATTCACTGTTCAGTATTTCAAGGACCAGAGATTCATTTTCTTATTTATTTCATATATCGTGACTGTAAAATTACAATACCGTGGTTTTTGGCTACCTTTTGAAATTATTCTTGGATTGACACTGAGCAGATTAGGTGTGCCTTACAATCATCCAATTTAATGGTCATATGAAACTGTTGCTGTCTGCACTAAGATTTGCAAACTAAAACTCAATGCTCCATTTTATGAAGTTTTCATTTACATTATTTTGGAATATAATGTTGGGGGAATGCTTGTTTATTGCTGCCTAGAATTGTTAAGGTGGCTGCGCTGTTTTAGTTATTGTATTATGAGCATTGTTACTTTTTCTATTACTGTAACAGTGTTTTATTGTGATTACAGGTTTTTAACATTCCAAATGCGTTGAAATATTTGCTTAGAAAAAATGTTTTTAGCAAATTACTGCATGTTTTTACACATTATTATTCAGTTATTCATACAAATAGTTCCTCACTATTTGTTTTATCTTACAGTATGTTATAATCTGATTAGGAAATAAGCACTATAATAAATATGAACCTGAGCTTCTCTGTTTAATAGCTATGAAGACTATGTAGAAAAACTAAGCCTCACCTGATCCTTTATCCTAAAAAGAGTACATTTACCTCTCCAAATGATACTGAACTAAGTGTCTAGTTTAATTCACATGACAAATATGACACATTGAAACATTAAATCCACTTGTCTTACCTGTTACTAAATACTACAGAAACCAGGCCTATGGTTTTCATTGCAAAAGCCCCCAAACAGTGCAGAAATATTAATTACTTTGTTAACACCACAGATAGAATCTAACTGGAAAGTATCTTTCAAATGTCAGATATAATTTGAGAGCAGGACCTTTAGCAAGACCTAAACATTAAAGATGCGATTTAAAAGATCACCGAGCGATAAGAATATCTATTTAGCATTACTGACCATATAACACCTTGAGAACAGTATAAAGGTTGACCATGATCTACTGCATCCCAGAATTATTTACTCTACTTTACAAAGCTCTGACTGAAAAAAAAAGACAAGCTAAAACAGAACTGGCATTTTAGTTGTCCATAGGTATAGGCAATATCACTGTAGTGCCCTTAGGAAACTATGATTGCTGGAGTTGCCAAACAAAGTAAAATCCATATTCACTTGCCTATACATGGCCAGCCTTTGTCAGTCCTCTAAGATGAAAAGAAATCCATCAAGAGTCTAATCTCATCAAACACCAGAAGGTTAGGGGTATGAGTAGAGAGGAGTATGAGTACATGTGGAGATGTTTCTTTAGGTAATCACATCCAGCAGCTGTGGTGTAACCTGTATTTGCAGGTTAGGAAAATGCAGCCAAAGGAGGATTTCAGCCGGGGGGGGGGGGGGGTCATGCACTGTAAGGAGTCCATACATAATAAAATATAACATTATACAAACAAAGATGGAACTGAATGATGCGATGCTATTATTACTTCACGTTTAACTCATCTGCTTATCTCAGTATTTGATAAATAAAATAGCTGATTCACTGTTTCCCACTTCTGTTTTTTTTTTAAACTTTTCTACATATTCTGCCAGATGATCAATGTTTCTGCTTTAATTAGCTTCCTAAAACATGCCCAACACGAACTCAGAAATTAAAATGGCTCAGTGGATATACTACTTTGTGTACTGAATTTTATTAATGCAGATATACGTGTTGTAGTATAAAATTAACATTTGCATGCTAAAAGGCAATATTTTGCAAGATGTCAATTCCGTATTACATGTACATATCTACAGTCAAAAAAGTCTTATTTCTTGCCAATTAATACATTTTTTGTTATCGCTGTTGTTTAATGCAGTCAAGTACTGATAAAGCATTGCTTTTCTGAAAAGAAAAGCAATGCTTCTCTTTCTCTTTAAGACACCTGTCAAATTTCCAATGATTTTGGAGTTGTTTATATTATTTAGTAGAGCCATGTGCTGCGGCAAATCCTATTTGTGTTGAGGATTCAACACCACAGAAAATGCAAGCCTGGTCTAGTATATAAGAAAGCACAGTAGTCTTTGGAATAATTGTAATAAATGGAGGTTATGCCAGTGAAGCAGTATTTAAAATCCTTCCCTAATCTGGGGGCTTTACCTCATTATTTTTTCCTTTTCGTTGAGATCAGCATTTGAAATAGGGTTGCAACTTTTACAAATGGCCAAAATGGGACACTTTTTGCAGAAAGGTGAGATTCTGGAGGACATGACATACCCCTGGCAAGTGCAAAGGACAGAAATTCACTTTTTTTGTCAAAATAAAAGGTTATTTTTGTAGCATTTGTGTTGCTTATGCTATTTCATATAATATTTGTGTGTTTCAAATACAAAATAACTGTTTTATGCAACTATTAAAGAAAACCTAAGAAAAGTATTTTGTCTTAAAATCTCAGGACATTTGCCATTTTTTAGTTTTTTTCCCCACAGGGCAGAACTGCCCAAAGTAGGACTGTTTCTCATAAAGAGGGGCAGGTGATAACACTAATTTGAGAAGTAAAACCTTAAAACAAATTCAAATGTTTTTGAATTTAATGACAAATTTTGCATTACAATGCATTGCAGATGATAATCTTAAATACACCCTGTATACACAAAGTTGTATAAGAAAAACTCATCAGAAACTAAGGATGCTTTATAGACATATGCATCTATGCAGCAAAGTTACATTTAGCAGTGCTTATCCCCTCTCCAAACGTCTTTATGGTGTCCCCATCCTTACAAAACTTCAGGCATCACAAAAATCAAAACTAGATAAATGCGATAACAAAGTTGATAAATTTGCAGCAAATACCCCTTTCAGAACCCACCATTGTGTAGCACCAAAAAGCCAAAATTGGTTAGAACTACCTATTTATACCTTACAACTCCTTACTTACCCATCTTCACCCATTTATTTACTTCTAGCAGTTTCTCTCCTCTGGCTTTCTCTCTAAACATACCATATGCCTGTTCTTCTTGCACGTTGTACTGTAATTCCTATTTGCATTATACTAACTTACTTTTAATTTCTCTATAATCTGGCTAAAATTTCTCTTATTAAATCATAGTTATATAGCTTGTATCTTCTCTTAACCAGCATTTTCATATTATATCTAATTTGGTATAGTCATTTAAACTGTATTTATTCTTTGTGTTATTTTTAAAGACTGTAAAATTACTGCTGATTATTCTTAAAATGTTTTTTAATACTTTGAAACTTTTCTCCTCAGGCCTTCGCTGAAAATGGGATCCTACACATTCAGACTTTCCAAGTACTCAAATGTCAATAAATAAATAAGTAAACAAATTTTCACTATGCTACCATGCACTTCTGAACTCAAGTAGCCACTATCCATGATTTTAAGAATGTCCCTGATCTTGCTTCATATTTTGGTGTATTCTCAATTTTTTTCATTTTCTGGCAAATGTCTGAGGTCATAACAAAGATTTGAGTTTCAGACTTCATATTCTTCAGAAAACACATGCTTTTTTGAGTAAAAAAAAAGAAAATGCATGCTAACACAAAACCTGCAATTCTACAAATGTTCTTGGTATGCAAAGCAGTTTTCTTAAATCTATACATGATTTGGGGACTTTATTCCATTATTTCCCCTATTTATTTATCTTAGCAATTGAGTGGTAAGACCATAAAACATATTCTAGTGCTCTTGAATTTTATGAAGATTCTAGGAAGTATTTTTCTTTGAAACTGGTGAGGAGTTATCAAAAAACTTAACAGTCAAAATGTAAATCTAGATTATTTTCAAAAGTTCCACTCAATGTGTTAGCTCTTAAGTATACACAATTTTCACACTCCCAAATGCACAGGGTTGTTCTCAAATATTAACTGTTGATATCAGACTTTGTTTCTTTCATTGCTCTTTACCATTCATGCTGAGATAATTCCATTAGTTTCTTTTATAAAGTACAGTAGCCCCTATACTGTTAAAGGTTTCAGAGACAACTTTACATATAGTTTCCTGGAGACTCCTTTTCAGAACTCTTTCTGATTACCTCAAAAGAAGTTGCTATGGTATATACCCATATTCATTTGTTCACATAGAGAATCTCTCTCTCTCTCTCTTTCTCTCTCTATCTCTATCTCTCTCTGTTTGTCTGGGTTACCAGCTTGCTAAGTAGTTCTCAGGAACTCTGCATTTCACTTCCATGACACACAATTTAGTAAAGACAACCCTAACTGGTATACAAACAGCAGATGCAAGGCAAATGTATTTCTCTGCCTCAGTAGTCACTGTACCACATGATCCACCTGTAACACCACAGGACCACCAGATTTAGAACAATCTGATAGAATGCTACCCTTTAGTGGGTGGAGCTTAGATGGCACAAAGATAACAGCTCTTTTCTGAGCTCTGCAGTAAATTATAAAATTGACAGGAAATATTTATCATTTTTTTTTCAACTCCAAAAGACTTAGGACTACTGTAACTTGTTTATTTTCAAGTTTGGGACTTTTTGGATAAAACATTCCTGTCAAATTATTAAAGGGAATTAAATCTTATATAGTGAAAGATTTGAAACTCTAAAAACAATCATATAGACTCTTCTCTTAAGGAGGCAATGCATTAAGTAATGTCATCTCTTCAAGACTTGTCTATCAAAATAGATGGATGTTAAGAAATACTTTTAGAAGTTAAGGAAAACAGCCTTAAACAAACTAATATTCTCAAAAACGTATATCAGCAACTACAAACAAAAGTTTCAGATCATGAATATGCATTATCTGACATTGATAAAAGACTTTATGACTGTCAAACAGAACTATTAAAAAAATCATAATACCTGGTTACTGACAAAACTAGATGATTTGGAAAATCGTGAGAGAAAAAATAGCATAAGAATATTTTGCTTACTGCAGAAAACTGAAGGATATGATATGGTTTCTGATATTTTGGATACCAAAGACTCTCAATCTTCAGGAAAGTTTCTCATTTGGCATTGAAAGAGCTCATAGATCATTAGGAAAACTACTTCCTTCCACTTCTTTAGTCCATCCCAAATCTATAATAGTCAAATTTCTATCTTGTTTAGATAAAAACTGCTATTAAAATCTGCTTGGTCAAAAGCTCCAGTGAAATTTAGTTGATCAATTCTCAGATTTGATAATGACTGTTCATCTAAAACAATAGAACTAAGAAAAAACGTGGTGTTTAATCATGCTTCTCAAACAAAATAATATCAGAGATCAATTAATGTTTCCTGCAAAAATAAAATTTCAGTTATCATCTGGTATTGGAACCTTGAACACTATAGAAGAAACACTCTCCTTCATTAAAAATAATAACATCATCTGTCTCACAGAAGATATGGAGTGAATTTCTTCTACCCATAAAAGAGCTTCAGAAAAAGCTAATTGGTCTGATGTGAAACAGAAGAGACAGAAAACAGACTTCACTAATGACTTTTCCATAAAAAGGCTATAAGGACATAACGTTTTGCATTGTTGAAAGAAATAACTAGTAAATTAAAGTTCCTTTTCTATTACAAATAAGGAAATGTTTTTGATGTGTCTGTGTTCTTAAATTAAATATCAACTATTATATTTAACAAACTACATTCTTATATGCACATTTTATGCTACTCCCTTTTATTTCTTCATTTATGGTGTATAAAATCCTGTTACTTATGTTTCTCCTTCTTACAATATAATTTTTTTCTTTTTCTTTCTACTCCTTCTCTTTTCTTTTATTTGCATATCTATGCATGTACTTAAATCTATGAAGTTTAATTATTCATATACAGGTTATAATTATTTAAAGGTGTCTATAATAGTCCTCCTTATGTTTTTTAATCACTTTACTGCTTTTCCTTTTTACTAATTATTTTAATGCAATATAGATGTGACAGGAAGTGGGAATTTATTTTATGAGTACTTGATTATACTTTCTTTTATTTGTTCTTCTATGGCAATAATGTAAGTATTCTGGTTTTAATTTAACTACCTGCTTTTAAATTTGCTTCCTTCTACTGTTATTTTATGGTATATTGCCATTTGTTTTTAAGCTGCTTTTCTTTCTTATAATTTTAAAGTATCTGAGCTGTCCTTTAGATGGTGTTCGTAATGTAGGGATTTTGTTGTAAAAGTCTTGAAACTTTGGTGGTCTTTGCTTGAAGGTTGAGGTGATGTGTAGCAACTGAAAAGATGAAGTTATGCTATTCTTTTATTGATGTTTCATCTGGAGATTTCTTTATGGGACAGATTGCTTGTGCACGTGTTTCCTCGTTTTGTATGAAGTGGATCCCAATGAATTCTGTTGGTCCTATTTCTTGTTTGTGTCTTGTTACAAGCTCAGACTATATCTGCTTTTATGAATTAATGGCTCTTTTCTTTTTTTTTTTTCTTTACATGTCAATGGTGTTACCTTGGAACTGTTGAAACTTCTGATGTTTCTCTCATGCAAGGTTCTTCCTGTGCAAGACATAATCATATAGGAAGTCAATTAAGATGAAACAGTTACTATTTACAGAAAGTATGAAAATAAATAGATTGATTCTTTGAATAAAAAACATGAATTTAAGAAATCCCAATAATTTAAAAGTGGCTTTAATGATTATTAAATCAATGCAGCATTTACATGGATGTGACCAAAGCATAAGGTTAGGTTTGTTTGTGAAATGGCTACTTGATCTGCAAACTTATGTCATGGTAGTGAGGGTTTTAAGAGGAAATGGGGGAAAGATAAAAATAACAACAGATCCATTCTAAAGGTCTTTGATTCTTCTACTGAGTTTTTTCCTACAATAGACACTGACATTGACTTTGTCGATATATCCCTTAGGAGTACAAAATCGAGTTCATTGAAACAAGCTAGTGACAGCATTGCTCTTTTAATTATAAGACAGGGGAGAAAAAACATCTTGTAATGGGTAATTGTAATGAGGACCTGATTGTTAATTGTGTTAAAATCTCCTTATCTGAGCATGTCATATCTTTACTAAATAAAGTTTTGACAATTGTTGTGTTTTTTTATCATATGTTCCGATTGATAAGGAGATACATGAATTTTGTAGATTGTCAAACTTGTATTATTGGCTCCATTTTTATCCATCAAAAGAAGCCGATAATAATGATTTGATTCCCTTTAGATTTAAGAAATCTGATTTTGTTCCCCCTGTTCATCCAGCAGTGAATAGGTTTTGACACAATCTTTTGCTCACATTTGTGCTGATTTATTTATGGGCTGTTCTGAGATCAAGATTTGCTGTAAAATCAGTATATTATCTAGTAAGAAATATAAAAATAGACTTTAATATACTAAACATTGTGTTTTATAATGCTATGAAAATAGAAGACCAGAAATTATGTTATTTTAAAGCTCGAGATGAGCTGAAGTATGAGTTCTCAGATTAACACATATGCATTCAGGGGGAAGAAGGGAAGGTGAGGGAAAAATAAACTTTAGTGATTTATTAATTGAATTAAATTGTTCATCTATTCTTTTACTTGTTTCAATATATGAACTTTAACTTTTTTCATGTTATATATACTGTTACTAATTAATCTTTCCTACTGGTTATATAAAAATGAGCTTCCCTAGATATGCTTTTTAAACTAAATGAGTTACTCTAATTTCCTTCTAAAGGGACTGTATAACTTTAAATTTTACTGTTTTTAGAAGATATGAGGTCCATTTTGAAATAACTGGAATTACAGAGTTCTAAAGATGTATGTTAAAATATGTACACTTAGTTGAGAGTTGCAGAGTATGGAAGAGGGTAAGGTGAGGGGAAAATAAACTTTGGTAATTTATTAATTGATTTCAATTGTTCATCTATTCTTTTACTTGTTTCAATATATGAACTTTAAAATGTTTTCATGTTATATATACCGTTACTGATTAATCTTCCCACTGATTATATAAAAATGAGTTTCCCTATATATGCTTTTTGAACTAAATGAGTTACTCTAATTTCCTTCTAAAGGGACTGC
Organism: Protopterus annectens; assembly: GCF_019279795.1. Lineage (NCBI taxonomy): Eukaryota > Metazoa > Chordata > Ceratodontiformes > Protopteridae > Protopterus > Protopterus annectens. Next base: position 1,179,047,005 of record NC_056728.1, on the reverse strand, counting down.
ATAACTTTAATTCTGGTGTTTTTTAGGATATATGAGGTCCATTTTGAAATACCTGGAATTACAGTGTTCTAAAGATGTATGTTAAAATATATACACTTAGTTGAGAGTTACAGAGTATGGAATTACCCCCCCCCCCATCTGATTCATCATGCTTTTAGAAATACCATATATAAACAGACAATAAATCTTTGAGTTACAGAGAAAATGTTAAAGGATGGTTGCAAAGCATCAAAACAGTAAATTTTGAATTTTTATGTTTCTCTTGTGAATTATGGATTATATAAAGATTTATAATTTTAATTTATACACATTTTTCAAAATACCAAATCTTATTTTTTTCAACTCAGTAGTATTGAAAATTACATAATAAAATAAAAATAATTAATAAACGTTTTTTAACATAAAAAAATAATTATAGGTAAAATACATATGGTCAGAGTTTGTTTTCTGTCTTGAACATTTGTTTCAGCTATAGAGGAGGGGAACATTTTCAAGGGTAATAAAATGTGAACAGTGGCCATCTGGATACATAGATTTGGTAGGAGTCTGGAGCCCCCTGCTTCACTTAGCATACTATTCCACTGCTTGGCTCCCTTTTCCCAGCTATTATGGACAATTTTTAAATCAGTAAGTGCTCAGGCATATTCCTTTTTTTTACTTATGATTGTCTTCAGATTCTTGGAATTAACTCAAGGTTTACTAAAAGGTTTACAACTTAGTCATTGATGGCTATCAACATTTAAGACAGTCTCATAATAAGAACAGAGATGGCATAAGACAAATTAGACTTCCCATATAAGAAAATTATTTGATTGTTTAAACATCTTTCTCAGTTTTTTAATAATATGCAACTAGTTATTTTTTCTTGTTTATAAACCTTATAAATTATTAATATTTAAGTGACTATATACCTTCCATTAAAAGTCTAGAAGTAAATTGTAGGTTAATTTGTTGTCAAGCTCTTTTATGACAGCAGTAATATTGTTTGCTTGTATATCAATTTGCATTTGTTGAAGTTGTGTCAAAATGCATTGTTTCATATAATTATATATTCATTCTAGTTTTATGTTTTTGGGGTCAATTAAAATGTTTTCTTTATTTAATCTTTATAAACTATACCATTTTGAATATTTATTGTTGCATTTTATCATAGGAATGCTATGTCAATATGAAACATTTTGAGGTATAGGAAGAAACACTAATCTTCTAAATTTGGGGAAAAGAGGTAATGGGACATTTATATGTGGGTTTTCTTTATTTCTGTATTGCTGTTTCTCTGATAAAAATCATTATATTGATTTTCTTAAATAATTCCCAATATACAAGTTTTGTTCTCTAGAGCTCACATAATATACTTAAATTTTCCTTGGCTGATTACAGAGAGTTTGTATTGAGATTTTTTTTGTGATAAAAAGCTAGGAATTATAGTTATTAAAGGCTAGGATTTATAGTTTTCCATGCTTAGTTTTTTTTCTGAAAGGAGTGTTTTTCTTTTTTTTTTTCTTTTGCCTGAAACCATTTTCTTTGTATATGTTTCAGTAAAAGCTTATTTGCAATATTTTTGTATTATTCTGTCGTAGTGTTATTATATCTAATTTAAACCAAATTTTCTTGTTCTACTTTACATTATGGAATTAAACTTATTATCATTAAATCTTAATGGTTTAAGTAATCATAATAAGTGGGAAAACTTACTAAAACATTTAGATTTAAACAACCATTGTGTTGTATGTTTTCAAGAGCCATATCTTTCCTATAAAAATGGAAATGAATATTGGAAATCTAATAAATATTTGGTTTTAGCTCAATCTTCTTTTAAAACTAAAATAATGAAGAGTGGCTATTTTATGGGGAAAATAGATTCAAATGACTCAAGTTCTATTTAAATATGAGGAAAAAGAGAGTCTATTTATACAACTCATTATAAAATGCAGAAATAGAATTTGGACTATGGTTAATGTATATTGGTTTCCTGGAATGGGAGTTAAATTAGCCAAAAACATCTTCAGTTTATAATTAATAATTATAAGCAACATTTAATATTAGGCAGTGATTTTAATTGTCTTTTGGATGATTCTAAAACCAACTATTGTAGAAAATATAAATTACTTCCCATTGCTAAATCTTTAGAAACTTGGAAAGATTCTTTTAATATTAAAGATACCTTCAGTTTTAAATATGTAAATTCATTGGATTTTGCCTGTTATTCTTTTAATTATGATACCCAAACAAGAACTGATAAATTAATGATTTCTCAAGACATCATATCTATAATAATCAATTTCAATATAATACCTTGTCCTTTCTCTGATCACAATGCATTAGAATTAAATATAGAAACACATTTTAAAGGACTATCATATAGTTCCAGAATTCCAAAATATATTACTAAAATTAAACAATACAAAACATGGCTGCTTGATGCTTGATGAGGTAGATAATTTTCTGTTGTTTAATAATACTCCTGACTCTAACTTTATAATAATTTGGGATTCTTTTAAAGCATGTATATATATATATATATATATATATATATATATATATGGGTCTAGGACTATTCACTGAAAGCACATTTCACTGAAACACATTTGACTGTGCACAATTCAATGAAAGCTCAATTCACTGAAAACACAATTCACTGAAACACATTTCACTGAAAGTTGTGTATGGCCTTTTCCCCACTGTAGTGCGACCCTGGAGTTAGTTTATATAGTAAGGGGGTATGGGGGCACCGCCACCCACATTGAGGGCATCTATTTTAAATATTTTGAACTATATACATGGATACTTGCAATTCCAATAAGTTACTCTTTTCTGAACATAATATATATCCAAACTGCGTGTAGCCCCCCCACACCACCCAATGTGGGGGGCGGTGCCCCACACCCCCCCCTTACTATATATACTAACTCCAGGGTTGCACTACAGTGGGGAAAAGGCCATATATAACTTTCAGTGAAATGTGTTTCAGTTAAGTGTGTTTTCAGTGAATTGAGCTTTCAGTGATTTATGCACAGTCATTTGACTTTCAGTGAAATGTGCTTTCAGTGAATAGTCCTAGATGCATATATATATATATATATATATATATATATATATATATGTATGTATAGTAATACAATTCTTTGTTTAAACACAAATTAAAAGAATGGAATAATGAAATATTGGATATTGAAATAAAATTTGTATTTGTTGTTTGTATTTGTTATCAATAATCTGGTCTCTGGCATTTTGTATATATTGTAAACAGATAAATTATTTAATTTATATATGATTTGTATTTTTATATTCAATTACTTTATTATGTTTTAAACCTTAAAACATTCTGTATACATTTCTAAAAATTAATAAAATATTTTTTAAGTAAAAAAGAGTGTTACTGTAGTAGCCTATCAGCATCCAAGGAATTGTGGACTAGATGATGCTGGAATTTAAAATTATATAGTGATATTTTTGATGGTATAGCCATTGTGGAGGGACATGGTCAGTGAATATCACAAATCCCCTGATGAATAAATATTACATTAGGGAGATGAGAGTCTATTGTATGGCAATTTATCTGCCCCTCTCTCTCTCTCTCTCTCTCTCTCTCTCTCTATTGCTGAATAATTTCTCCCAGCAGTGCTGATTTTCGGATTTTTCTAGAGATGGGATACACATCCCCATCTATTGTCTGACAGAAAACTGTGCCCAGGCCTACCTCAGTAGGCATGGGAACAGTTGTAGGCACTAAGAATTCCTTAGTAATGTCTGGGAACATTATTATTGATATACCTTTTGGTTACATAAAAGTTTGTTCTCCTTCACTTCAACCATCCATTTCAACTTTGTCTAAGCCTTGGTGATGATCAGGACATTTAGGGGGCTCAAAACTGCGAAGGAATCAGGAACAAATTTATGATAATAAGTAGTCAGTCCTGAAACAAAAAAGCCTTATCATGTTTCTTAGTGGATGGTGTGGGACAGTTCTCTACTGCTTCAGTTTCTTGGCTTGTGGTTTTCACTCTTCCTCAGCCTGTTACATAGCCCCAGAAAAATGGCTTCTACCCTGTCTAACTTGCATATTGCTGTGGTAACAGTCAACCCAGTCTAATACAAGAAGATCAACTTGAACTTTAGGGATATGTTATGTGTCTAGGAGAAAAGGTAGAAGGGCAATATAGTGAATTATGTTCTTTATGTAAGTATTTATTTGCATTTAGTTAATAGGATGTTCCAGCTGGGTCATACAAGACTTCTTTTCAGCAGAGACCTGGAGAGAAAAGCTGCAAAAATATATTTAATGAATAAAAAAACATAGATAGCGATTATATTACATGATCCATTGTGAATGCAAACACTATTTGAGATATTGTGATTACTGATTCAGCATAGACTAGGCTTCTAGGTGACTATGACAAGTAGCTGTTGTCAAGGAAGGAAAGTTAATAAAAGAAGTAGTTAGGGGACATAGTTGTAGAAGACTGGGAAGAGGAGTACAAGAAGACAAAAAGACTAAATGAACAGAGATCCATAGTAAAATATTTGAAAATCTATAGGCGTGAGTGTTAAACAGAATGAGAGAGAATTGTATTATTAATCTGCATGAACTAGGTTACAGAAAGGAAAAGAAAAGAAAAGGTTAAGGATTCACATTAACAGTTATGAAAAAAGCAAAATTCTACAGTTACTGATGAGAGGAGAAACTCTGTGGTTTGACAGAAAGACATAGTATGAGGAACTACTTACTGACCAGGAGAGGAATAACTAGGATTCAGTGTAAATTACTCAGAGAGAAGAAGAAAAATGGTGTGGGAACTCTGATAAGAGAGAGTCTTCTAACGACAGTGAAGGATGTCATCACAACTTATTTTGATTTTATTTATATTTATTTAGCAGGGTAGTACACTGATTTCAATTGACCATTTGCAGGCACAGCCCAAGTGAAATGGATCACATAAGAAATGAGCAAAACACACTTATGGATACAAGAATATGCTAAAAACACACACATCTATATGTATGTATAGATAGATAGATAGATAGATAGATAGATAGATAGATATGTAAAACCAATAATTGATAGACACATGGCAATCAGACTCCTGTAAAAAGACAAGGCAGTCTTCATGGTCTCAGCTTATGGTCTACAGCAGGAGAGCACTGGCAAAGAAAATAGAGCTTTCAGGTAGCAGTTGCATGACCTCCTTGATAAAGGGGACAAAATAACTTTGTTGTGATGATGGTGGTGGGCCTAAATGTTCATATTAGTTAAGACAGAAAAGGAACATAACTGTCAACCTATTAGAAGAAGAAATATGGACCAGGCATAAAATAATGGAAGGACAAAGACCCAAAAAATATGAACAGATTTTAAATAGATTAAAATATTAAAAAATACTCATAAATAATATAAAAACAAAAATAAAATATAGATATTGTAAAAGACATTTGGTAGGATAACAGGTTTTGTATTAGCATGCATTTTCTGAAGGATTATTTATTGACTTCCTTCCTCACTGTTTTGCCAGAAAAAGAAACACATTTTTTTTAGTAGAACAGACCAAAAATATGAGCCAAAAATCTGGACATTCTGTGAAAATCTTGGCAGTTGACAGTTATGTATTTCCTAGGTATACATGGATGAGGCAATAGGAATAATAAATGAGAAGCCATTATAGACTTCTGTGTGTCAAATGGCTTTAATCACATGGTTTTCCAAGAAAGACAGTCACATGATAGCCTACAAGAGTGGTCAGCATACAAGAAGTATGAAAGGAAAGGACATTGGGATCAAATCAGAGATTGCATCGTCATCATCATGGAAAGAGTCAGCACCCTGAAAATAAACCAAAAGTGGCCACAATCAGCTGCAATCAATGCTCAGACAAGGCTATAAGGTCAAGAAAAACTAAGCTGTCGACATAGAAGTTGATGGGAATGAAAGCACAGGAGTTCACAGGAATAATCAGGGCTCTAGCACCTTAGAAATGATATGAAATAGGTGGAGTCAAAGCAGAATGTCAACATCTCAAAACAGCATGTGCAAAGATAAAGGAACAGGTGTGTTTTCATGCTAGGCATGTAAATAAGTGAACATATGTATGAACACGTTGCATATTTGCTGATTGTTTTTCTTGTGCACTGTGTCTCGCAACTGGCTCAGGCACACAGCACAGCATCACAGTCTTTTGATGGACATTGACCCTGCCCATATTCTGTGTCTATAAGAATTGAGTGCATTTCTGGCACCATCTTTAAATCTTCATCAAAGTGTATAGGGGCATCTACCTCACCCTCTGTGTGAGGTGTGCCTGCCATGTACGTTTTCTGTGCTTACTGTTATCTTTACTATCTATTTGTGATTTATTGACTTCACTTTGTTGCTGATGCTCTGTTGTTGGTAGTCTGAATCTCCATCAGAAGTACATGTAGGTCTATACTTTCTACCAGCATTAGATAGTCTATTCTTTTGGAAATTCACCCTACTGCTGTTACCAAAGGATAACGCAACATAAAGTTATGCAGTAGGGTTTTGTTAGTCTCTGCGAAGTAATATACTGTTATATACCTGTAAACGAATGCTCCTTCTGAGCTTTGTAACCAAACATTATTAAGCGTTTCATGCAGTAACTTGAAATTTTAGTTTTTCTACCGACAATGACACTGTTGTGCTATGTAACAATTGATGTAATTGTGTCTAGGCTTGTTACAGACTTGCCAGTAGTCTTGATTCAAATATTGCAGGCACTCAGCTTAGTTATGTTTCTATTAAACTCGGCTTCAAAATATTGTGCTACTACCTCATTAGTGCATTACTTAATTAATTATGCCAAATTACAATTGGCTTGTTACAAGTTTGCCATTAGAGCTGATTCAAACATTGCAAGCACTCAGCTTAGTTACATTTGTATTGAACTTAGCTTCACAACATTGTACTACTACCTCATTAATGCCATACTTAGCTGATTACCCACTATCAGCAATAGCCTTATAGCTCTCTTCACTCATTTAATTAACTCCATGCATACACTTTTCTAACACCCTGACTCCGTACAAGCATCAGTTATTCTCCACAGTGCATATTTCTACACCATCGGACCTGTAGCTGTGTAATGTGAGAAGTCCCAAACAGTAAAGGAAACTCCAGCATGAGAGACCTACAGGAATCACAAGAAAATCTAATTAAACAGATAAACATCTGATATTTGCTTTATAAAGTATGTGTTATAATACTGCATAAGTTCTCTCCAAAATTAACAATTGCTCAGTTTTTTCTGTCGGCTTGTACACCTTGCTAGGATGGATAGTCTCTGTTAGCCCCCCCTTCTCTTACTTTCAGCCTGTAAGAAGGCTGAATTCTCTAACCAATGTGTTACTTGAATCAACTTTATGACAACACTGGCAGTCTGCAGTCTAACTACCAGCGTCACTATAATATATCCTTATCTGCTTAACTGCTTATTTGTAGCTCCACACTGAAATTAAGCTTTAATCATAGCAGACTCACCACTTAAATTCCAGTAGCCCTCGCTGTAATACCCAGAGCAAGTCGCTGATTATTTTTATGATGCGCTGTGTCTCGTAACTGGCTCATCCCACTTCATTCGCCCTTCGCTACATTCATGATAATAAGTAGTCAGTCCTGAAACAAAAAAGCCTTATCATATTTCTTAGTGGATGGTGTGGGGCAGTTCTCTACTGCTTCAGTTTCTTGGCTTGTGGTTTTCACTCTTCCTCAGCCTGTTACATAGCCCCAGAAAAATGGCTTCTACCCCGTCTAACTTGCATATTGCTGTGGTAACAGTCAACCCAGTCTAATACAAGTAGATCAACTTGAACTTTAAGGATATTCTATGTGTCTAGGAGAAAAGGTAGAAGGGCAATATAGTGAATTATGTTCTTTATGTAAGTATTTATTTGCATTTAGTTAATGGTATGTTCCAGCTGGGTCATGCAAGACTTCTTTTCAGCAGAGACCTGGAGAGAAAAGCTGCAAAAATATATTTAATGAATAAAAAAACATAGATAGCGATTATATTACATGATCCATTGTGAATGCAAACACTATTTGAGATATTGTGATTACTGATTCAGCATAGACTAGGCTTCTAGGTGACTATGACAAGTAGCTGTTGTCAAAGAAGGAAAGTTAATAAAAGAAGTAGTTAGGGGACATAGTTGTAGAAGACTGGGAAGAGGAGTACAAGAAGACAAAAAGACCAAATGAACAGAGATCCATAGTAAAATATGTGAAAATCTATAGGTGTGAGTGTTAAACAGAATGAAAGAGAATTGTATTATTAATCTGCATGAACTAGGTTACAGAAAGGAAAAGAAAAGAAAAGGTTAAGGATTCACATTAACAGTTATGAAAAAAGCAAAATTCTACAGTTACTGATGAGAGGAGAGACTGTGGTTCGACAGAAAGACATAGTATGAGGACCTACTTACTGACCAGGAGAGGAATAACTAGGATTCAGTGTAAATTACTCAGGGAGAAGAAGAAAAATGGTGTGGAAACTCTGATAAGAGAGAGTCTTCTAAAGACAGTGAAGGATGTCATCACAACTTATTTTGATTTTATTTATATTTATTTAGCAGGGTAGTACACTGATTTCAATTGACCATTTGCAGGCACAGCCCAAGTGAAATGGATCACATAAGAAATAAGCAAAACACACTTATGGATACAAGAATATGCTAAAAACACACACATCTATATGTATGTATAGATAGATAGATAGATAGATAGATGGATAGATATGTAAAACCAATAATTGATAGACACATGGCAATCAGACTAATGTAAAAAGACAAGGCAGTCTTCATGGTCTCAGCTTATGGTCTACAGCAGGAGAGCACTGGCAAAGAAAATAGAGCTTTCAGGTAGCAGTTGCATGACCTCCTTGATAAAGCGGACAAAATAACTTTGTTGTGATGATGGTGGTGGGCCTAAATGTTCATATTAGTTAAGACAGAAAAGGAACATAACTGTCAACCTATTAGAAGAAGAAATATGGACAAAGCATAAAATAATGGCGGGACAAAGACCCAAAAAATATGAACAGATTTTAAATAGATTAAAATATTAAAAAAATACTCATAAATAATATAAAAACAACAATAAAATATAGATATTGTAAAAGACATTTGGTAGGATAACAGGTTTTGTATTAGCATGCATTTTCTGAAGGATTATTTATTGACTTCCTTCCTCACTGATTTGCCAGAAAAAGAAACACATTTTTTAGTAGAACAGACCAAAAATATGAGCCAAAAATCTGGACATTCTGTGAAAATCTCGGCAGTTGACAGTTATGTATTTCCTAGGTATACATGGATGAGGCAACAGGAATAATAAATGAGAAGCCATTATAGACTTCTGTGTGTCAAATGGCTTTAATCACATGGTTTTCCAAGAAAGACAGTCACATGATAGCCTACAAGAGTGGTCAGAACGCAAGAAGTATGAAAGGAAAGGACATTGGGATCAAGTCAGAGATTGCATCGTCATCATCATGGAAAGAGTCAGCACCCTGAACATAAACCAAAAGTGGCCACAATCAGCTGCAATCAATGCTCAGACAAGGCTATAAGGTCAAGAAAAACTAAGCTGTTGACATAGAAGTTGATGGGAATGAAAGCACAGGAGTTCACAGGAATAATCAGGGCTCTAGCACCTTAGAAATTATATGAAATAGGTGGAGTCAAAGCAGAATGTCAACATCTCAAAACAGCATGTGCAAAGATAAAGCAACAGGTGTGTTTTCATGCTAGGCATGTAAATAAGCGAACATATGTATGAACACGTTGCATATTTGCTGATTTTTTTCTTGTGCACTGTGTCTCACAACTGGCTCAGGCACACAGCACAGCATCACAGTCGTTTGATGGACATTGACCCTGCCCATATTCAGTGTCTATAAGAATTGAGTGCATTTCTGGCACCATCTTTAAATCTTCTTCAAAGTGTATAGGGACATCTACCTCACCCTCTGTGTGAGGTGTGCCTGCCGTGTACGTTTTCTCTGCTTACTGTTATCTTTACTATCTATTTGTGATTTATTGACTTCACTTTGTTGCTGATGCTCTGTTGTTGGTAGTCTGAATCTCCATCAGAAGTACATGTAGGTCTATACTTTCTACCAGCATTAGATAGTCTATTCTTTTGGAAATTCACCCTACTGCTGTTACCAAAGGATAACGCAACATAAAGTTATGCAGCAGGGTTTTGTTAGTCTCTGCGAAGTAATATACTCTTATATACCTGTAAACTAATGCTCCTTCTGAGCTTTGTAACCAAACATTATTAAGCATTTCATGCAGTAACTTGAAATTTTAGTTTTTCTACAGACAATGACACTGTTGTGCTTTGTAACAATTGATGTAATTGTGTCTAGGCTTGTTACAGACTTGCCAGTAGTCTTGATTCAAATATTGCAGGCACTCAGCTTAGTTATGTTTCTATTAAACTCGGCTTCAAAATATTGTGCTACTACCTCATTAGTGCATTACTTAATTAATTATGCCATATTACAATTGGCTTGTTACAAGTTTGCCATTAGAGCTGATTCAAACATTGCAAGCACTCAGCTTAGTTACATTTGTATTGAACTTAGCTTCACAACATTGTACTACTACCTCATTAATGCCATACTTAGCTGATTACCCACTATCAGCAATAGCCTTATAGCTCTCTTCACTCATTTAATTAACTCCATGCATACACTTTTTCTAACACCCTGACTCCCGTACAAGCATCAGTTATTCTCCACAGTGCATATTTCTACACCATCGGACCTGTAGCTGTGTAATGTGAGAAGTCCCAAACAGTAAAGGAAACTCCAGCATGAGAGACCTACAGGAATCACAAGAAAATCTAATTAAACAGATAAACATCTGATATTTGCTTTATAAAGTATGTGTTATAATACTGCATAAGTTCTCTCCAAAATTAACAATTGCTCAGTTTTTTCTGTCGGCTTGTACACCTTGCTAGGATGGATAGTCTCTGTTAGCCCCCCCTTCTCTTACTTTCAGCCTGTAAGAAGGCTGAATTCTCTAACCAATGTGTTACTTGAATCAACTTTATGACAACACTGGCAGTCTGCAGTCTAACTACCAGCGTCACTATAATATATCCTTATCTGCTTAACTGCTTATTTGTAGCTCCACACTGAAATTAAGCTTTAATCAAAGCAGACTCACCACTTAAATTCCAGTAGCCCTCGCTGTAATACCCAGAGCAAGTCGCTGATTATTTTTCTGATGCGCTGTGTCTCATAACTGGCTCATCCCACTTCATTCGCCCTTCGCTACACTCGGGCTCACTCAGCTCTACTACTCTACTTCGATTCCCACCCACCCCCACTTTCCTTAGACTTATACTCAAACATATCACACCCCCGACTCACTCAACCATTCACATCCAAGAACACATCTATCCCGCCCCCACCCAACAACCACTACCAGCATCGCACTCATAAACCACTCCCTCTCAAAACACCTTTACTCTCTCTATATCCCTAGCCAGTGTACTCTTTCCCAGAGTGTTCCCTACACATACATTCCACTACACACAAACACTATATTTCTAGCTTACCTTCAACTATACCCATACATTGTACTCACCTTCTAGGTTATAATGCTACCACTCACAGCTCTTTTAACAGTACTTCACACATCCTTATACTACCTTACCTCCTTTCATCATCTCAACATCTCTTGCATATACACATCCACTAGCTCTAATTACCCTCCACAATCATGCATAAGTACCTACATCAGCATAGCTCCACATCTTTTCAATAGCACATACATACATCTATTCACACTAAAATACCCACCGACACAAAAACTCATACATCCTACACAAAGACTCCAACCTATCCATTAAAGTAGCACATACCATCTTACTCAGGCCCTCACTACTCAATCTCAGTGGGGATATTCATCCAAATCCTGGCACTGACCAAAGCTCCAAGCCCCCCTTCCAGCAACCAAATACTTCAATGGTAACCACCTCTCCTTTCACTCATGCCACCTCTGACCTTTTAATCTTAAATATTAATCTTAAGCATTCAAAACAAAATTCCCGAATTTCAAGCTACACTCTCACTTTACTTCCCAGATCTAGCTTTACATTATTTATTTATTAACATTTGTTTACCAGGATTGTCTGACTGGACACCAGGTGTCCCTTTTCAGCGGAGTCATGGGGAGAAAACTCCACAAGGTTACATAGTAATTTGATGAAACAGTTAACAAAGTTTAACACTGTTTATCAATAATTAAAAAAAAAAAGATTAACCATAGTTTAAAAAGTTAAACATGTTAATTAGAAGAAAACTGGTTACAAGATCTATAGGGAGCCTAAGTACAGTGTATATATATATATATATATATATATATATATATATATATATATATATATATATATATATGACAGCTCATTTAATTGACAAAGTATTCAAGGCAAAACCTGGGTTTTGCCCTTGTTATATAAATGTTTGTCAATGAAATGAGCTGTCAGAAATGGGTTTCAGTGAAATGGGCTGTCAGCGAATAGAAGTAGACCCATATATATATATATATATATATATATATATATATATATATATATATAAATAATCAACTTCATAGAAGAAAAAAAATGTATGATAGATAATTACATTGAGTTAAATCTGCATAGGGTAGAGTATAAGACCATGGAAACATATTCTTTAGGGGGTGGCTATGGATAATAGCATAGTAGAGGTGGGTTCAGGGATGGTCATTGCAGTTATGTAGTTGGTTTTCATAAAGTTGTGATGTAAGAATTTTTTTGAAAGTGGTAATGTGGTTTTGTAGTCTGAGGTGTGGGGTTAGTGTGTTCCATATATTTGCAATTTTATATGGGAATAGAAATTCCCCTAAGCTATTTTTACATGTAATGACTTCTACTAGGGCTTTGTTACAAGATCAAAGTTCCTTATTGGTACTTTAGAAGTTTAGTAGTCCTGTTAGGGCAGGGGTTTTGTCAGGATGGTGCAGTATTTGATGGGCTAAATTGAGATGGTGGTAGTGAAGTAGGTTAGGAAATTCTAACCAGTGTAGTTTATGTAGGGATTGGCAGTGATGAGAATGTGATTTAGCATTGGTTGCAAACCTAGCTATTTTGCTGTAACATGTTGAGAGTTTGTTAAGGTCGGTTTTATTTAGATTTATTAATACTGGAGATGCATAGAGTAGGGTTGATAGGAGATGAATTCTGGCTATGGCAGTTCTGGAATCAGGGGTTAGGAATTTGTTGCTACGATAGAGGCAGCTTAGCTTTTTGTGGACTTTGGAGATGGTTAGGGATATGCGTTTATTGAATTTAAGTTGGTGGTCAGTTGTAAGTCTTAGTAGTTTTACCTCTGAAACAGGAGTTATGAGGGTCTTATTGGCTAAAAGAATGGAGAAGGTGGGGTCAAAGGTCTTTGTTGGGCTGAATAGCATTGTTTGTGTCTTTTTGTGGTTCAGTATTAACTGCAAATTGTTTAGCCTGTTTTCTATTTCTGAGAATGATTCTTGCACTCGGGTTTTTAGCAGCTAGAAATTGGGTGCAGAGCAGATCAGAGTAGTGTCATCTGCTTACTGGATTATCTCAGACTTTGTGGTTGCTATGTGGAGTTGGTTTGTGAAGACATTGAATAGAAGGGGACCATGTATGGAACCTTCAGGTATGCCACATTTGACTGGGAGTGGAGAGGATAGGGAGTTGTGCCATTTGACAGATTGAGAGCGGTTGCCTAGGTAGCTATGGAACCATTGTAATGTAACATTATCAAGGTCAAGTCTGGAGAGGGAGGATAGTAGTTTATTATGCCAAACTGTATTGAATGCTTTTGATAGTTCTAGGAAGGTGGCAGAGACAAGTTGTCCTTGGTTTCTATATGTGTTTATGGTATTGGTGAAGTTAATAAGGGCAGTGGTGGTGCTATGGCTAGTTTGAAATCCATGTTGAGTTTGAGAGAGTAGGTTGTTGGAGAGTAGATGGGACAGGAGTTGGTGATGAATACATCTTTCTAGGATTTTTAATAGGGGTGAAAGGATTGTAATGGGGCGGTAGTTGGATAGGTCAGTGGAGGCGCTGCCCTTGTGAAGGGGGATGATGTATGAGGTTTTCCATAATAATGGAACATAGAGCTTGTTGATGGATCTATTTATTAGTATTGAGTTTGGGTAGGATATGGCCCTAGATGCAAGCATGAGGAATTTGGCTGGGGGGTTGTTGAGAGCAAAGGTGGCTGGTTTGAGTTTGGCAAGGAGTTTTTGGATGATTGATGTTGATACTGGTTTGTGTGAGAAGGGAGTGGAATTAAGTTTGGTTTTGATGGTTGTTGGGGGCTAGTGGTGTTACTATCATTTATTAGTTTTAGTATGGTGGAGGTAAAATAGTTTTTAAAGCTGGATGCTATGTCAAGGTTGGTACCTTCTATGTTTGGTGGTGGTGTGGTGGTTTTTCGAGGTTGGAGGATGCCATTCATTGCAGCCCAGAATTTCTGTGGGTTGCTACTATATTTATTTTGGAGGGTTAAGTAGTGATTTTGTTGGTCTAGCCTAACCTGCTTTTTTGCCTTATTCTAAGTTCTGCATAGGTTTGCCTAGTTGTGGATGTTTTAAGTTGTTTCCAGGATTTTCATGCTTTGTCCCTTTGTTTTAATAAGGCCTTTGCAGTTTTGAGTAACCATGTGACAGGATTAATACATGCTCTAATTGTTTTGACTGGGGCTAAATAGCTTAGGATTGTTAGCAATGTGGAATTAAAGTATTCAACTGCATTGCCCAGGGGTAGTGTTTTGGTGGGAGCCCAGTTACAGGATTTTAATGTATCTGAGAACATGTCTGAAGGGAAGTTTTTGTTGGAATGGGTTTGTAAAAGGGAGGGTGGGTTGTTACATTTAAGTTTGTGTCAAAGTAGAAAGGTTGGGTTGTGGTCACTGAGAGAATTGGGTAGTGTACCACTTTTGTGGGCAGGGTTGGGTTGCTTAGTGAGTGTTCAATCTAATACGGATTCCCTTTTGGTGGCTTTATCTATACGGATGGGAGTTAATGTGATTAGTAGGTGTTGGGGAGTGGGTGGAGTTCCAGTCGATGTTAACATCGCCTAGCACTAAGGTTTCGTGACGGAGGAAGTAGGAAGCCCAGTGGAGTATTGATTCTAGGGTGTTTATGTTGTCATCTGGTGGGATATATATATATATATATATATATATATATATATATATATATATATATATATATATATATATATATATATATGTATATACCTAGCAAGTTTAGATGTTTGTGTTGGTTTAGGGAGTGTGGCAAGTAAAGTCTCAGCACTATTGAAGTTTGTAACGTTTTTTGTAAGAGTTGAATCTTTAAGTTAGAGTCAAACAATAGGGTAACACCTCCACCTTTTTTTTGTGGTCTGTCTACCCTTAGAATGTTACTTACCAAAGGCCTGGCTAAAAAAAAAACATAATACAAAGAATGAGTTTTTGCCTTCTGGATATAGCATTCCTAGATTAGATAGAAAGCACAAACGTGGTGGCGGCTTAGCAATTATATATAAAAATAACCTTGCCCTACAACAACTAGATGCCTCTGCACTTCTTACAACTGACTCTGAAATCTTTGTCTCAAGCCTTCAATTAGCAAAAACAAATCCATTATAATCATAGCTGTTTATCTTCCCCCTGGTAACAACACTATCTAAAACCTGCTTAGCTAGGACTCCACTACGTACAATCAAGAAACTTTAATCTTAGGTGACTTTAATCTAGAATTGTCCACATGCACTTCCACTAACTAAAAAAATGTTATCAACCTCTTTGACTTCTCCTAACTAATCACCACCTCCTACAAGAATTGATAAACACAGTAATAAACAATCTATACTAGACTGAATTCGCTCAAGCAGCCCTGACCTCCGTATGCAAACCATATGCCTCCCTGACTCACTTAGTGATCACTTTCCCACTTGCCTAGATAGACAAAAAGCTAACACAACCAAAACCACCATCTATAAACAGATTCACACCAAAAAAAAAAAACTTTTCCATAGAAACTTTTAACTCCCTCCTAAGACATCACAACTGGTCGAAGTTAAAGTATATTCACCTTGACAAGGGTTTTGAATACTTCAATAACTCTTTCTTAGATATCCTAAAATCTCTAGCCCCTATTAGAAAAATCTATTGCAAAACCACTTCATCTCAATGGCTAACTAAGGAAACTATTAACATTATGAAAAAAAGAAACAGAGCATGACTAAGCTACAAATCAACTAACATCCTAGCCTCCCTACATAACTACCACCAGCTAAGGAATCTATCTAAAAAACAAATCTGGACCAACAAAAAAATCTTACTACAC
This sequence comes from Protopterus annectens, assembly GCF_019279795.1. Lineage (NCBI taxonomy): Eukaryota > Metazoa > Chordata > Ceratodontiformes > Protopteridae > Protopterus > Protopterus annectens. The sequence continues at coordinate 1,179,030,637 of NC_056728.1, read as the reverse complement.
TGAGCTTCAGCAAAAACATAAAAACAACCCACAGAAATTCTGGCACACCATTAAGCAACTCTTATCCCCTGGCCAAACTGCTACCCCCTCACCAACAATCCTGAATACCAACACGATGATAGAAGCCTGATTTAACTTACATTTCATCAACTCCATCCAGGCCTTATTAAATAACAGCAACAGTACCCCTCTAACCATTCCCACAACACCAGCCCATCAGTCTCCTACCTTCTCATTTCAACCTATCCAGACCAATTGCATCAGAAACCTCCTTCTTAAACTAAAACCCACTACTCTCACACTCTATCAACTCCCAAATGAATTGCTTAAACTAGGAGCTGACTCCATCTCCTACCCACTCTCCTGACTCATCCGTCATTCCATTACAGAGCAATATGTACCAGTACTCTTGAAAATCTGCCATATCATTCCCCTACATAAGAGAGGGGCAGCCACAGAACTGTCCAGCTATAGACCCATTTCCATACTCTCACCCCTCAGCAGAATATTAGAAAAGCGTATACATTCTCAACTCCTCACCTATCTACTACAAAACAACCTACTCTCCACCTCTCGGTGGGCTGATGACATATCTCCACTACTACCTGTTACTGTTGGCATCCCACAAGACTCATTTCTGGTATCCCTACTCTTCTGCATCTGTACCAACAAAATCAATTCTGCTGCCCATATGCTACTTTAGTGCAGTATGCAGATGACTCCACAGTCATCTGCACAGCTCCCTCCTACCCAGAACTACAAATCGAAAACCAACAAGCCTTCTCAGATATAGAACTGTACCTCAAGAAGAACCAACTTATTTTAAACCCCAGAAAAAGAAAGCTCATATTATTTTCACATAATAGATCCATAGAACCAACTTCCCCTCTTTATATCCTTTCTTCCAGCAGAACCAAAATTGAGCCAGTAGACAACACTAAACTTCTAGGTGTCACAATAGATAGCTTGCTAAAATATGACAAACACATAGCCCTTACCATTAAAAAGATACATATTAAACTTGGCTGTCTGTATAGGTCCAGAACACTCCTCACCCCTCCCACTAAACTGGCCCTTGCTTGAACATACCTCCTGTCAACATTACTGTAGGTCCCCCCCATCATCACTAATCTTAGGAAATCTGAACTCTCCAAACTAGAGACTTGCTACCACAAGATTGCTCATTTTGCTGCTGACCTCCCTAACAGAACACATCACTGCACAGTCCTGAAACAACTACACTGTTTTGAACTACCCCACCTCCTATCACTAAGCCAACTCACAATTGCTGACAATATCACCAACCTGACATCTGTCGAGCTCTAAAAAACCTAGTCCAACCTTATACCACTTCCCGTTCATTTCATTCAACCAATAAACTACTAGTAAAAAGCCATAAATTTAGTAACTTTTTTTGGTGACTCCCTGTTCGCAAATCACATTGCAAAAATATGGAAATGTATTCCACAAAACATACTCAACACCCACACTAACACCAAATTTAAACCATTACTCAAAGAACAATAAAATGCCACCAAGACCCGCGATCCATCGGTGGTCTTCATGGTATTTTATTATTTTATTTTTTTTTGTTTTTTTAAGTTGTATTTGCTGTTACTCAAAGAACACTTTTTTAATAACTGGATCTGTACCTGTATAACACCAGGATACATTTCTTCCCCTTCTCTTTTTTTTCTCACACTCACCTCTTAATCTACTTGCTTATCTGTACCTTCCTCTAGTTATAAGCAACTCATACTCATTTCTCACTCTTATGTAACTTGCCTGTTCTCTTTACCAAGTTGTTGACATAATATCCGCTGTCATTCAAAATGTATGTAATTTATTTACCAAACTAATTTTTTTTATTGTTACCAATAGTCTAACTACTTTTTTGTAATTGTTTCTCACATTAATATTAATGTAACTATCTCTGAAGTTTTTCTCCCCAGGCATCCGCTGAAAATGGGCTACTAGCCGAGTTGGACTATCCCGGTAAACAAATGTAAACTAAATAAATAAATAAAAGCTGAGGGTGGAAAAATAGTGCGGTAAGAAGTTAGAGATAGAAAAAGACAGGCTAAGAAGGAATAATGGCTGACTTGCAAAGATGCTAAGAGAGCAGTTGGTATGGTAAATAAAGCACCAGAGAAACTCAACCGGTTTCTGGAAAGTGACTCCGCAGATGGCACAAAGAGGCTGTACCAGGATGCAAGACAATGATGCTAAAGATATAGAAAATGTTTGGCAGACACCATTCATAAGGTAGGGCAGCAAAAATATGCTCACCAATCCAGAGGACATCAACAGCATATGGAAGACAAAATACTTCAAGAAGCTTCAGACTAAAAAAAATACTACAGAATCTGTAATGTTGCATGGATAGTCTACACTGAAAGAGGAAGGAAAGTGAACCTTGAAAGTATGAGGTGCACTATGGAAGATGAAGTCAGGGAAAGTATCAGCCTCAGACGAAGTCAGTGCAGATATGATCTGTACGTTGTGAGTGTTAGGGGAGAAATAGCTCATCAATATGTTCGGAGTGTTAGGGGAGAAATGGCTCCTGAGGGAGCTCATCTCTATAAGGAGGATGAAATATATTCTAGTTGACTGTAGAACATCCATTTTAGTGCTATTGTATAAGAACAAAGGTGATATCCATAACTTCATGCTGGACAGAAGCTTCAAATTCCTGTCATGCAACAAGAAATTGCTGGAGAAGGTGACTGGTAAATGAATATGCAGAATATTGGAAGATGAGAGGGGTGTTAAGCAAATAAGATTCAGATCAGTTGTTGTTGTGTCTTTCGGCTTTTTCCGGTTAGGGGTCACCACAGCGGAACTCCGGTCCGCTAATGATTGGCAGAATATTTTTACATGCCGAGTTGCCGGCCCTGACGCACAACCTTCAACGAAGGTACGCCCATTCATTCATGTCTCCACACAGAAGACAACTTTAGCTGAGAATCGAACAGGACAACGTCTTACTGTGAGGCGACAACGCTACCGCAGCACCACCACCGCAGTAAGATTCAGATCAGTATGCAGTGCAAATGTTTACTATGAGACATAATGCAGAAGAAGCTAGAGATGAGGAATAGTCCAACTGAGCATTCCTAGACTTGGAGAAAGCAAAAGACAAGGTTTCAACAAAGCTGAGTGATGGCAATGTACAGTGATCCATTCAAAAAACTACAAACAGTGTTCAGACCCACAGTGGGAGTATGCATGCAGTAAGACTCAGCTATAAGTCTACTTTTGTTCATATTGGAGATGGACAGCAAACAGGTTGGGTGGGGTACATCAATAAGGCTTCCTTATACATATGATGTGGCATTACAAAGCAGACTCTGACTGAAATTTCAGGAAATAATAGGGAACTGAAATGCAATACTGAGGCATATGGCATGAAACTCAGAGCAGTCAATATGATGGGAAGAAAAGGAATAAATAAAAAGGAGCTTAGAATTTAAAAAGGGGGGAAATAGTGGAACAAATTAACAGCTTCAGATATCTGGGAGGTTTGACTAAGGAAAATGGATAACTGATTGAGGAGGTCAAGTCTAAAATCAGAGTTACCGCAACAAACTGGCACAAAGTGTCAGGGGTTGTGAATGACAGAAGAATGTCAAAGAGTTTGGAAAGTAAGGTGACCAGTAATTGTATGTGGCACAGAAACCTTGGTAGTGAAGACAGATAAGCTGTGGAAGCTTGATATGATGAAGATGCAGTCTCTGAGATGGATAGTAGCATGCAGAGTGTGGGACACATGAAGAAATTAAGACCAGAGCAGAAGTCACAATAGCCCCAAATGAAGAGAAAGTAAGAAAAATCAGGTTGCATTACTTCAGTGATATGTGCAGGAAAGCAGAAGATAAGTTAGTAAAGGAGATGTAAGGGAGGCAGGAAGTTGGCAATAGGAGAAGAGAACATCCAGCCAAAAGAGGCATAGATTTCATGAGACGTGAGACAGATAGGCAAGACCGCCAAAGAGGTAGGAGAGTGGTTCTGAGTCATGCATGGCATGTAAAGTTTAAAATCTGAAAAAGGGACTCGATGACAATGATGATTAAGATGATAATGAATGTGATGATGATGATGATGATGAAATTTGACAAAAATGTTTCCTTGACTCGATTTTCAATCAGTTCATCTATTCGTGACATAAGTTATGAATCAAATTTGAATATACTATTTAGTTTTCTGAATAGCATTACGTTTTCTGAAGGGTGGCACAGTGGATAACATTGTTGCCTTGCATCAAGAAGTTCCCCAGTTCAGTTCCTAGTTGGGGAGCCTATAGATATATATATATATATATATATATATATATATATATAGAGAGAGAGAGAGAGAGAGAGAGAGAGAGATAGGTATATGTATATATCTATATATATATAGATATAGATATATATATATATATATATATATATATATATATATATATATATATATATATATATATATATACACCACAGGATAACGAATGTTAACTTCTGAGGAGAAGTTACTAGATCTGAAGAAGGGTGCACCTATGTACCTAAAATCACTTATCTTTTAGTTTTAACACTTGTTTTTAGTTATTCATTTATTACATTTTCAGTTTAAAGAACTCAAGAGTTCCTAGTATGTTTTAATTTGTTATGTGCCTTGCCGTGGTGGTTGTGATAATTTCTGCTATCCTGTGGTTTTATGATTTACTTTATCCACCTTTAGTAGCCATGTTTTTATTCTTTGTATGCAATATATGTGCATATATATATATATATATATATATATATATATATATATATATATATATATGTATGTATATATTTTTTTACATTTGTTAACTGGGGTTGTCCATCTCAGCTAATAGCCTCTTTGCAGTGGAGGCCCGGGGAGAAAAGCTCCCGAAGTATACAATAAAATTAACAATGAAAATTGCAATGAAATAGAATTGTCGTTGCTAATAGGTTCATAGCTGTGTACTAGGCTAATGTCCCTGGAGCCTTTACAGGCCTAGCCCATAGAAGTGCCCTGGCATCATGTTGCCCGACATTAGTTTTCAGTGCCTCTATCAAGTAGAGAGACTGGAGTGATCCCCGGGGTGAACTTTGTATTTTCCATCCACTCATCAAGATTTGTCTTGAAGTGGGCAAGTGAGGAATTTAATAATAGAATTAAGAGAAAAACATTTACAATTTCCATTGGAAAAAGTGATTTTATATATATATATATATATATATATATATATATATATATAGATATATATCTATACATATATATATATATATATATATATATATATATATATATATATATATATATATATATATATATATATATATATATATATATATATATATATATATATATATATATATATATATATATATATAGATATACATATATATATATATATATATATATATATATATACATACTCTCAATGTACATTTATGTCAGATTCACAAATATGCACATATAAAAGAGACATGCAAATATTAAAGTATGATTGACAAAAGATTCTTTGTAGTCTCTGGGCCAGTCAGTGAAAGTACATAAACAATGTATTTCAAAAGATCTGTCATCATGCACTTGGAACCTATTATGCAAGAAAGACAGCAATGACTTAGAAAATAGCCTCTCTAACTGTCGATGCATGCAGGCAATATGCAAGTGCTGTAAAGACGCAGAATCAAATCACATAGTAATCGCTTGGAACTGGTATGCTGTACATACTCATTAAATAATATGCTACAGTATAACGTAGTACTGGATAAGTAATATAAAACCCAACTTTATTAGTGTCGTGCTTTCCTTATTCAATATAAATAATACAGTAGATGTTGTATTACCTTAGGCAGGCTGAAAAATAGCTTGAAGTTTACCTCATAGATATTTACCATGATACTTGTACTAGGAACAGAATAAATAATCATGTTCTGAAGCTCATCTAGAATTATCTGTATGAAATTATAATATGATGAATCGGTGTAAAAGAAACAAGGTCTGTCGACATTTTGATGGTGGTCGATTTGTCATATGGTGCACTCCAGTGGATTCTTTCAGTCTTCCTCATTGCTCTGTAACCACTTAGTTGGTATATATAGTTTAGGTAGTGTGAGAACATAAGCCCTTTTCATGCAAGGAACGAGAGTCTTGAAACCTGGGGAAATGAGGTTTGTGTATTTTTAGTCATTTTAAGTTATGTTTTGTGTTATAGATAAATTGATGAAGTGTAACTCATTTCAGGATGACTCAACCGAATATAAGGAAAGCAAACATACAGTATACATAAAGTATGTGCAGGGCACTCGCAGTGTTGTTACAGAATGCATAATACAATGCATCTTAATGCTTAAGGAATATTGTCATTGTAATGCATGAATAACAGCCTTGCAATGCAATCTTTCCAGCTGCACAGATGTAGTATAAACATAACATCTTCATTTATATTATCAGCACATACATTAAATGGATATTTGCCTGCAAGGAAAATTGATCTAGTAGCTGGGGTAGGGCTGACATTCTTCAGTTACCTCTGTCCCTAGGGAACTAATCAACAAATGACCAAACAGCAAAATCCTCAATTTAAGCTGGGGTAGCTGGTCTTTTTCCTTGGTTAAGGAACAGGAACTTCAAAGTTTCAAGTTGAAGAGTTTCGGTTATAGACCTTCCTATACAGGAGGGATGAGCAGTTTGTCTGCCCCCTTCTGAAAGCCTCCTGTTTCAATGATGCGGGTGATCTTCCACCAAAAAAAAAAGAAAAAATCTTTTTTCATCATGCAAAAGTCACCTTCAAAACTGTTCTTCATTTCTGATTAAATATTCATTATCCATCTACCTGATAAAGGTTATACGAAATGTGTAGTTCATAAGCTTTTACATTACCATTTCCATTTTTTATCTGTCTGTGTACTTGACTATTGTATATGATTTGAACAAAGTTTTTCCTTCTACTAGATGAATAGTTGTGTATCTCTCAGAAATATGTCTAATCTTATGCAAACACTTGAACTCTCACTTCAATGCCAGACTTGTACAAAAAGCTCATAATACAGTATATATACTATTCAATGGGTATGTTTGATTTCTTCCTTTAAAGGTTTCCATTAACTTCATAAGAATTATTTACTATTTTATATGCTGAGCCTTATGGGGTTACAGACTTTTATCTGTTCAATAAAGAAAGCTGAAGGACATGCAGTTTTCTAGAATTTACAGGTATTAGCGTTCGTCAGATATGTAGCCAGTTAATTTTCAGTCAAACCATTGTATTCAACTTTTTTAATATTTATGTTCAAAATGCAGATAAATGGTACTAAGCAAATCCTTATACAATCTGACCTCTGACATTGTAGTAAAAGCAACACTGGGAACTGTATGTGATTTTTCTTAGTATTTGCTTCTTTGAATTTTGTTTACTTGTGGGAAAGAAATCATTATAAATGAGGATGTAAAGTGAGGCTCCACTGTAGAATAAACAATCATTGCAAAATGCTGTACCTGAAATCCTGTTCTCAGCTATTTGACATTTATTCTGTTCTCATTTCATGAAAAATCATACATTATTAATCACCAAATTACTCTAGGCTGAAACACAGATAAGACTAGGCTCACTTTTGTATCACTGTTTCTACAGGCTGTAGTTTATCTTTATTAACCAGGAAAGCATTTCTGTCAGTAGGCATGAGGCCAGGCAGTCAGGCAGAGGCAAGATTTTATAAATTACCATTGATCTATTTTTTTTTTTTTTTTTTTTACAGTTTAGCAGGAATGGCTTAACCTGCATTCAGCTGTTTATATTCATGTTTGACAAAATGCTTATCAATTAGCTATATAACAGAATTATTCCACAAAGTCTGAAGTTGACTTTATAGGCTGGATGTAACAAACAATGTATGGTTAACATTAAGCATGCATAGTTTACAGAGTGCTAGAACAGTGCTGGTTTAAAAGATAAGTTGCAGTTTTCTTGGTTGTCAAGGTGCATAATGTGGTTTCTATAAACCTATGATGGCTACATAGGTGTTTCCTCATTTTTTATATGTTGCATTGTACTGCAGTTCAATTCACAGCTGGAGTGCCTTCTGTGTGGAGTCTGCATGTCCTCCCCGTGGTCGAGTGGCCTCTGAAAGGCATGCATGAATGGGCATGCCTTCACTGAAGGTTAGGTGTCAGGCTGGCAACTCGGCACCATAAAAAAAATCTATTGCCAACCATTAGTGGACCGGAGTTCCCCTATGGTGACCCCTGACCGCGAAAAGCCAAAAAGACAAACAACAACAACAACAACTGCAGTGTTATTATAGTGTATTTCATTTATTTGTTTTATTTATTTTACTTTACATTTGTTTACCGGGAAAGTCTGACTGGACACAAGTCCATTTTCAGCAGAGGCCCGGGGAGAAAATCTCCACAATACAATACAGTACATGAGAGAAGAGAAAAAAAATAGAGCATACTTATAGCAAACATACACAATATGTTAGAGATTAACAATTCTTATAGTAGACAATCATTGTGGTACATAATTAGCCGAAGCACTAGGAAGCACAGCAAAGTTTGGGTAGTGACCAAGACTCCAGTTTGTGTGTTTTTTCTTCGGGTTTGCTTTTCTGCGTCTGCTTTTTGCTTTTGCAGTTTGGTGTTTTTTTTACCTACCTCCTTATTATAACCTCAGGGTTCTATGCTGTCACTGCCCCTATTTGGCATCTGCTTCTTGGAGGTAAACGCTAATGTCAAAGGTCTTGGGCTGACAAAGTTTGAAGATGACAGCAAATTGGGAGCTGTCATAGATTCGCCCATGACACAAACATCTTACAAGAGGGTCTAACACAGACAAATGATTAGTGCCAAAGTCATGGACTAAAACTCAATGCCAAGAAATGCTTTATAGTGTATTTTGAGAAAACTGCCACCGAGGCTAATTATTCCATCAATAAGACACCTCTAAGATTTGACGCAGTAGTCAGGGATCTGGGAACATACGTAGATAGTAATCTGGCCTTTGACCAACATATGGCCAAGGCAGTATGAAAGTCATACTATGACTTTCAACTTATAAGTAAGGGTACAGCTTCCAGGTCCAAGGAAGCTATAGTGCCCCTTTATTCATCCCTTATCAGAGCCATCATTGAGTATAATGCTCCCTTCAGTAGGCACCTGACCAAACATATGCAACAGGTGGAATGTCCACAAAGTTTCCTTACCAGGACACAAACACATTGTCCTATATTGATCGCCTTAAAGCACTGTGTCTGTACTGTGTCTCTATCAGTTTACTGAAAGGCAATCTACGCCCAGCATACAAGGTATCCTTGGATCCAATTCTGATGGATGTTTTGCACATTTACAAAACAAATGGCATCAGAACCACTAGAGCAAGGATTTAAATCTTGCTTGTGACATAAATAAAACATGTGGCAAGAGTCAGATATGCGTCTGAGAAGATCCCCTTGCTCTGGAAAAGGCTCCCTATCTATGTGAAGCAGAGTCCCTTTCTAACCCTGTTTCAGTGTAACCTTGACCAATGGCTTGGAATTCAGAAATTCTCCCTGGGTCTGTCTCCCATGTTTTTGGTAAACAGAGGCAGACAGTAATGCCCAAATTAATATACACCCTACATAACCTCTAGAAATCTCCTAACTAACATAAACCCTTCTAATAAGCACCCATGACACATAAGGACACAACTGGGTAGATTGTACAGCTAAGCTTATAAAGGCCCTGGTGGTTGTTAGCCTAGTATCTACCTATGAACCTATTTCTGTATCATTGTGGAACCTATGAACTATAAATTATAAACTTCTGCCAGTGACATTCTTTCCAACCATTATATCCTTTCCAACCTATACACTTCATAGATGTACTGCTGACTCACAATCCAAAAGCATACTGCTATTACTGTACCAAGCCAACCATAGAACAAATACCAACTTAAATGTATACGTGCGAAGAAAAAGACTGAAAGGAGTGGGTAAATTCGGCTTTATCTGTAATATGTGGCTTTGCTTATGATATGGGTTTGCTTTATGTATGCTGCCAGTTGGCAGCATGAGGTGGAAGTGTCAGAGAATGGAAAGTATATAATAGAGTCAAAGAAATGTCTCCCTAATAGCTCACTTTAATGCTTTAGCCGCCCACCCTGCCCTACCTTTACTCTGCTAACCCTAACTCTAACCATGACCCTTCCCATAACATAATGACACACATTACCTTATAAAAATCCCTTTTTTCTAACAGTACCATAAGTCGTACAAATTATGTCTGAATGTAATGTCATGGGTTGTATAAGTAATTGCAATGGGAAACTATATTTGTGATCATTTGTCAGTTCGATGGTTTTGTTTTTTTGGTAAATTCGCTGTCAATGTGCTGGCATTGATCCAGTGTTTTTATGCTTTTGTACATCCTTTCAATGGCACACACACACACACACACACACACACACACACACACACACACACACACACACACACACACACACACACACACATATGTATATATATATATATATATATATATATATATATATATATATATATATATATACATATACACACACACACACACACACACACACACACACACACACACATATATATATATATATATATATATATATATATATATATATATATATATATATATATATATATATATATATATATCAAGAGAGAGATTGAGTCTCAGAATTCCTGCTTACTACCCATATTAACATTTAAGCTCATGATGTTCCGTGGATCACTGCTGTGGTCCTCGTGCATTCATTGGGCACCCTTGTAATAATGCTGTCAAGCTCCTTGACTACATGCTATATGCTGCATGATTTTCTTAGTCTGCTGCCTGTGCTGAAATAAATGTTCAGTTATAGTGTTTATAGCACTGGTCATATTTTCATACAGCAGGGATGCATTACTATGTAACATGTGCTACTCCTTCACATGCAGTTATGCACACCTGGAATGTCTGGCATGAACTGCAAACATTCTTAGTGCTTTTAAAACAGAAACAGGAACGGTAAGGAGGATAAGAGAGCTAAAACAGGAGCAAAAAAAAAATGACTCTTTCATCAAAGAAAGGATTGTTCTGATAAATTGCTGAACTCAGGCCTTTACTCATTGCCATGAAGAGTGAAATCTTCTCTGATGTAACCATGGTCAAGATGGAAGAGTTTATGGCCTCAGAAGATAAGAATGTGTCAAAAACAGTCGCAAACTGATGTTCTTTGCTTGTAAATAAGAACTATGTTGAGGAAATCAGAGAATTTAAAATATCACTCCTGGTGAAATTATCCAGGTCTGAAAAGATTATTTTTTAAAGAAGGGGCTGACCTCCTTAACATGGCATGGAATATATTAGGAATTATGTTTACCAGTTGTTTCAGTCTAGACCTACCCCTAGAGAGGTTTCCACATATATGTGATTACCAGTTTTAGGGAATATGAATATCATTCGTACTGCTATCTCAGTAACTACTAGAGCAATAATATGAGTTGCAATATATTCCCTCATAAGTATCTAGAAAAAGTGAACTGTTTATAAAGGAATATATGGCTGTAGGTTGCTGCTGGTATTAAAGTTGGAGTGAAATATCCATACACACTCCAAGTCTTGCTCATGAGTTTGTTGCACTCTTTTAGGATTCAGACTGATCAAACGGGGAACTGAAATTGTTAATGCCTGATATACTCAAGAAACTATCATGGTGTTGGATGCAGTTTTGGTATAACTTTGACATTGCTGTTTGTTTCAAAGCTTATTTGTTTTCATATAAAAATATGAGTAAGAGTATATCCATACTTATGATACTAGGAATGTCTGAGATGCTGAAATCTTGTTTGATAGGAGGACTGTACTGTGTTTTGTCTTGTGACTATATTTTCCCACACAGAGGAGTGGTTTTGACACAGTTGTCTTCATGTAAAGGAGAATGCATATGTGAAGCTAGTTTGGAATTTCTGCCTCTGATGATCACACAGCTGGAAGATTGTTTGATTGTTAACATAGAGCACCTTCCCATACTGCATAGAGGTGAACCTCTAAAATTAAGCAAATTTAGGGTATTTATGTATGTCTGACTGTTCATGAGGACATAAACAAGATTACTAAGTTTTGTTGTACCAAGGTGTTGAACACTTCTTGGGATCACATGGTTTAACTCTGGTCTTGCAAGTATTCAGCTATGGTAACAGAACTTACAGCATGCTTAGGTTCATAGATACATAGGTGTTTACTAGGCTAGCGACCACAAGGGCCTTTTTAAGCTAGCCATGCATCCCAAATCCCTGACAAGTTCTGATACCCTTGATAAGTTTAAGCATGAGCCCGACAGATGAATCATTTACAGGTTACCTGTTTGCATCAGAGACATGGGTGCCAAACCAGGGATGAATTTCCAGTTTCCCTTCCAATTGTTCAAGCTGCAGTTGAATTGGATTAGGGAGGAAATCTGCTTCACATGGATAGGGATCCTGTTCCATAGATGGGGTAGTGTCTGGGATACATACCTGTCTCTCCAGCAGCTCCTATTTATATCACAGGCAAGGTTTAAGTCTTTAGAACAGGTAATTTTGGTACTGTTTGTTTTGTGGATATGCAGGAGGTCCATCAAAGTGGGGTCTGACAATTCCCTGTATGCCAGGCATACATCTCCCCTCAAAAACCTGTAGGAGACAGAATACAGGGATAGGGCCTTGAGGCAGTCTTCGTAGGGCATATTACTTATGCCCTGTATTCTTTTAGTGAGGAACCTCTGTGGAAATTCCAGTTGTTGGATGTGCCTTGTTAGGTACATACCAAAGGGGGCATTGTACTCAACGACAGGTCTGATGAATGCTGAATACAGTGGAACAATGACTTTTTTGGACTTAGATGCCATACCTTTGTTTATAAGTTGCACAACATAGAATGATTTGATGATCAACCTATATGACAAAGCTAGCAATCTTAGAAGATAAGAAGAGCTTTTATACCCAACTTCAGCAATCCTCCCACCACCAACCACACAAATTTTGGAAATCTATTAACACACTACTATCCCCTGGCAAAGTTGCAACACCTAATCCACTAGGCTCCAACCCAGACTCCCCCCTACAAACAGCAAATGCATTCAATACTTTCTTTACTTCAGCAATACTTAAACTAGCTAACGAACTAAGCCCTGACACCTCTACACTAGCTAACCCAAGCTGCACTCCTCCACCATTTCAACTCAAACCCATACCTACCTCCTATATTCTTTACTTACTTCAAAAACTTAAACCTTCAACCCCCTCAGCTGACAAATTACCAGCTGAATACCTTCAGCTAGGTGCAAATGCTATAGCCTACCCTGTCTCTATACTAATTAATAGGACCTTAATAGAAAGTACTATACCTTCAGTCTGGAAAATCTCTTACATCATCCCTCTTTTTAAAGGGGGTGACTCGTTGGAGTATTCCAACTACCGCCCCATAGCGCTGCTATCTCCTATTGCAAAAACTATGGAGAAATGCATCCACAAACAGTTGCTTAATCACCTTCTACATAATAATCTCCTTGCTAGTTGCCAACATGGCTTTCATCCATTCCATAGCACCACCACAGCCTTATTATCTTTTATTGACTCCATTAATACAAACTGCAATAATAATATTCTTTCTTCTGCATTCTTCATAGACCTGTCAAAAGCCTTTGACATGGTCAATCACCAACTCCTCTTACATCGTTTAAAATCTCTCACTTGACAATCCTGCCTTAAACTGGTTTACATCATATCTTCACAATCAGAAACAAGCTGTTTTATGGGACAACCATCTTTCTGAACTTCTCCCTACCACTATTGGGGTTCCTCAGGGCTCCATCTTAGGTCCTCTGCTTTTTTCCATTTTTATTAACGACCTGTATCTTGCCACCCCTCTTACTACTTGTATTCAATATGCTGATGACACCACCATTATTTGCTCTGCCAACAACCAAGCTGACCTCCACCTCCTTACACAAAAAACTTTCACCACTATAGAGAAATGGTTCTCTAATTACTGTCTCCTCCTCAACCCTAAGAAAACCAAGCTCCTCCTCTTTGCACCCACGCACATGTCTCCCTCTATTAACTTCACACTTACTTCTAACAATGGCACCCTCATCACTCCAGACCAAACAACCAAACTCCTGGGTGTTACTATTGATAACCTACTAAAATTTGACTTTCATATTAACTCTATCAAAAAAACAACAAACAGAAAACTAGGTTCTCTCTACAGAATCAAATCTTTCCTAACTCCTGAAGCTAGAACAACCATAGCTCGAACCCATTTAATCTCCACCCTATTATACGCTTCCCCCATTTATACTAATCTTTCAAAACATAACCTCAATAAACTTATATCATCATACAACAACATTGCCAGATTTGCCACTGCCTCTCCATATAAAACGCATCATTGCCTGAACCTCCTAAAACTAGGGTGGCTGGAGTTACCCCACCTAATTCAATACTATCAACTTACAATTGCCCACAAAGCTCTTCACCACCCTGAGAATACTCCTATGCTCTCTACCCTAATAAAACCCTATAACAACCTGAAAAACCTACGCTCTTCTAATAAAATTCTGATTCAAACTTCTCTATCAAAGAACACTGCAGGTGACTCCACATTCTCCAACTCAGTTGGCAAAATATGGAATAAACTTCCTCAGGACTTTACAGACCTAACTTCAATTCTACTATTTAAAACTAAACTGAAACACTTCCTAACCAACCACAGGATATGCTCTTGCATTAACCCTAGCTGACCTTTTTACTTCCTCCCCTCTCCTGACACCTCTCCTCTTTATCTCTACTCTATTACTTCACACTTTCCCTTTGTGTTGGGTAACTATTCTCTCCCTACTAAAATTGACTTTAAGTAAATTTCTAATGTTAAACTTATCAATAATATAACTATTTCTGGTGCATACGATGTTTACCTGAACCTACTTACCTGCTATGTCTTTGTCTGTACACCGGTTCCTGAACATCCTGTAATTGAGGTTGATTTGCTTTGTTTAGTATTGTAATTTTTGTATTTCTTACTTGTAATGTAGTAGATAGCAGAGCTTTTCTCCCCTGGCCTCCACTGAAAATGGACATGTATCCAGTTGGACTAGCCCGGTTAACAAATGTAAAATAAAATAAAAATAAAATAAATAAAATAAAGATTTCATTACCACTGTTGACACGTGATGATCAAAGGCTAGATTACTATTTATGTGAGTCCTTAAGTCCCTGACTACTGAGCCAACTCAAAGTGGTGTCTTGTCAATATGATAGTTACCAGGGATGGATGACCTCCCAAAGGATACTATTATGCATTTCTTGGCATTTAGTTTTTGTCCATGACTCTGACACCAGTTGTTTGTCTGTATTAGCCCCTCCTGGAGAACATTTGTGTCAGTGTGAGATTCAATGACAGCTCCAAATTTGCAATCACCTGCAAATTTAGTCAGCCAGAGACCACTGACATTAGCCTTGACTTCTGAGAAGTAAATGCCAAAAAGGAACGGTCCAAGGACTGATCCCTCAGGGAATCCACTTGTGACTGGTCTCTTTGTAGAGGTGGACTCCCCAATTCTAACTTCCTGGGTCCTGTCTGTGGGCCAGTTGGCTATCCACCGGGTGACATACGGGTTTGTGTCTAACCTCCTAAGTTTGTCAACAATGCCTGAGTGAGTTATTGTGTCAAATGCCTTGGTCAGGTCAAGGTAGGCAGTGTAAATGATTTTGTCCTCATCCATTGCTTCGGTGACCTTCCCAAAGAAGTCAACCAGGTTGAGTAGGCATGATCTGCCCTTTAAGAAACCAGCCCGGGATGGGTCCAGTGTCTGGAGGTTTATTATATCTCTATTGGTCATCTCCATGATAATTCTTTCCATGGCTTTACATATATGACTAGTGAGACTTATGGGTCTGTAGTTTCCAGGGTGTGTAGATGGCCCACTTTTGTGCATTGGGATGACTGTTGTCTTTGTCCATTCATGAGGCACAAAGCCTGTTTGGAGGCTACAGTTAAATAGTAATTCCAGAGGCCCTGATAGGTCATGTCTCATGCTATTTAGAAGGCATTCTGGGATATTGTCACAGCCCATTGATGCAGTGTTCTTGGCCTTAGAGAGAGCATTAAGGAACTGTTCCGTAGTGATAGTAGGGGGAGTTATATTTGATGATATTTCCTGATGGAATGTTGAGGGGGAGAGAGGAGTAAAGTTGGAGCTGAATTTATCAGCCAGGAGGTTTGCTATATCTTCTGGCTCAGTATAAGTGGCTTCATTTACAATGAACTCTGCACACAACTGTGTATTGCCTTTGAGGTTGCGGACATAGCTAAAGAATGCTTTGTGATTGTACTTGGAAGGGAGGCCAAACATACCTCAAATTTAGCTTTGGTAGACTTTATTTGTCCTCTGACTTGTTTGTTTAGTTTAATCAGAGTGCTTTTATCCTGCTGGGTGCTGCACCTCCTAATTTATACCATGATTTTCTTACTCCAGTTATACATCCAACTGATTTTGTGATTCCACCAGGGTAGCTTGTTTTTTGAGTTAGATCTGTACTTCTTCCTGGTGGGCAAAGCTGCCTCTATGCAGTTATTAACATGTTTGTACAGGGTTTCTGTGAACAGTTCTACATAGGCAGAAGTGTTCTCAGGGTTTATAGGGGCATGACATTCTTCCAGGTTCTCACTTAATAGCAGGAGGTTAGCCTTAGAATAGTCCCTGAATATTCCCAGTTTAGCTGGGGGGGTCCAAGTTTTATTTTTACTTCAAAGGAGACCATTTTGTGGTCTGATCTTACCAGTAAAGACATTACAGTAGAGGATGTGCAGCACTCTCACATGTTAGTGAGGACTAGATCCAATATGGATGCACCCCTGGTTGGTGTATTGACTACCTGTCCAAGGAGTTTGTGTTTACAAAATCCAGGAATTTCTGTGCATGTACGTTTGATGTTGTATAGGATTCCCAGTTCATAGTGGGGTAATTAAAGTCGCCCATGAATATGGTATTGGTAATAAGTTTAAATACATGGTATGGGTTTCCTGGGTCATAGAGGAGGATGTATAACTTGCAAGGAAGTGGTATTAGATTTTACCTGTGGTGATTTAAACATGGAGCAGCTCAAGTGCATTGTCCTGTTTGATCAACCTTGAAGTATATTTATTTTTGATGTAAATAGAGACACCTCCACCTTTAATCCCTGACTGTGAAGTAGCTGGTCTAAATGTGTGGAAAGCATTATAACCTTGCACTGTTGGGGTGCTGTTCATGGCTTTAATGGCTTGATGGTGAGACACATGCATTTTTCTCTGTTGCATCCAAGTGAAGGTACTCTGGCATTTATAAATATCACTCATGAAGGACAGCATTTTTTCAGATTTCATTACGTGATTTAGTGTACTAATCTATTTTTAGCATTGTGTCACAATCTCACTTTTATACCTATGTTTAAGAAGAGATTACTGGCTTTAATAGGAATATTCTGTAATACCTGAAGGTGGTGTACCTTGTGTCTCCTAATGTGTATCAGAGTGGAGTGGTAATGATTTTTACCTACATTTTCATTGTGTGCTGTTTGCTGGCATTTTAATGCACCTTGTATTATGTGGTCTGCTAAAAGCTTACATTTTTTTCTCTTTTTTATTTTGTTGAATAGTCGAATTAGACAACAGAATAATTGGAGTTTACATTTAACATTAAGGGATCATCAGTTAGTTTTTTTGATTTAACTGTCACAGTAAACAGAGACACCATGAATTTTGAGAGTCAACTATATAGAAAAGGCACATTTGCAAACAATTATTTATGCATACACAGTCAACTCTGTGTGTTCATAAAACAGAATGTAGTCAAAGGCCAATTCATCAAATTAAATTGATTGGCCAGTGATGATGACACTTTTGTAGAAGAAGCAGAGGTATTAAAAGAGTTATTTTTCGAATAAGGTTACAAGAGTGATTTTTTTTTTGGATAGCATGATATTAGAAATCTGTCCAAAGAAGTATGAAAAATACAGTTATACTATTTAGACAATCACTTCACTTTAACATCTTTTGATAAAAGAAAGAACTACAATATTTAACTGGTTCAATAGAGCATTCCTATTGCCGACTACCAGAGACAGTAGTATGGTATGAAAAGTGTTTAATACTAACTGGAAAATAATTTTAGGCAATAAACACTTGGTTAATGTGGTAGGTGACAAATCTAGGTTATTTATAAAAGAGAGAATAGTTTGAAAACTATTTGAAAGTGAAAGAATTCAAGAAACACCAGCACTAATCTTTTTGGAACATTTAAATGCAATAACTTTAAATTTTGTATATATCTAATGGACACATATTTCATATACATAAAAAGCTTAGACAAAGTCTTTTGGGCCAATGGCTGTTACAATTATAATTTCATTGTAATAGTGTACATAGCAATATGTGAAACTTACAATGTTTTTTACATAGGGAACACCATAAAGAAACTCTGCAAAAGAGTCTATGAACACATTACTGCTATTAGGAAACATGATACCAGCAATGCCCTTGCAAAACACTCTCTTGAATGTGACAATTTGAAGAATTTCAGTTTTTTTAGTTTTAGATAGTGTAGTAGTTAATGTTTCTAAAGGAGACTATAACAGTCTATTAGAGTGCAAGGAGTATGAATGGCAGATAAGGTTATAATCGGACAAAAATCCTGGACTGAATGAACATATCAATATCATATGTGTTTTACAAGCACATAGATTATAAAAATAAAATTAGATGTAAATTAATGGCATACTATTTTTAAATCAAAAATTTGTATTTCACTTTCTGGTATTTGATAGATGTTATTTTTACTGCTTATTATGGTTATTTGCTCTTTAATTAAAGTTAAGGGCAAGCTTTAATTGTATTTAGTTGTTAGAATTTAGGAATTGACTGATTTATTTCTAAATCAAATTTTGATTGGTTAATGTGTACATAAAAAAGAAGGGAAACTAAAGTTACATATTCTGATGAAGTTCTTATATAATTAAAGAACAAAACCGCTAAAGAACCATTTTGCTTCCCTCATATAATATTTGCCTTTCTGTCTGCTACTTTGAATGTGGTTGCTGTTTTGAAAGTGGGTTATCAAATTATTCGAGCATTCTGAAAATTTTGAGTATGTAGATGCCTTCCTTTGATGGTGGCATATTGCTTCACATGTTGAAATAGGTAGTTTCACATGGATATTTACCTTGCCTTTCGTGGTGGGCAGGCAGTCCTTAGATATTCCATGTATGTTATCTGCTGGGTGTTGGGGCTCTGGATCTGGGGAATGACTGTATTACCAACAAGGGAGTAGTAACCATGCTGAGTTTCATTGTTTTACCTCTAGGCCAGGTGTTGGATAGGAGTAAAAATAGACATTTTCAAACCTAATGCTTTGCTCTGAGTTGCACAGTAGTTTAGGCTTAGTAAAATCCCTCACTCATATATTATATTCTTCCATAATTCACTCATCCATCTAGCCACAACCACATTTTCCCATTTTTGCACGTGGGTTCAGAGTGTCACTTTAACAGTGACAAGCATCTACAGCCAAGGTTTGCACCAGTGGTTGGTTAGATCTGCTACAGTAGTTCTTCCATACCACACACTAGCCCACCTACTTAATATCTTTGGAATATGTGCATAAACCAGTACACATGAAAGTAACCCATACAAAGAAAATGGGAAAATACACATATTTTAATAATTCCACCACTTCATCAAAAATATAATTTTTTTGTAGATTTGTCAATGATGTTTTCCTTATATGGGTTGGTAGTGAATATGAAATATTACAATATGTTGATTATATCAATATGACTACTGATTTTTGGAAATTTAAATTTACTTATTTTAATTCAAAAATCTATTTTTTAGATGGTGAATTGTTCATTAATGTTACAGGCTTAAATACAACTGTATATACGAAACCATATTTAATGGTACAGGCTTAAATACACCTGTATATGCAAAACCATTGTACAAATATCTTGACAGAAGAAGTATGCATGCACATTTGATTTTAATAGTATTGTGAAAGTGCAATATAGTAGGGTTAGTCGGTCGAATACTGACATTGATATTTGTCTTGAACAGATGTATGAGGTGATGCAACAGTTCATTATAGAGGGTATGATAAAGCTCTCTTGGAAAAACTTTATAATGAAGTTTTTAGTGAACAAAGCAATATGGTGAAACCATATTTTAGCTCCACTAATCCTTATCATCCCACTAGTAGAAATGATAATAGTAACAAATTATTTTCACTAGATTTAATAAAGACAGCAGGAGCATAGAGAATGTTATACGGAAGAACTGGGATATCTTGCTGTCCCTTTCTGAACTGACTAAATTTATTAATAATTTGCCATGTTTCTTTTATAAGAACTGTCCCAGTCTTAAGAAGCACCTTTGTTATAAAGATTTCCTGCAGTATACAAAATTGTATCGACTAGACAAGGAACTGTTCCTTATTACAATTGTTCAGTTTGTGAGATTATAAGCAAGGATAAGTGTTTTGTACATCCTGTTACTATTAGGAGATATGTGTTGAAATGCTATGCTAATTGTAGCATTAATAACATTGTATATTTAGCTACCTTTAAGTTATGTTCTGCCTTTTATAAAGGCAAATCAACCAGAAAGTTAAAAGAAAGAGTGGCTGGACATACATCAGAAATCCACAGAGGTATTCTAACTAATGTTTTTGCTCAGCATTTAAAAGAAAATGGGGAAGATCATTGTTTTACATTTAGGGTTCCTGATGTGGTTTTGAAGGATGCCAGGGGTGGTGATCTGAATAATAAATTAGAACTAAAGAAATTGGAATGAATTTTGCATTTTAATGCTGACCACACCCCTGGCATAAATGGTTTCTATTAAGCCAGTTTTAAAGTTTTAATAGATGTGTTTGAAGTAACTTTATTTTAAATAGCTTTTAATTGTCATTGGCCGTGTTATCATGTGATTGTTCTATTATGTATTTAAATGGGTTCTTATATTGAAGTGTTATACTGATGAAGGATTGTGTCTGAAAGCTTTATTATTAAGGTCTTGATATTGTGATTTCACATGGTTTGTTTTATTTATAGTAACCCACAAAAACACAGGGAAGACACAGAGACTCCACACAGAAGGTAACCCTGCCAAGAATCAAACTGATAAACCTCTTGCAGTGAGTCAACAACACTATCCTCTGTGCCACTGTGCTACCCAATATTTATCTCAAAACCTTTCATTATATTGTATCTACTTAATGGGCAATTCAATTTGCTATTCTGAAACAGGGAAGGAATGTGAGACTCCGTGTAAACTATTGCTTTGCAAGAACTTCTCACTATATTTTACACCTCTTCAGGTGATTTTGTGCATCTTCCTTGCATAGCTGCATCATGCTTTACACAGCATTTTTGGTAATTGTATGCCTACCCCACAGATCTTCCTGAGCAGCAGGCTTTGCTGAAATCTCTGCTGTAGGGTTTGTACTATGGTAGGACTCTGTTTTAAAAATGTCTGTGTGACTGCTATACTCCATTACAGACTAACATGCACAACAGTAGTGATCTGCATTTATTGCAAGACTATTACCTGGCCAGTAGACATATGTTGCTGTAAATTCTGCCATAACACTTTTTGAAAGTGCTTCAAATGCTTCTGTGAAGAAATGAAACACTGTCATCTGTGTTAGCATGTCTGATAGGAGATTTGTGTATATTCTCATATTAACTAGTATGCCAGCATGACTAATTGTGAAAATGTAAATACATTTTTTTAAATGTTGAGTATTTCCCTGTTTAAACAATCCATCAGTGTTTTGATACATTTCTAACTGTACATGTTTGTGATGGGGCATTCCAAAGTACTGTGAAGAATCAGATGAACAGTAGGTGATGTCATTAGAATGTTCCTGGTTGCTAGGTGATTATTTGAACAGTTGATTGACAGGAAAACTAACTTTTTCAAACATCTGACTGTTATTTTTAAAAAATAAGACTGTTGGGACTGCTAACCTGTACTATATAAAAAGTCTGCAGTTTATGAAGAGCAGTTTGTGAAGAGCAGCTGTTAGTGAAGAGTTGCAGTCAGTGGTCATCCATGAAAGAGAACTCACCAAAAACTGTAAGCCTGCCTTTATCTTGCTGTTATGTTTTAGATTAAATCAGGGACAGTATTCTCCAGTTAGAGTAGGAAAGTTTAGTTATTCAGATAGAGTTTTTCTTGAATGATGAACATCTACCCTACAGTTTAATTTTACATTTCTGGTGATTGAATTCTGGTGTTTATTGAAAGCTCTTGATTTACATTCTTGTAATCATTTTACTTATTATTATATGTTTTTCATTACTTTACTTTGTGGCTGGAAAGCAATGTGCTCTTTAGAGATTAGAGCATGCTTATACCTGTTTGATACTCCCAGGTCACCTCGATGGCTTGGCCACTTCTGGTCATAGCTATCATTTATTTTGATATTTAATTTTTAATAATTGATCACCCTTTGAAGGATGTGTAGACCTGTGCGACTATGGTAGCAGCATTACCATTTGGATTGGGGAGTGGACACAGCTGGAAATCTGTGTCAGGTTTCCCATAGGTGTTTGAGTGTGTGAGATTTAAACAGATTTTGAGTGTAGGTGTGTCAAAGATGTCTTAAACTGAAACACATTGCTCTGAACTGTATAATAAAAATACATTTGGGGTGGACAGAGGTAGATAGCCCAGTCCCAGGAAGATAGAGCAAGGGAAATTGTGGAATTTTATTTTTGTGTGCTCTTTGCTCTGGTGTTTCCATAACGCTCCCACACTGGAGTAAGTGTTGAGGATTGAGGGACATTAATTACTGACTTGAGTTTTAAATGGGAGACATTACATTTATTGGTGGCAGTCCAGTGGGTATTAGCTGGATGTCACATTAATTGATGACAGTTTTGTGGGATTTTTAATTGGATTCCAGTAGCCAGTGGGTAGTTGACATTAAGGTGTGCACTTTTGACAGCCACAAGGTAAACATTCAGAATTTCAGTCCACCAGAGTTTTATTTTTTTAGTTAGTAAGTCATGGGATAGCAGGCTAGGATGTCAGCAGAAGATTTTACCAAGCTGGCCAAAATCCAGTTGATTAAGAAGTGTGAATCCAGAGAACAGTTGCATGCCAACCTGTCTGATGATTTCACCCTTGGTTGCAGCCACAGCTCAGACCAGCTGTTTGGAAGATATCCAGTTTGGTGTTAGTAATGTGCAGTATGCTCAGACAAGACAGTCTACATTTTCTTCAGATGACCTGATAATCTGTCTAGAGTTAAGGAGACTGGAACTGAAGGCTGAAGAAAGGGCGAGAATGCGACATTTGGAGGCTGAGGAAAGGGAGAAGCAGCACTGATATGAACTGGAGGCTGAGCAGAAGTGGCACCAATATGAACTGGAGACTAAATGGCTGGAGACTGAAGAGGTACTGTGCCTGGAAGTCCAGCAACTGGAAGCCCAAGAACTGGAGGCCAAATGTCTTGAACTGGAACAAGCAGAGAGACTGAGATGTTTAGAAGCTGAGGACAAAGAGAGAGACAGTGTGAGTAGAAAGAGAGACAGCTCAGTCATGAAGTGGAGCTTTTTACCCTTTGAGAGAGTCATGGGGGTAATGGGAAAAGGGAATGACCAGACCCCAGGAGCTGGAAAGGTCAGTAAACTTTTTCCACAGTACAGGGATTGAGATTACTTTGATAGTTGTTTTCATATTTTTAGAGGGTATGTAGACACTATGATGTTGACCATGAGCTCTGGGTTCAGCTCCTGAGAAAGGCAACAGTCATCTCTTTGCACAAACGTGGGCCATCTATAGACCCTGAAAACTACAGACCTATAAGTCTCACTAGTCTTATATGTAAATATGTAAAACCATGGAAAGAATTATCGTGGAGATAATCAATAGAGATCTAGTAAACCTCCAGACACTGGGCCCAACACAGTTTGGTTTCGTCAAGGGCAGATCATGCCTACTCAACCTGGTGGAATTTTGTGAGAAAGTCACCAAGGCAATGGATGAGGGCAAAATCATTCACACTGCCTACCTTGACCTGACAAATGCATTTGACACAATACCCCACTTAGGCATTGTTGACAAACTCAAGAGGTTAAGTACAAACCTGTATGTCACCCGGTCGATAGCCAACTGGCTCACGGACATGACCCAAGAAGTTAGAATTGGGGAGTCCACCTCTACAAAGAGGCCAGTCACAAGTGGAGCCCTTCAGGGATCAGTCCTTGGGCCGCTCCTTTTTGGCATTTACTTCTCAGATGTCAAGGCTAACGTTAGTGGTCTCTGGTTGATGACATTTGAGGATGATTGCAAATTAGGAGCTGTCATTGAATTTCACACTGACACAAATGTTCTCCAGGAGGGGCTGATACAGACAAACAGCTGGTGTCAGAGCCATGGACTAAAACTAAGTGCCAAGAAATTCATAATAGCATCCTTTGGGAAGTAAACTATCCCTGGTAAATATCATATTGACAGCACACCCCTTAGAGTTGACCCAGTAGTCAGAAACTTAGGGACACACATGGATAGTTATCTAGCCTTTTACCATCACATGTCTATACAGTGGTGAGGTTTGCCCAATTACAGTACCACAGCTGCACCCCTTACTGACTTAACTAGGAAGAATGAAACAGACAAGGTAATGTGGACACAGATTGTGAACAGGCATTTCAACAACTTAAAAAAATCTCTTGTTTTCCCACTTTACTGAACTAGAGTAGTCCAGTTTCAGAGTTGCTGATCCCTGGGCTTTGTTTTTAGTTCCTGTTACTGATCCATTGCCTTATTAGGAAGGAGGGAAGTTTCTTTGCTTACCAGTGGGAGTGGGAAGCACTGAGTGGCCTTTTTGTCCGATTTGGTGAAGTTTCAGCCAGAAACTAGTAGTCCATTGGTCGTTTTGAGCCAATTCCTAGCTCCCTTCAGCCCCCTGCTATAAAACACACTAAACTGTACTGCTGATCTAACCAGCATATCCTATAACTGAAAAGTTCATCTCTACATGATTCCCAAGTAGACTATTCTCTATCTGTAAAGCCTAGCACTTACTCCTACAGTACTTGCACCTTGATAAAGCACTCTTATTATAGATAGTACCCCACCAGCCTAAAACCCACTTCCCCCAGAGTCCTTTGAAAGTTCTTTATCTACTACTTCTAGTATGTCGAGGGATCAGTTGCTAGTGTCCTCTCCAGCTCAACTGGTGAACCTGGGAATATTGAGGCAATGTTACAATTGCCTCATGTACACAGACAATCCTCTCCTTCTCCCACAAAACACAAATACATGCGAGAGATGCAACTATACGGCCAAACTGGAGGCTGAGCTCTCTCAACATAGGACTGGCAAGACCAGACAGGAGGAGAAGGCAACCACACACAATACATACCCAGTCACACATGGTACCATCACAACTTCAAATCATACACATACTCACACAAAGACATACTCGGAGGCTTTGATCAAAAATTTACCAAAACAGCAGAGGCCACCAAAGCAGACACCCAAACAACTACCACCTCACGACCCAACACATGCAACACATAGACCACACAGTCAGAGTGTCAAACAGTCACAGCCCTTAAGGCCAAACAAAATGCCAGACATACTTGTCATTGGTGATTCCATAGTCAGACACACTGACGTCCCGCTCACCAGACTGAGTAAGGAGAAGGTCACAGTAAGCTGCCTGTCAGGCGCTAGAATCCGCCACATAACACAAGCACTCAGGTCTCTCAACAGCAGGTACAAGTACGACTCAGTCATTGTCCACGCTGGTGTCAACGACCTGAGACGTACCTCCTTGGACTGCATGAAAAGGGACGTTGAGGAGCTCTCTGATTATGTAGCCCAGGCAGGTATGACCCTGACCTTGAGCAGTATCCTACCTTCACCTAGAATGATGCCACAATACAGTGATAAGATGATCAGCTTTAATAATTGGCTTAAATTCTGGTGTCATTCAAAGGGGATCCAATGTCTGTCTGCCTGGGATGACATGCTGGACAAGCCACGCTGCTTCGCAAGGGACGGCTTGCACCTGTCACCCCTGGGCTTCCGGATATTGGCAAAGGCTCTTGCCACCCACATAGTGCCTTTTTTAGGCAAGGCTCAAATTCTAAACCTACCACCTTAGAACACCAAAAAGGAAAAAACTAAGGGTAATGCTGCTCAATGCCAGAAGTCTCAATCTCAAGATGCACGCACTCGAGGCCCTTCTCAATATGGAGAACATCGATGTCTGTGCTGTGACAGAAACCTGGTTCAAGGCTCCTGAGAGCACCCCAGCACTAACAGGTTTCACCTCATATCATACGTTCCGACCCCAAAATCCGGACAACACCAAGAAAGGAGGGGTGTCCATATTCATAAAGGACACCCACACCTCAAGGTTGGTGGCAACGCACAATGCATCGGAGACCATCCAGGTGCAATTAACCATAGGCAAGACTGCTCTGCAATTTGTAGCATGTTACAGGCCACCCTCTCAAACTCAGGAACCTCACATGGCCTTCCTGAAAACATTGGAGAGGATAAATGTATCTCCAAACACCATCATACTAGGTGACTTCAACTACCCTAATATAGACTGGGAACACTACTCAAGCCCGAACACTCTAACCCAAAGATTCCTGGAGTTCATAAACTCAAATGCCATGGAACAACTAGTCACCATCCCCACAAGAGGTGAAAACATACTTGATCTCATCATCACGAACATGGGATCAAAATGTTCAACACCGGAAGTATACCCCTCACTGGTGAGATGAGATCATAAACTAATCTCGCTGGAGGTCCTCATCCCGCCGCCACCTGGAGCAAAAAGACCACAGTGAAAAACTTCTCAAAAGCCGATTTCACACTTCTAAAAACTAGTGTGGTCTCCTTTAAGGCCCCTGAGCCAGTGGTAAACATTACTCAAACCACTGAATCACTTACAAATGCCTTCTACCAGCACCTACAGGACTGCATGGATCAGGCAATCCCAAACAAAACTAAGACTCTCTGTACCAAAGGCAAGCGTCCAGTCTGGTGGACCCCAGCCATAAACAAGCTCTACAACAAAAGGAGGAAGCTACTACAAGATAGAGCAAAATCCTTGAAAGGTAAGACACCTTTGATCATTATAAGTAAAAACTAAGAGCTCTCATAAAATCATCCAAGGCAAATTTTGAGAGAAAAATCGCCAAGGACTCTAAAGACAATCATAAGGCCTTCTTTAGCTATGTTAGAAACCTAGGAGGAAACTCCCAGATATGCTCAGAATTAGTTCAAAATGATGTGAAAATTACTGAACCTACACACATTGCTAACATACTGGCTGACAGGTTCAGTGCAAACTTCTCCCCACCCAAAAGGAGAGATATCTATTACAGAGGATTGTAGCCGCCCAAACATCTCCAACGCCCAGGTGAGAACTGCCCACAGTAAGGCAAAAACACAGCATACATGGGACCGGATGGTGTCCCCGGCTGTGTGCTTCATGAACTCAATGAGGAATTAAACCCACAGTTAGGACAGCTGTTTAATCTTAGCCTCACCTCAGGATACGCACTCAAGGAGTGGCGCACGCGACTGTGGTCCAACTTCATAAGGGCGGTGCCTCCACAGACCCTGGAAATTACCGCCCATTAGCTTGACAAGCCTTATCTGCAAAGCCATGGAGAGGATCATAATGGAACTCATAAATAAAGACATAGGGAACTTGCAGACTTTGGATCCAACCCAGTTTGGCTTTGTCAAAGGCAGATCCTGCCTCTTAAACTTGGTTGACTTTTTCGAGACAGTCACCAAGGCCATTGATGAGGGAAAGGCAGTCCATACAGCCTACCTCGACCTGGCAAAGGCCTTCACACAATACCCCACTCAGGTATCATCGAAAAACTCATCAGCTTGAATGTAAACCCATACATCACAAGATGGGTTGCAAACTGGCTAAGCAACAGAACCCACAGGGTCAGAGTTGCTGGAGCCATGTCAGACTCAAAGCCTGTCACAAGTGGTGTCCCACAGGGCTCAGTCCTGGGTCCACTCTTGTTCGGCATCTACTTTTCTGAAGTACAAGCAAACACAGGAGGGTTATGGCTGACAAAGTTTGCAGATGACTGCAAACTGGGCCATAGTCGAAAACACATCTGACACAGATATCCTTCAGAAGGGCCTCACAGAAACGGATAACTGGTGCCAGAGCCATGGCCTGAAGTTAAACGCCAAAAAATGCATAGTCATACCCTTCGGGAAAAACAAGGTTACCCCTAGCTACCATATAGGTGACAATCCACTGAGCACAGAAAAAGTCATCAGGGATCTGGGGACCCAAGTTGACAGTAGTCTTTCGTTTGACACTCATGTTGCTAAAGTAGTTAGGAAAACCTTCTATATCGCCCACCTGATCATGAAGGCATTCACATCTAGATCAAGGGAGGTCATTGTCCCCCTGTACTCATCACTCATTAGACCTATGATTGAGTACAATGCCCTGTTCGGAATGTATCTGACCAGACACCTGATGCAGCTTGAAAGGCCCCAAAAGTTCCTCACCAAAAGGATAAAGGGTCTCAAAAATATGTCTTATGCTGCCCGACTGAAAGAACTCCAGCTTTATTCAGTCTCATACCGCTTGCTCAGAGGTGACCTGTGCCTGACATATAAGGCCATGTCAAACCCAGATTTGATGAATATGCTTCACCTCAAAAAATCTAGATCCCTCAGAACCACAAGGGCGGGAGACTTAAACCTTGACACGGTTATAAATAGAACGTGCTGGAGGGACAGATTCATCACCCAGAGACTCCCTATGCTGTGGAACAAAATCCCGGTACATGTGAGGCAGAGCACCTCGCTGGCCTTGTTCAAGAGGAATCTTGACCAATGGATGGGAGATCGCAGATATACCCCAGGGATTACTTCAGTGTCACTGCTTGACAGAGGCACAGAAAAATGATAGGCATAGTTTTTATTCAAACTAAAGGGGTGGCGAAAGCCACATAACTATGGGCTAGGCTTATAAATGCCCTTGGGCAGATAGCCTAGTATGAACCTATGAACCTATGAACCTATAAAGAGATTTTGTGAGGACCTCCTGTGTTAGCTAGCCCAGATTACAATAAAGAATTTATTGTACAGATAGATGTTTCAGATTGTGAGGTGGGAGCTGTGCTAAGTCAAGTTTCCTCAAGAAAAGAACACTGCAGTGGGGTTAATAATACCAATGCAAATGTAGTGCCCAGGAGAGGAGTGGGTTAATAATCCCAGGTAGACCCATTTTTCTCAAGTGTTGGTTTTGATGGGACACTTGAAAATCGGCTTGAATAATGGGGGTGGAGAAATGTGATGAAAATGAAACACTGTCATTTGTGTTAGCATGTCTGGCAGGAGATGTGTGTATACTCTAACTTGTATTGCATGCCAGCATATCTAATTGTGAAAATGCAAATACATTTTTTAAATGTTGGGCATTTCCTTGTTTAAGCAGAATGTTTAAAGAATCTGTCACTGTTTTGATGCATTTCTAATTACATGTTTGTGAAAGACATTATAAAGTTCTGTGAAGTATTGGCTGAACAGTATGTGATGTCAATAGAATGTTCCTGGTTGCTAGGTAATTATTTGATCAGCTGATTGACAGGAAAATAACTTTTTCAAACAGCTGACTGTTATTTAAAAAAATAAGACAGTTCGGAATGTTAACATGAGTATATGCACTTTGTGAAGCGCAGCTGTTAGTGAAGAATTGCAGTCAGTGGACACCCATGAAAGGGAACTCACCAAAAACTGTAAGCCTGCCTTTGCCTTGCTGTCATATTTTAGATTAGATCAGAGACAGTATTCCCTAGTTAGATTAGGAAAGTTTAGTTATTCAGAATGAGTTCTTCTAGAATGATGGACTTCTATCCTACTGTTTAATTTTACATTTCTGGTGAATGAATTTTGATGTTTATTGAAATATATTGATGTATCTTCTTGTAATCATTTTTTTTAATTTTTAAATATTTTTCATTATTTTATATTGTGCCTGGAAATCAGTGTGTTGTTTAGAGATTAGACAGTGCTTATACCTGTTTGATACTAAATAGATCACCTCGAAAGCCTGGCCACTTCTAGTCATAGCTATCATTTATTATTATATTTAATTTGTAACAATCACCCTTTGAAGGGGTGTAGTAGACCTATCTGACTATGGTGGCAAAAGCTAGACTTTCTACTGTGTGATTCCTTAAACTTCTTGTATTAGAGGCAACATGGGATATATGAATTACTGTGTGATCCCTTAAACTTTTTGTATTAGAAGCAACATGGGATATATATGAAAATGACCACATACGGATATCAGGTGTGTCAGCTATATGGCAGTTATGACTGCCTATGACTTCTTAAATCTATAAAGGACAAATTAGACCAATAAAGCCAAACCCCACTAGCTGCAGACATACAAGTTTCAGCCTTCTTACAGCATTATCAATACAGCACAAGTAGAATGTTTGACCAATCCTATGCAACACAGGGTTGTTGTACCCAGCTGATATCCATAATCATTAGGGTGTCTGCAAAATAACTCAACCAAGAAACTAAAACAATGAGTAAAAAGGTCACACAGGAAAGCCAATCAAAAAAAAACAAAAGAAAAATCTACCAAGGCTAGACATTCTACTGTGTGATTCCTTAAACCTCTTGTATCAGAGGCAAGATGGGATATATGCAAATGACCTTTTAAGGACATCAGATGTTTCAGCTATATGGCATTCTGAACGTCCATGACTTTTTTTTTCTTTTTAAGTCTATTAATGGACAAAGTCAGGCCAATAAAACTAAACCCCACTAGCTCTGAACATAACATTATTCAGCCTTCTAATGACATCATCAGCACACCATAAGTGGAATGTTTGGTTCTCTTTCAAAAACACAGGGTTGTCATACCCAGCTGATATCCATAATCATTAGGGTGTCTGCAAAATATCCCAACCAACAAACTAAAACAATGAGTAAAAAGGTCACACAGAAAAAACAATCAGTAAAAAAACAAAAGAAAAATCTAGCAAGACTAGACATTCTACTGTGTGATTCCTTAAACCAGTGAGTTTTGACTTTATTGGACTTTATTTGTCCATTAATAGACTTACAAAGAAAAAAGCCATGGACATTCAGAATTGCCATATAGCCGAAACACCTGATGCCCTTAAAGGGTCATTTGTGTATATCCTAAGTTGCCTCTATGTCTCTAATACAAGAGGTTTTATCTGTTTATTTCTCTCTCTCTCTCTCTCTCTCTCTCCATATACATATATACATATATATATATATATATATATATATATATATATATAAATGAAATGTGGGGATAGTAGTGATTCGTTAAAAGTGACATAGCAGCGTGATATTAAGTCCTAATTACAACCATGCTGTCATGATAGCCTGGCGTCAGTTAGCATTTGAGCACTGGAGGACCAGTCCAGTGGCTAGATGGAATGAGGAGGCAAAGCCTGCTCACCAGTCTTAAAGGATTAGCTGAGGGATGCATGCTTGGGGTGTAAACATTGACTCATCTCCTTAAACAGCCATGTCACAGATCGACACAGGGGACAGAACATCGCGTAGCCTTAGATCTCTTAATTCAAAGTAATCATCTTAAAAATGTATTGCTAATTATTTAAAAAAATATTTCTAATAATTAGTGGAAGAAAAATACCTTTAATGAAACAACAACAACAACAAAATCCTCCAGAGTTTGCAAAGAGATTATTTTCTTCATTTAATCCTTTCATCTTTACAACATTAAAGTCTACTTCAGAATAAAAGACACCAAATTAGAATATCAGTGTGCAATGTAGAGAATGGGTGTTTATCTGGTTTGTATGTTTGTTTACCACAAAGTTGTTTTGTGATTTTACAAGTTTTATTCAATTCTGACATGTTTTTAAAACCGGATGTTTAGCTTAGTGTATCATTATGAAGAAATTGTTTATACTTTGGAGCTGAGAGCTCTCAGTGAATAAGAAAAAAACATGTTTTACTGCCAGTAAATCTGAGTTTCTGCAAAGGCTATGAGTCTTCTTGTTTACCTTTCTTTGTAGTTATTTGGACCTTGAAATGGTGTGGCATCACTATGTTTTGCTTGGACACATAATAGCATATGTTGAATAAACCCTAAATAACTATTGCCAACAGACTTGTAATATGAGTGGGTATACCCATCACTGTAAAGATATGTTGAACAGTAAATTCAGACATGAATGTTTATCAATGATGATAGGTAATGGATATTATCTTTGCTCTCAAATATTACCACGTGAGCATCTTGAAAACCATTCCAATCTGCATTATGCAATTTATTGTTTCTTATAACTGAGTTCACCACATAAAACCAAAATTAAGTTCAATAAAAAAAAAATATTTTCATATTTTTGCTGATTTTTTTGGAGAAGTATTTAAAAACTGCTTTATGGGGGAACCCCCAAAACCCACAATGTACAGGAAACTCCATTCAGAATGTAACACATTGAGAGGTTGTATCAAATGAGTCTACAGTTATTACACAGACATTTTCATAATAAAAGTAAAATGACTTTGGAAAATAGTACATTATTAAAAGTAACATTTGCCAATCAAGAAATTCCCACTGTGATTTCCATGACATATTTTCATCATTTTAAACCACTATACATAGCAATAATTAGTATATCACAGTTTATGAGGTGAAATAGCTGTTTCCTAAATATGTTTCCATAATACAGCTGTGATATAGCTTTTCTTGCACAGCAGTTACAAGAAGTGTCCATGTACTCGGGAATCAAAAATGGCTGCCATGTTGAAAAAAAAATGTTTTCATTCACAAATATAGAATTTAAACTGTTTGAAGAGATGCATGGTGTCATAAGAAAGTCTTTACTGGATATTGTGCAAGAAAGACAAAAAAGGTAGTATGAAATATGCAATCTCTGAAAGCGTCAATTTATATTTCTTAACAATGTCTTTGTGATGCAGTATTAAAGTTTTATGCCTGAGCAGCAAAATTGCAGTACAAGCCAAAATGAGTCTTCTTTATCTTTGACAGATAAAATCATTGATCCTAAATCCCATGATGCCTCTTCCAAAAGACATGTCAAGAACCATAACCAAGTGTTATTCAGAGAATCATTTTTATTGCCTTAAAATAAAGGCATTTTCATATCACACTTCTAAATTCTTATAGCTGCAGTAGAAACCCACAGAACATTTGTAATTAGATATTAGTAGAACTTAAAAATGCTGTTTTCCATAACAAGCAAAGAAAGCCACATAGTGTGTCGAAAAGTGATATTAGTGAAAACTAAACTAATTAAATTCTCCAAGTGCATAACCAGTGATGTGAAAAAGTCTTGCCTTTTGTAAAAAAGGCTCAGTACATATCTATGAGAAGGGATTATTATTTGTGACACTAGCAAACATAAACGGAAACTGTCATGCTATATTTCAAATAGAAATAACCCCATAGAGCTCCTTAGCTGTGTCGCTGTGTAGTCCCTGTTGATTTTAGGATTTTACTTCTTAGACTGTGTTTATAGTGTTTGACAAAGTGGTGATGTCTACATATATGGTGGTTCTACAATGTATTCCAGTTGCATATTTTCACACGTCAGTAGGTTAGACCGAAATATTTATGAAGAATTTTTTGGCAGCTGAGTATGGGGAGTTCAGTTGGCATTTATATTGCCATAACTTTTGAACTGTTCAATATTTCTTTATACAGTTTTCAAAAGGCATCTCCTCAATGCAGTACAGTCGAACAAAGCCATGCGCCATGCCTCTTGGAGATAAGCTCTCAAAGAAACACGATGACCAAGAAATTTCCTATGTAAGTCAATGGAATTTTTTGGCATACCATCTTTTGCTACCCCATGATTTGGCAACATAGGTCCAAGCAACAAAGCATTTGCCATGCATCATTATACGTATTGGTGCTTGCCAAATATGAATTTAATAAAATTAGTAGCACTAAAGTTCTTAAAGTGCAAATGTGCCATTCTAATATTAAATGCACGGCATACCCTAAGAAATTCAGAGCTTCTGCATGGACGTTTAGTTGTATATGTGCATATGTGTTTGTGTAAATGTACCTACAGTATATATACTAATATATATATTTATATATACAGGTACATCTACACATTTCTATTATATAGCTACTTGTGTGTATGTGTATGTATATTTGTTTATATACACAGACACACACGTAATAAGAGTATATTATGTGTGCATCTGTGTGTATCTAGTATATGAAGGTCATATGCAGGTTATCATGCACTTGAGAAATAGTAGTTCTGAATATATATTTTGTAATTAAATATTACATTACATTGCAGTCTGCATTACTTTGTCCTTTTATATTGTATATTGCATCGTCATAATCCAGAAAAGGTTGACATTACATTCAGCGTTTTGGAAATTTCTGTAGGTGTGTAACACTTGTTTCTGCTGGACAGCTGTCATTGCTCTTCTTTTAGGTTAATTCACTAAAGTGCAGCACTGACTTACCCTGTATTCCACCATGGTTTTGTTACCCTGGTTTAGTAAAATACCATTATATAAGCGAGTATGGAATTCATTACTCACATATGAAAGTGCCTTTTCTGCTAGTGTACTATATTGCAATATACCCATACTAAATATCTCAGTAGTAAAGCTGTTTCGAACATATAGCCTGCTTATAAGCAAATAATAATGAAACAATTAGAAAATATTTGGTTCATCACAGGGTTTAGTTTTTCAAGACATAAGCTTTCAGAATCCACAAAATACAAAATAAACCACCAGAGTAATTAGTCAGCAATGTCTTTTCATGTTCTGAACAAAAACATCATCACACAACTGATCAATCTGTAGGCATAGTTTTATTTGGAGACATTAAACATTTTCATGTGACTAAGGGAAAGTTACTATGAAAACCACATTATATTGTCTGATTAGTTATTCTTTTTAGGCAGAATAAAAAACACTACATCCTTTCATTCATTGTTTTCTCTAAACTGCTTGCCCTGGTGAAGGTCATGGCAATTGTAAGCTGAGAGAGGCAGAACGCACTTTCCTTTTCTCAATAATAGTTTTCTTATGTTTCCAAGCAAGCTGAGAGATGTAATCTCTTCATTTATTATGATTGTGCCCAGGATCCTCTTCCCAGTGAGGCATGCCTTACACAACGATGTTATAAGGTGCTCAGATGGCTTTCTCACAAGGTGACCAAGCCACCTCAACTGACTAACTACACGGAAGAGCAGTGACTATGATTTGACATCTCCTTTCATTTGTAATCTCCTACTTCTCCCTGATAGTTAGCCCAGCTACCCCTGTTCTTCCACTTGTTTCTATGATCTCATCCTCTTAGTCAGTACCCAAAGCTCTTGACCACAAATGAGAATGGCGGCATGGAATAACTGGTGAACTGAGACTTTTATCCATTGAATTTATTTGTACTTCTCCTCCACTGTAGAGCTCAATTCCTGCAATGCCACTACTACCACACACACACACACACACACACACACACACACACACACACACACACACACACACATACACACACACACACACACACACACACACACACACACACACACACACACACACACACACACACACATCGACTGGCCGATCTCTCAGTCTCTTCAGCCTTCACTTTGAAAAGTAGATAAATCCCCCCACTTTAGGTAGTTTATCCTCATCACCTGCAGATGGTAATATATTGTTTTCCAAGAGAAAAGCATGATCTCTAACTTGAACCTACTACTTTTCATCTGATCTGCTTCATACTCAGCAGCAAATAACTCTGGTGCATGCTAGTAATCACAATCACTTGTGACTAACAGAAGAGTTTCACCTGTAAAGAGCAAACATGATACTAACAGATTCACAAATTGAACAGTCTCAGGATCTTGTATCTGCCTTGATATTTTCACTATCAAAATCACCAATAGCCAAAGTATAGCTAGGTAAGGGCAAAATGGACAGCTGGCCTGTGTGTAAGATGTTAGGGGCTGAGATCCACAGTTACCAATGAGACTTTATTTTAGTACTAGAATTCAAAAATGAATGATGATGCTGGAATTGCAGTCAAGTATGAAGTGCTGAAGTGCTTTGTGGGGGGTATTTTAACTGTAGCAAGCAGTTTGCTACAGTTTCAGGAAGAAAAGCAGATATATTTTGTCTTTCCTTTTGGTTCTGAACTCTGACAGAAGACATTTTTCCCTTTGGCTTTTCATCTCTAAATTAAGAAGTGTCAGATTACAGAACAGTACAGGCCACTAAATGAGCTAACTACCAATCTGACCAATAGGGAGACAGATAAGCAGAAAAGAGATGTTCTTGATTTATGGTTATCATAAATGTTTAAAATTAACGTTGAATGCAGATTCATATATTATTGCATTGATTTCTTTGATACAATGGATGTGGGCTGAGCTATGCTGTGAGCTAATAAATTGCAGCACAATTGTCTCAGTAATTAAGATTTTTGGCACAGATCCAGGTTCAGTTCTGACTTCCCATCACTGTTGACAGTATGTTTGTTCTCCCTATATATGTATGTGTATATGAGATTTTTCCAGGTACTCTGGTTTCTCCCAACTTCTGCCCCTTGCTCTGAATAACAGTTTGGTTAAATAGCTAGACTGAATCATTTCTGCGTGTGTAATTTACACTCGGTCTTGTGGTCTGGTTGAATAAAAAGGACAATAATGAACCAGCTCACATACCAGATAAAAAATAAGTGCCTTGAATTAAATTAAAAGTTCCTTTATGAAACCAGTCTTTTCAATTTATTTATTTTCTGAAACATCATGACTTAAAAGTGTGAAAACGCTATACATTAATTAAAATGAAGTGGCCTGGTCATCATAATAATGATAGTTGTACTTAAGCAGGAAGAACACAAAATAGTGTAATATAGACAAAATACAATGTATGTCAACAGATGCTCTGTGGGAGATTTTACATAAATCAATGAAACATAAATTAAGTCCAGATGTAATAAGTATTACTCAGCAAAATATCTCAGCAAAACATTGCATTTAGAGATGTTTTTATATTTACACATGGATGTTGTCCTACTATCTCAAGGGCATAAGGTAGCCATGAATCAATCCTGCATTTTCTACATGAACATAATATACAGCCAGTATACAATGATATCATTTAAAGAAAGAAATAACTTGGCTTTTTTAAGTAATGCATTTATAGAGCAGAATGGAGATTCCATTCTTCTGCCTCCTGCTGTTGCGTATTATCAGAAACAGCTTACTAATATAATGTGTATATGTGCATTTGACTATTTAAAGTTCTTAGCACAGCATGCAACTGTACCTCTTTCCCTACCACTTTGGTAGGTTAGGTCTTTTCAGTTATTTCATTTTAAATGGACTGGACCTAGAGGGACAGAATCTGCATTTTTACTTTATAGATACATAGGTAAGTACTTGGCTAGCTTTCTTTGCAGGCCATTTTAAGCGTAGCCAGTTCCCTTT
Source organism: Protopterus annectens (assembly GCF_019279795.1). NCBI lineage: Eukaryota > Metazoa > Chordata > Ceratodontiformes > Protopteridae > Protopterus > Protopterus annectens. The sequence goes on along the minus strand of NC_056728.1, from coordinate 1,178,993,102 downwards.
TTTGTACTTGAAGTAACCTATCATATTTGGTATAGACTGACCTTACCCATCTCATGCTCAATAATTATATATTATCCCCAGTGCGAATAACTGGGATCATAGTATAGTTAAATGAAGGAGACTCATGCAAGAGATAAATCATTTACAAACTTTTCTTTCTATTTTTTTTTTCCAACATTACACATGACTTAGAAATATGTTTAATGTATCTGTAGTGTGGAAAAATAGAAACCATATTTGTATGCTTTAATAAATACTCTAGAATGCAAATCTCAGTGGCTAATTAAACATTTTCTGAAAGTCAGGATTGCAGAGATGGACTTGTTCCCAGTGAGTGTGAACTGCTGAACAGCCAGGTGTTGTTTAGACTTTTGCATATAAATTATTTTTTATTGCATTGTGGATGTTTGATCTCCATTGTTAATGTTCATTTTTCTCCATGCATTAGTTTCTCTGTCATTCTAAATATTTTCTGCTGAATATTTGCATACTATTTTTTGTTTTTTTTGGAATTTAATCTATCTGTTACATACATATCAGTTACAAGGCAATCTGGGAAACTGTAGAATGTCTGAACATATTAGTAGATGTGTTTTGTCTCCTCAAATGCTAATCTAAACCCTGTTTACATAATTCCAAATACACAAGTTCTGACTTTTCAATGCAGTGCAAAGGCTTCCATAGTGAACTATGATTTCTGATTGACATTTGTCTGCCCTTTTAGGATATGAATATGAATTAATAAAATTCAATCTGCATTCACATAAATTGCTATGTGTGGTCCATGTCAGGAATACACGTACATTAAATATTCATCACTAATTGCTCTGTATACTAATATTAAGTAACTGCACTAACAAAAAGTGAGATCTAAAAGTTGGTGACCTATATTGTAATGGATAGAAACTAATCCAGTTGTTTAAGTGTTTTTATTTATTTATTTTTAACATAACCGATCTATATGCTTGTGCTTATCTCTGCCACTGATTTACTGTAAACCCTTGTGGAATCTTATTAATTTAAAGCTATTTATATGCATGCATTTTGATATATAAGAGGCACACAATGTGATTATCTGTATTGTAATTTTCAGCACCTAAAAACAATTAATAATAATAATAATAATAATAATAATAATAATAATAATAATATAAGCTAGGGACACAAATATCTCATTTATATTCACCTTTAATTCTATTCATATCAATAATATCAACACAAGTGACAGAGAGACGAAGAAATGTAAAACAACAACCAGCAGGCAGTTGTGCAGAAATTCCCTCAAGGCATACAGGTTTCTTCTTTGGTCCTAGTTATGTGCTTTCCACGTGGAAAACTAATTTAACTTATTTCTGAAAAAGGGGTTCACAAACACATCAGGCATCTAGATAAAAATTATGGAAACATGGCTCATCTGTTTTAAAATAGAAGCCTTTCAGCCTGCTGGTGAAAACATATGCCAAATCAAACCAACCGACAACCTGAAGAATCTTTAATCTGGCAATTTAAACCGAGTCAGCTTTCTAAGATGTGACTTGACATCTTCCTGTATTTGTGACCGAAGGGGAGCACTCTCCACTCTCGTTACAGACAGTCGTGAAACAGTGTCGTGAAGGTGAACAAAAAAATCTATTAAAATTTAAATAGCAAAATCAGAGCAAGTTAATGAATCTGACATATGAAGGTGAGGTAAGGATCACAATCTGATAGAAATGTCAAGCTACTCCTCTTATGTCAACAAACATTTAATACATTTTTGTTGCATGGGATACAGTCAGATACCCTATTGAAAGTTTGAGATTCAGTACTCTGATTCCGAAAAGTATGAATAACCAAGTATAATTTCTGAGAAACAGCAGTGATCTCCAAAAATTACTTTCATGCTTTAAAAGTGTTTTTTATTTTTAATGGGGACAAGCCTCCTCCACCACCCATCCTGCCACCACTCCTCTCAACTCTCCAGATTTTCACAGAACGTCCAGATTTTTGCCTCATATTTTTAGTCTAATCCTCATAAAATTTGTGGTTCTATGCCAAATCACTGAGGACTAAATGACACACATTTAAGTTTCAGGCTTTATATCTTTCAGAAAATGTGTACTCACAGAAAACCTGTTATTTTAGCATGTTTCTAAGTTTATAAGAGCAATATTTAAAATCTGCTACTATACCCCTCCCCCCATTAGGCTTTAATTATTTTAAGCTTTCTTCAGATTTCTTGTGCTAAGAGTTTGAGAGGTAGGTGCCAATTATATATACAAACTGCAAGACTGCTGTACCTTGGAGAAAACAGAATTCTCTGTGATACAGAAATTTCAAACTAAGTATGCATTTCCTGTAATAACATTAACGTTTTCTTAGTTCCAAAGGTCATGCTTTCAGTCTTCAAACTTACAATGAGAGCCATGTATAGATGTTTGTATACATCCACCAACTCTCACATGTCATTTGAATGCATACATGTTCTGACAAACAACATCATACAGTAAGACATAAGTGACGTCAGTATTTGCATGTTGCCTGTGACTGAAAATCGGTGCTTGAATTCAGTCTTCAGGTGAGAAAGACTCTAAGATGTAAACCCTAATATCTTACTTGTTCAGCTTCAAAATGAACTATAAGTCTCTCATTGTTAACAGCTTCCTTTCATTTTCGGTTTGTATAGTGATATTCTGATATTCTTTATATATATATATATATATATATGTGTGTATATATATATATATGTGTGTGTATATATATATATATATATATATATATATATATATATACACACACACATATATGACATGTGTGTATACATATATATATATATATATATATGTATATATATATATATATATATATATATATATATATATATATATATATGCACACACACACACACACACACATATATATATATATATATGTTTCTGCTCTATATTGTTAATGCCATACACTCCACGTTTTAAATAAGATAGACTATTGCAATACTAATGATAACAATAAACAACTGATTCTAGCATACATTTTCAGCACCTCTTCATTGGTTCTCTGAACTGAATTACATTGAATACATGCTGTCATGATGGAAGAGCATCTTCTGTATCATCATTAACCCCATTTTGTTATATGGGGTCAGGGTATCAACTCAGTGTCACTACCTCTCTCGATTCAGTGCTGCTCTTACATTCTTCTACAGTCATGTCTAACTGTCGCAAGTCCTCTCTCATGCATTCCATGCATTGCGTTGGTGGACATCCTTGTTTACTCTTGTCTTCCTCCTGTATCTTCCAAATCGTCTTCACTAAATCTTTCCTGCATAGGTTATCAAACCACCTTAATCCATTCTCTTTGACCTTCTGATATCCTCATTTCTGAATCTGTCCCACAGGGTACATCCTGCCATCCATCTGAGGCACATCATCGCCATCATTTCTACCCTCCTCAACTGCTCAGCCTTCACTGTCCAGGATTTTCTGCCATAGGGAAATAACTTGTTTCACCACTGTTTTGTACACCTTACTTTTCACCTTCTTTAGCACTCTTCTGTCATACACTACCCCTGACACTGTGCCAGTTGGCTGCAACCTGTCTGATTCTAGTTTTGGTCTTCTCATTCATATTTCCCTTCTACTCAGCCACACCTCTCATATACTATTCTACTATTTTTGTATCTTAAATTTCAGTTTCCTCTGATTTGCCCATTTGCTGCTGTGATTATTGCTTTCCTATAGTCAGTTTCATTTGATTTCCCTTCACTGTTGAATTCCATTACTGTAGTTCTTGTTCAATGTTTAGATAACATGCTACATCCACTGCATATCTGTTGACCATTTTGCTAAGGTAATCCTTCAATAGTATGAAGATCATTGAGCTCAGAGCTGAACCCTAATAAACAGGCATCCCTTTGGGAACCCCCTTTTGAGTCTGAACATTTCTCGTACATAAATCATTGGGCCCTTATACATAGCCTGCAATAATTCTACCAATGTTTACAGGACAACAAATCCTTGCAGGACGGACAAGATCAGCTTTGTTAAGATATTGTCATATGCTTTCTCCATGTATAGGAATGTCCATTTAGACTCTTACATTATCTCTATCTTCTCTGCCATCTTTGTCAATGGCTGAAGATATGGCACATATTTAAAACAGTTACTAAAGCCACAAAAATGAGAACACAATTATATTATTTCAAATTTCCTATCCAGTCTATAATAAGGAATAAAAAGTTTTATGTTTGATAATGAATTGTCTTGTTTTTGACCTACTTGCCTGATGACTTAAATTTTCACTTCCCTAAGCCAGTAACCTCCGCAATTACAACACAACACTATATGCACTCATCACATATGTAGAAATATACAGGAGGGAGGAAGAGTAGAAAGGGTAAAAAAGAGAAATAGTTTGATCTCGCTGGCTGAAAAAAAATACCTCTTAGTAGTGCACTGTTTTAACTTTCATATAATTCCTCTTTTTCCATGAGGTCCTACCACTTTTCAGTTAAGCAACTGGTTAAACTTGAAAACTGATTAAAGACTTGCCATATA
>NC_056728.1:1178976067-1178983567 GCF_019279795.1 Protopterus annectens | reverse complement strand
TTCAGTTTAATGTTCAACCAGCTGTGCACAAATACGGTAGAATCAATTATGATTGTTTTTCACTTTATTTATCAAGGGAAACACAGCTAAGATAAATCAATTATTTTCCCAAGTGGTTCATTTTATTTGTATGGTAGCATCTGGCTGAACTGGAGCGTGACATTTTTTTTCTTAAAGTAACAAAAGCATAACTCTACTCCAGTGTTCAGCTGAGCATCAAAACTCAGCAGATACACATTCCTTTTCATATACCCAAAGTAGTTTCTGGTAACAGCAATCAACGCATAGAAAAGGAAAATCGTTAATGCGCCTTTTTAATTGGGCATGCTTATCAATGAATTAGGCCCACACAATTGTTTTATATACAATATATTTCTCTGTTAGTATATTTATACAATCAAGGTATCTTCAATATGTATAAAAAGAAGAGCAATGCTTTTAGCCTGTCATGACATGTGGCATTTGCATTGTATTATGCTATATTCTTAAATTATATTCTAAATTATATATTGTGATCTGATGGTGTGGAGTTATTACTATAATATCATAGTTGCTAGCATTAAGTAATAAATATGTAAATAATTACACAGAAGTGACGTGCAGTATAAGGTCTAAATTAATTTTGATTTCTCCACATTTACTTGAGTTTCAGATATATAAAAAACATTGACTTTCTGAAACATTTTATTTATTTATTTTTTTTTTGCATGGACAAGCCCCTTATATCCCAAATTATGAGTCTTTGCCCTTTATTTAGATATAATAAAAAACACCATCATGCAACCATTGAAGAAACAGAAAAACACACACACAAACACATGCACACATACACACACACAGTAAGTAGTCTATTGCTGGAACTCAAATTGAAATGACACCAGGAGTGATTTTCTATGGCAAATGCTGATTAGTGAGTTCATTATCAGGGAAGTGTAAATGGCAAATTGCAGCCTCATCCACTTAACCTTCAGTGAAGTATAGGGGGATAACAAATAATTTACAAATGCACATTCTACAATGAGTAGTAACTGTCAGCAAATCTTGCAGTAAGATATCAAACTTAGCAAAACTCACCAATTTTGATAAATAAGCCATTTATATATTTTTTTATTTGTTTTTAATCATTTATTAAACTAGATTAACACATACTTTATTTTTCAATCAGAGAAGTAACTCATCTGGACTTCTCATTAGGAATGTTGGTATTATTTTTACAGATGTAAAACAAAATTAGGGTTGTAGGCATTCTTTAAATAAAACAGACAAGGGCTGACATTTGAGGACATTTGGATAAATATTAGTGTTGTAATGTCAGCCAGCTCACTGGCAGAGGGATAAGGCACGTACCAGGGACACTGATGACAAGCTATTGACAAATAACTTGGAAAACGGGAATGCAATCTAGGGGGTCTTTAGCAGCCGATGGCTGGTTCTTCTACCTCAAAGGGGAGAACATGAGGACCCTGTCATTGACGTGCAGTCATGTGGAAGCTAGGGGACAGTATTGTGCACATATCCACCCATAGATAGTAGGAGCAGAGGCCCAGTCCATTAGAGTGACACATGCCTTAAGTCACTGCATTCACTGCCACTACAGTACAAAAGAATACAGCATAAAGAATAACTTTACAAGAATGGATGACACTGCCCTGAATGATTCTTGTTTTCCCAAAACACTGATACAGTGACTCTTCACCAAGTGTCATCCAAGCTGGCAATCCCAGCAAAGGGGTAAGCCAATTGGCCTGAGTCAGGCTTAGAAAATAAGAAAGGGTACTAATAGTAACAGATGATCGATTGTAAAGAAAGAGACTAAAAAAAAGTTAGAGTGGAAAGATCATTTAAATCCTGCCTTCCAGGGTGGAACTACAAACCTTTTTAAAAGACTTTGCTATTGTTGTTATGAGGTAGCAGATAAAGTCCTCATTATTGTGTGCAGTTGGTACATTGGTATTTGTCTAATGTGTTACCTTGTAATTAGAGGATATTGATATCTCATACTATATCTTTGTCTATAAAAGTATTTTTTGAGAACAACAAAGAAAATTATTTTAAATTATACACTGCATGGAAAGATAACTCCCCAAGTAGCACTCAGCAATCGGTTAAACTAAATCATTTTAACTCTGTAAAATTACTATCAGCACTGTTGAAGATCTGATTATTATAAAATTAAAACACATTCAAACTTTCCACTGTGCAATAACTGAAAAACAAGCATCGAGTATATAATAATAACAATAGTGACATGGCAAAAACCAACCCAGCCACTGGGGAGGCACAAGTCAGTGCATTTCTTTGTGCCGGTCCCAAGCCCGGATAAATAGGGAGGGTTGCGTCTGGAAGGGCATCCAGCGTAAAACTTCGCCAAATCTTTTCATGCAGTCACCAGTTAATATTTCCATACCGGATCGGTCGAGGCCTGGGTTTACAACGACCGCCACAAGTACTGTTAGCCAACAGGGTGCTGGCAGAAATTGGGCTACTGTTGGCCGAAGGAGGAGAAGAGGCGTAAGGCATGGCCGAAGGCAGGAAGAGAGGAGAAAGGCTAGGACTGTGGTAGTGAGGGTCGGAACTTTGAATGTTGACAGTATGACTGGTATAGGGAGAGAGCTAGCTGATATGATGGACAGAAGTAAGATTGGTATATTGTGTGTGCAAGAGACCAGATGGAAGGAGAGTAAGGCTAGGTGTATTGGAGGTGGGTTCAAATCATTTTATCATGGTGTGGATGGGAGGAGAAATGGCGTAGGAGTTATTCTGAAGGAACAGTATGCGAAGAGTGTTTTGGAGGTGAAAAGGGTGTCAGATAGAGTGATGTTTATGAAGCTGGAAATTGATGGTGTAATGATTAATGTTGTTAGTGCATATGCTCCACAAGTTGGGTGTGCAATGGATGAGAAAGAAACATTTTGAAGTGGTGATGACTGTACCCAAGAGTGAGAGAGTGGTGATTGGAGCAGATTTAAATGGGCATGTTGGTGAAGGGAACAGTGGGGATGAGGAAGTGATGGGTAGGTATGGTGTTAAACAAAGGAATGCAGAAGGTCAGATGGTAGTGGATTTTGTGAAAATGATGGATATGGCTGTGGTGAATACGTATTTTAACAAGAGGGAGGAGCATAGGGTGACATACAAGAGTGGAGGAAGATGCACACAGGTGGATTATATCTTATGCAGGAGGGCCAGTTTGAAGGAGATTGGAGACTGTAAAGTGGTGGCCGGAGAAAGTGTAGTTAGGCAGCATAGGATGGTGGTTTGTAGGATGACATTGGTGATCAAGAAGAGGAGGAGGAGTGTGAGGGCAGCACCAAGGATCAAATGGTGGAAATTGAAAAAGGGTAATTGTGAGGTGGAGTTCAGGGATGAGTTAAGACAGGCACTGGGTGGCAGTGAAGAGTTACCAAATAGCTGGGTAACTACAGCAGAGCTAGTAAGGGAGACGGCTAGAAAGGTGCTTGGTATCACATCGGAACAGAAGAAGGATGACAAGGAGACATGGTGGTGGAATGAGGAAGTACAGAAGAGTATACAGGCAAAGAGGTTGGCAAAGAAGAAGTGGGATTGTCAGAGAGATGAAGAAAGTAGACAGGAGTATAAGGAGATGAGGTGCATGGCAAAGAGAGAGGTGGCAAAGGCTAAGGATAAGGCATATAAAGAGTTGTATGAAAGGTTGGACACTAAGGAGAGAGAAAAGGACCTGTACCGATTGGCTAGACAGGGGGACCGAGCTAGGAAAGATGTGCAGCAGGTAAAGGTGAAAAAGGATAATGAGGGAAACATACTCACATGCAGTAGAGTGTGTTGAGGAGATGGAAAGAGTACTTTGAGGGGTTGATGAATGAAGAGAATGAGAGGGAGAGAAGGTTGGATGATGTAGGGATAGTGAATCATGAAGTACAATGGATTAGCAAGGAGGAAGTAAGGATAGCTATGAAGAGAATGAAGAATGGAAAGGCTGTTGGCCCAGATGACATACCCGGTGTTTAGGTGAAATGGCAGTGGAGTTTTTAACCAGATTGTTTAATGAAATCTTGGAAAGTGAGAGGATGCCTGAGGAATGGAGCAAAAGTGTTTTGGTACCAATTTTTAAGAATAAGGGTGATGTACAGAGCTGTAGTAACTACAGAGAGATTAAATTGATTAGTCACAGCATGAAGTTGTGGGAAAGAGTAGTGGAAGCTAGGTTAAGAAGGGATGTGATGATTAGTGAACAGCAGTATGGTTTCATGCCGAGAAAGAGCACTACAGATGCGATGTTTGCTCTGAGAGTGTTGATGGAGAAGTACAGAGAATGTCAGAAGGAGTTGCATTATGTTTTTGTAGACTTGGAGAAAGCATATGACATGGTGCCTAGAGAGGTGTTGTGGTATTGTATGAGGAAGTTGGGAGTGTCAGAGAAGTATGTAAGAGTGGTACAGGATATGTATGAGGATAGTGTGACAGTGGTGAGGTCTGCGGTGGGAGTGACGGATGCGTTTAAGGTGGAGGTGGGGTTACATCAAGGATCAGCTCTGAGCCCTTTCTTATTTGCAATGGTGATGGACAGGTTGACAGACGAGATCAGACAGGAGTCCCCATGGACTATGATGTTTGCAGATGACATTTTGATCTGTAGTGAGAGTAGGGAACAAGTGGAGGAGACCCTGGAGAGATGGAGATATGCTCTAGAGAGAAGAGGAATGAAGGTCAGCAGGACTAAAACAGAATATATGTGTGTGAATGAGAGGGAGGATAGAGGAATGGTGAGGATGCAAGGAGTAGAGGTGGCGAAGGTGGATGAGTTTAAATACTTGGGGTCAATAGTTCAGAGTAACGGTGAGTGTGGAAGAGAGGTGAAGAAGAGAGTACAGGCAGGATGGAGTGGGTGGAGAAGAGTGTCAGGAGTGATTTGTGACAGACGAGTACCTGTAAGAGTGAAAGGGAAGGTCTACAAGAGGGTAGTGAGACCAGTTATGTTATATGGGTTGGAGACAGTGGCATTGACAAAAAGGCAGGAGTTTGAGCTGGATGTGGCAGAGTTAAAGATGTTAAGATTTGCACTGGGTGTGACGAGGGTAGACAGGATTAGGAAGAAGTATATTAGAGGGTCAGCCCAGGTTGGAAGGTTTGGAGACAAAGCCAGAAAGGCAAGATTACGTTGGTTTGGACATGTGCTGAGGCGGGCTGCAGAGTATATTGGGAAAAAGATGCTAAGGATGAAGCTGCCAGGTAACATGAAAAGAGGTAGGCCTAAGATAAGGTTTATGGATGTGGTGAGAGAGGACATGCAGGTGGTTGGTGACAGAGCAAGATGCAGAGGACAGGAAGAAATGGAAACAGGTGTTCCACTGTGACGACCCCTAACTGGAACAGCCGAAAGAAGAAGAAGTGACATGGCAAAAAACAAATAAATATAAAAATTATACAAAAGTTTCAATGCAGAACTGAATACACCCTACTAATCCTGTCTTGTACTTACTCAGAAGTCTACATTTAGCCAACATTCAGTGGTGCAGGGAGATTTGCAAGAGGACTGCATATGTATATGCACTTAAAAGAACATGCTCATCAACTGTGCGTGACATGGATATATCTGATTCATTGTATAAATGCACATAATGAAAAAAGAGAACTACAGGAAAGAGATAGATTATAGATCAAAATTATTTCATTATTTTCATTAAGATCCAGCATTTCTTTTAAAACATCCGGTATATAATGTCAATAACCATTGTTTAGCTGTGGATAATATAGGGTTTCTCCATTTTTCAACAAATCATGCTGCCCATTAATATATTCTCCCTCACCCAATGTCAGAGAGTGATTATTCATATAACACTGTAATGAAAACCTGTTGACAGAAGGCAGATGTAATTAATGGCCATAATCTCTAACTTTTTCAACCTGTGTAAATTACTATGTTTACATAGTACATTTTGGATGGTGCAGTGGTGCAGAGGTAGGATTGTCACCTCACAGCAAGAGGTTCGATTCATGGCTGGAGTACCTTCTGTGTGGAGTCTGCATATCCTCCCTGCATTCGTGCAGGTTTCCTCTGGGTGCTCCAGGTTCCTCCCACATTACAAAGACATATGTCTGGAGTGTTTCTCCCTGGGCTTCCACTGAAAACTGGCATCATTCCAAGTCAGAATTTCCCAGATAACAAATGTTAAATAAATATGTTTACATCATACAATGTTACCTGTGAGGTTAATATATTTTACACATTAGCTCCACTAAAGATATTCCCTATATTTAATTTGCTTGATGGGACCATATATGTAGTAGTGTGAGCAGGCATGCATGTGTGAAATCATATATATATATATATCTATATATATATATATATATATATATATATATATATATATATATATATATACATATATAAATATATATGTATTTATATATCCCCTCAAATGATCAAAGTTCCAAAATTTCGAACATCATATGGCCAAGGACCGTATGATCAAAGCCATTCTCTCCCCAATCTCAAAAATACTTGAGAAATGTATCCACCTCCAGCTCATACCTCACCTTACCAATAATCACCTCCTCACCCCAACACAACATGGTTTGCGTCCTGGACATAGTACGATAACTGCTCTTCTCTCTTTCTTAGACTTAGTAAATCATGCCCGTGATTCTGGAGAAATTGTATCCACTATCCTTCTAGATCTTTCCAAAGCATTCAACACTGTTTCCCATACCCACCTTCTAAATCATCTTTCTAATCTTAATCTCTCACAGAACACCCTATTATGGTTCAACAGCTACCTATCTAATAGAGCCCAAGCTATGAAATGTCAGACTGGCACCTCAACCTTCCTAGCCACCCCTACTGGAGTTTCCCCAGGGATCCATACTTGCCCCAATGCTCTTCAATGTATTTATTAATGATTTTCCTGCTGCAATTCCTAATACTAAAATAGTGCGATACGCAGACGACTCAACGTTAGTTTGCTCTGCTCCTAATCTCTCCCTGACCTCCTAGCACAAACTCAATTGGCCTTTTCAACCACAGAAAACTGGATGCTTCAAAATCATCTCTCCCTAAATGCTAATAAATCCAAAATTCTTCTTTTCTCCCCCTCAAAAACCCACCACCTTGACAAACAACCTTTAAACATCTTTAGCCATACTAACTCCGGTATAGAAATTGTCCCTTCTGCTAAACTACTTAGAATAACCATAGATGAACACCTAAAATTTGACACACATATTCAGCTAAATATTAAAAAAACTCACCAGAAACTTGGCATGCTATATAGACACTCCCAATTCCTCTCTTCTTCTACCAGACAAGCTCTTGCCACCACCTACTTACTACCTTCTCTTCTATATGGTGAGCCCCTACTTACCAACTTATCCTCTTCCATCTCTTCTAAACTAGAAACATGTTACAATAAAATTGCTAAATTCGCAACAAAAGCTAATCACTCCTCCCACCACTGCACATCTCCCCACCTACAAAAGTGGCTAGAACTTCCCAATCAACTCGACTTCCTTCAACACACT
>NC_056728.1:1178946067-1178971067 GCF_019279795.1 Protopterus annectens | reverse complement strand
AATTTGAAGTATTTACAGGACATACAGCTTAGACTCTGTGCATGAAACTAGAAATTTCTTATTAGGAATGATGCAGATGTTGACAAAGTCACATGTACGGCAACACTATTGAATCCATTATTTGCACCATTTAGGCACGTTTGTATACTCTTCATTGTTATCATTACAGCTCCATGAAGCATACATTGTTTTGCAGCTAAACACAGAATTTCTTCCAGTGTCACATATTTATCAAGACTGACCCAAAATGTAATTCAGAAAAATGCTGGCTTTCTGATCTACGCTTTAGCAGAGACTATTGAAATTCTCAAGCACTTCTAAACTATTTAGAAAAAGAACACTGTTATTAAAAAAAAAAGAAAACACCATCAGAATCAGATCCTTTTTGTGAACTTATTCTTTCAGTTATATAAATACTTTCTGGTTAAAGACTTTAAGAAAATGTTTTACTATTAATCTTCAGAGGTATATGGTCTGTGCACGTATGGTGTGTGCATATGTGTATTTGTGCACGTGTCTGTGTGTGCATGCGTGCTTGTGTATGTGTACTTGTGTGCGCGTGTGCGTGTGTGCATGTGTGTGCATGCGCGCCCCCGCGCACGTGCAAACCTTCTGCATCCCCTCAGTGTGGGGATAATTCTCAATACCCTCATTCTGTCTATATGTTAACTCCAAGGCTGCACAAAGGTGAAGAAGAGGAGAATAGTGCAAAGCAAACATATGGAATCACCTTTTCTGCATTCTCTGTGCCTTACACAGGATAGCATGTGAGACTTACCCACTTCTGGCATTCTGACTAATCTACTAAATAAACTCACTGATGTTTTTGTACTGACTCTTAATTGCATAGTGTATGACAAGTAGGTGTACAAACATGCCATTCCATGCAAGAGGTCATCTACATATAAACAGATCAACACACGTACACACACAAGCATGCATTCAGATTCAATGCTCATGTATTACACTGCTAACCGACTAAGCAGGAATGCAAATAATCTAAGCAAATAAGCAAACAAAAGCAGAAAATAAAACATTCCTAAATCATAAACTGTAATTCAGTGAGCCAAAGCAATGGATTAATAACAGCTGGTGAGTGTGAATCTGAAAACTAAATAGTATATTAGTGACACAGATTAGCATATGCACTGAAACAAATATATCTTGAAGGAACTTGTAAAAAAAGAAGTTATGTACTCACCATAACATTCTATGTTTTTAGTCCATCTCGCCCTTCATTCTTACATGTGGGTTCGGAGTCAATCCTTGGCTCCGACTCGGCTGATTACAAAGCTCAAAGTCTCTAAGTTGGCTCGTGGCAAGGTAAGCATCCCATAATGCAGTGGTATCAATCCTCAGATCTTGTTTGCTGCTAACCATAATAGAAATAGTTATACTGTACCCTCAGGTAAAGGAGTAACAATAGCAAAAGGTCTCCAACATAAGGAAAGAGCAACATTTCCTATCAGGTCCTCTAGGACTATATCGACGTGGGTAGTTGGGTGGGTTCATAAGAATGAAGGGCGAAATGGACTACAAACATAGAATGTTATAGAGTACATAACTTCTTTATGTTATGTAGTCCAATCTCACCTTCATTCTTACCTGTGGGACAGCATCCCTAGCACCTTTTTCTCGGGTGGCTCACGGGAATACACTCTTGAGCACCATGGTAATAAAGGAAGATCTGTCCCTGGAGGCCAAGTCAACTTTGTAATGAGTAATAAAAGTATGTGGGCTTGCCCAAGTTGCGGCTGCACAAATACTGTCCATTGAAATCCTGGTTTGAAAGGCAGTGGATGTTGCTACTGATCTGGTTGAGTAACTTCTAACTTCGAAGGGAAGTTCCTTGATATTGAAGAGTATATAAAAGTTATGCAATTAGAAAGCCAATTAGATAATGTGATTTTAGAGACTGGCATACCCTTTCTTGCTTCCGAAAATGATATGAAAAACTGGTCTGACTTCCTGAACTCATTAGCTTTGTGGAGGTAGAACCTCAGTTGCCTATGCACATCAAGTTGGTGAAGTCTGTATTCTGCCTTGTTGGTATGGTTAGGGAAAAATACTGGAAATTCAATAGTTTGGTTAATATTAGATTGGGAGCAAATCTTAGGGACAAAGGAAGTGGTTAGTTCAAAGATAAACCCTGTCTTCATGGAAGATCAAATAAGGAGGTTTGACTAAAAGTGCTTGTAACTCTGAAACTCTTCTAGCTGAGGTTATGGCTACCAGAAGGATCATTTTCCAAGAGAGGAGTTTTAAATCGCAAGTGGAAGAAGGTTCAAAGGGTGGTGAGGTTAAGTGCGAAAGGACAAAATTTAAATCCCAAGGAGGGGCAGGTTCTTTAAATGGAGGTCTCAGAAGTACCTTTTCAAAAGGCTTTACACAGTCTGTGTGCCATCAAGTTAGGTATATGCTGTCCTAAGTGGAAATTGGAAAATAGCTGCTAGCTGAACTTTAATTGTGGCGGTGGCTGAGCCTTGTTGGAAGAGTTCTGAAAGAAAGTCTAAAATGTTGAAATTGGGGCAGTGAAGGGATCTATGTTTCTGGTCTGGACCCAAAATGAAAATCTTTTCCATTTACTAGCATATAGTTTTCTGGTAGAAAGCTTATGACAAGACAGCAAGATATATTTCACTGCTGGAGGGAAACCCTGAAGCCTGACTAAGGTTGGAAGTGGAGCAACCAAGCTGTCAAGTTGAGGGTGTGGAAAGATGGCTGGAATGTTCCTGACATATGTGTCAGCAGATCTTTAACTGGTTCCAGAATCCATATATCCTCCAGTAGATAAGGTCTGAGAAAGGGGAACCAAATCTGATGAGGCCAATATGCAGCAATGAAAATCATCTTGCTTCCCAAGGATTTTGCTTTCTGAATGACTTTTGATATGAGGGGAAATGGGGAAAAGCATACATAAGTCCCGAGGGCCAATTGTAAACAAGTGCATCTCTCGGTGTCTCCCCTGAAGGGGGGATCAGGACAAAGTAGCTGCTGCATTTGGCATTCATAGGGGTGGCAAAAAGATCACAGCAAGGCTGACCCCATTTGCGGAAGATCTCCTCTGCTACATTCTGATTCAGAGACCACTTCTGAGGCATCAAAATTGCCCTGCTGAGCTTGTCAGCTATCACATTAGACTTTCCTGGGATGTGCATTGTGACTAGAAAGCGTTGGGAAGATATTGCCCACTTCCAAACCCTCAGAGCCTCTTGACAAAGTGGGTATGATCTGGTTCCTCCTTGTTTGTTTATGTACCATACCAATGAAATATTGTCTGACTGGGTTGCAATCATCCCTATAGGTAGAGAACCGTGGTTGCAATGCCAGAAGCACTGCTCTCATCTATAGAACACTGATGTGCAAATGGGCCTCGTGTTCCTGCCATATGCCTTGGACTGTTTTTCCCAGGTAATGCCCCCCCACCCTATCTGAGAAGCATCAGTGGTTACAGTGGCAACAGGATAAAGTGGAACAAATGGTCTTCCGATGGTTAAGCCATTGGACTGAATCCACCAACGAAGATCCTTCTTGCAAGTTTCTGTTATTATGACTGGATGAGACAGAGGAAGTTCCTGACGTGACCATTGGTAGAAGAGTAACCACTGGAGATTTTCAAATGCATCCTGGCTAATGGAACAAGGATTATGGTTGAGGCTATGGTTCCCAGTAGTTTGAGCACTATCTTTGCTTTGACCTTGTGTTTGGGTAGAAGGAGCGATATCTGTTGTCTGAGATTCACAATTCTGTCGGTGGGGAGGCACACCATTATTGAAACTGTGTCTATTACTGCGCGTGTAAAAGTAACATGCTGACAGCATGACAAGGCAGATTTTTGCAAGTTTATCGTAATGCCTAGCTGAGCACAAACTTGTAGAGTCATGTCTCTGGCCTGTTGAAGTAGATGCTTGATGGTGGCAGTCAGGAGCCAGTTGTCCAGGTACAGAAACACTCGTAATCCAAGATGTCTCAAGCTGTAGATTTGGCTAGCACACTCCTCATCAGCTCAAAGGCCGACCCCCCCTAGCTCCAAGGACACCACCAGTTCTGAAGAAGCAGAGGTAGCCCCCGGTTCCAAGGAGATTGGCTCCAACACTGATGTAGGAGCCGAGTTCAGGTGAGCCAATGCACCGAGAGTAGACTCGGAACCAAAGAGGCTCAGGTCTGAGAATCCCCCTCAAGGCCGACTGGTGAACTTCAGCTCCTAGACACTACATACAGCACCAAGAGTGTCGGAGCAGATATCGGTCCTGAAAAAGCCACTTGGGGTGCTAGAGCCAAAGGTTCTAGTGCAAACAGTACTGAGTATTCTGGCTCCAATAGACTGGAATGGCTCAGAGGAGAAACAGGAGCAGTTTACGAGGACTTGGGTGGTTCTGAGGCCAGTTGGGCTGGAGCCGAGTGCAAATTTGCCAGCCCTGGCATCTTCAAGAGTCTGCGCAGCACCTTCTCCACATCTTCATCTGATAGGCTCCTAGAGGACCTGGAAGAAAGGGTTGGAGAGCAAGATCTCTGAAAAATAGGTGATCTCAATGTAGAGGAGACAGGTGGGATATCTGTTGACCAGCTCCGAAGTACTTGGAGCCGATATAGGCATATCAGTCATAATAACCTCAATCGGTTCCAAAGGCAGTGGAGCCAATGAGGTTAGAGCCTTGGTGGTTTTTGAGATTTTTTTAAGGAGGTCCAGATTTCTCGAAGGACACTGGAGAAGACCTTTTCACAGTCTTTTCTTTCCTGCTAGAAGGAGTCCTTGTAGATTGTGAATAGGAAGAACTACCCAAATCTTCCTCAAAGGATGGTTTGAGGAGACCTTTCAATATCAACATGTTTTTCCTTTCTTGAAGGACTCTCAAACTAAAGGAATGACAAAAAGTACAAGTCTCCTGCAAGTGAATGGCCCTCAGACAGTATACGCATACACTATGCTCATCCGTTATGGAGATTTTCTGCGTGCATTTTTGGCATTTTTTAAAACCTGAAGGTTTATGGTCCTTTTCTTTAGATTCTTTAGACATAACTGCTGAAAAAAACAATGCTATGGGACAAGGAAGAATTAGTTAAGTCCTCTAACTAAAACAGAGCTTAACTATTGGGTGGAAAGAACAAGCACACCACAGGAAAACTAAAGAGAGGACTAGGTCCTCTAACTTAAACAGGCCTAGCCCTGCTCACAAAAAGGAACACAGCACACAATAAAGGCAATGTGAGATTAACAGAGGACTAGGTCCTCTAACTTAAACGGGCCTAGCCATGTAGAATGGAAAGGAAATACCACTGAAGGAGAAAGGCAATAATAAGAAAGGACTAAGTCCTCTAACTTAAATGGGCCTAGTCCTTGAACAAAATGCTTCACTAAGATACCTAGCCTAAGGAAAGCAACACGCAAGGCAATAGATGAAATGTCAACACAATGGACTAAATAACAGCAAGTCCTGTAATTCAAACTCATACTATAAAGCTAGAAACAAGCCAACAAGTACTCAACAGCAAATAGTAATTATAGATAAACTAACTACCACTACGGGATACCAACAACTGGTCAAACAGTTGACAAAATCAGCGGCAACACTTTAGAATAAACTAATGTCTAACTAACAGTAATGCTACCTATATTTTAAATAACAATATTCTAACTATCTAAAAACTAACTACTAAGGGAAAAACAGTCTGCAAATATGAAAAAAATGTAGAAAAGTTTTATACTTAGCCAAGGCCAAGAAGAGCATTGCTGAACTCGTAAAGCAGCAAACGAGATCTGGGGATTGATACCACTGCATTATGGGATACCTTCCTTGCCATGAGCCAACTTAGAGACTTCGAGCTTTATAATCGGCTGAGTCGACTCTGAACCCACATGTAAGAATGAAAGCGAGATTAGACTACATAACATCATTTGATCACGGGGACATTGTGGAGTCATGCAGGATGTATGTTCTAAAGTGGAGAACTCTGAAATACAAGAGAGTAATTCCCAGGGAATCCAATCTTCACTTCCAGCTCAACTATCAGACCTTGACCCCACAGTAGACAGGTTCATTTTTTCACTATTACAAGTATGAGTACATATGAGTTATTCTGAAGAAATGAACATTTTCAAGAGACCACATACTTGATACAAAGTGGTTTAAAAACTATTGATTTTTAAAACAGAGACACCTAACTGAAAATGAATGTTGATATTATAAGTTGAGTCTAAGTAACATGCAATAAGTAAATGCAAATCAGATATAACAAAAGCTCTTATAATTTACCATTTCCTCTCATTTAGCATAAAAAATAGAACCAACAGAAACTGAGATCCCCTAAGTCCAAAGAGGAAAAAACAATTCCTCCTAAGTCTCTCCCGTACTCTTGGTGTTTAGCATAAAAAAAAAAATCTAACAACTAGCTAAGCCTATGCTACAGAGGTATTACATGCTTATGTGGCTGATGTTTTGGTTTCAGTAATGAGATGAGGGACCCCTGATTCCGATCAGGAAAAGAAATGGTAATATAAAATAGACAAGAAAATGTCTGATTTATCCAACAGACTGTGAACGTTCTGTATAAGCAGGAATAGTGATGCACAGAAGCAAATCTGAAAATGATTGGTCAAGTGACATCACCAGCCAAAAAGAAAAAGATCCAATTGGTCTGGTTTTGAAACTTGGTAAATAAAGTGAAAACAAGCAATGTGCCAACGAAGTAAACCATGACAATATAAAACACAAATACATCATAAAGAATTGCCCAGAAAACAACCTGTAGTAGGACAAGTTTAATGGTACTTCACAGTTAAAAACTCAGTACAATAGTAAAAAGTCTCCAGTCAAGCGCATTCATCCATAAAAATTCAGGACTTCATCAGAACAACCTACACAGCTTTACAAATGGTTTAAATAGTGAGAAAAACAACACCTCCCATCAATTAAAATTAGTGACATCATCACTACTTAATGGTCCAGTGTAGTTTAAAATCAGAAACTAAAACAGTTGTGTTAAAATAGTAGATTTGTATTTCAAAATAGGCATTAGGGAACAGCAATCAGTAATACCTGGACTAGTATTGGCATTTAACCTCAGTTGCCAAACAAATGCCATTGCTTCAAGTGTATTTTGCCAATGCCCCCCCCCATGTCTTCCTTCACTGTCTGTAAAATGCCAAATTGGAAAGGGGAGAATTTTCTAGATGCCTAAATAAACCACTATTTTCATTTCTAGTTTTTACTGCATATCGATGCTCATAAATACATTTTCAAAAGGGTCTCTCAGTTTTCCCAGTGTAAAATTGTTGACAACCTGTACACACTGCAATGTATATCAGACCCCTTGACCCACAGTTTCTTGTGGCTAATCTGACCTTCATGAGAGGGTCACCTACACAGATGTCACTCTCTTCCAGGATATACCCACAGTAACCACAGGCACCACACTTAAACGTACCCTTGGAATTAAAATTTACCAGGACCTTTGGGTGCTCTAACAAATATTTCAAGTTGAAATCAGTTCTATATACAAACCTAGGGGTGTTACAAACACTCTGAAAAATCTTACTATTACCCCTGAATATAACCCAGTTCTTCTCCAATATCTGTCTCACCTTTCCACTAATGTTGCCGTAAGTTAAAACCATGGAATGAGCATATGACTCATTGTCAAGCTGTGAGTTATTTTTCAGAAGGGGAATACCCAGCAGGGGCATGTATCAAGTACCCCAACCATCTGTGACTTGCTCACAAGTGTTAATGATCATGTCTCTTGGGTAACCTCTATCTAAAAAAAAAACTGAATAAGAGTTCCCATCATGCACCTAAAAACCTCCAATTCGGAAGACATCCTTGCCACCCTAACCATTTGGCCCTTGACAATATTTTGGGTGGTATGGTTATTGCAGAGAGGACAATTTATGTTACTCAAATGTTCACTACTTTGTGTACAGACTACTTACCGTCTACATTAGTTATGATTGCATTGTTTATTTGTGGGTGGGGGTACAAAGCAGCATTTATGGCACGTCACTTAATAAGGAGTTGTTGCTGTTTTTAACATAATTTTCTATAGCACTTCTACAGTAAATACATTTAATTTTAACATAATGTTCTAACATCCAGTATGTCTGGAAATGTCATAATGAATAAATAATTATTTCATAATGTTTATCGGGTTACCTGTTAGGGTTTGTTCCTCTACAAATGTATGGAAAATGATTTACTCTAGTTTCCATGTAGACTCTAGGATTCAGTAAACTTTCACAAACATGGCCAACATGAGCATGGAGTCTACACGGTTACTTTACAGCTTGTTGAATCTCTCCACTGGGTTCATTTCTTTCATTAGCATACAATTCAGCTACTTATGCTGTAATTTGCTGCCACATAAGTTTCCATGTTTGCATGTGAATGCGTTCCTCTATGCTGAGTTTAGTGAATCCAATACATTTTGCATCAGCATGCGCATTGCGCTGCGATGTACACACGATCAAAATGAATGTGTAGTCTTTATTGAATCCCCCATAGTGTTTCTAAGACATCATTTATTCAGTGTTTAGGAAAGAAAGGAGTATATGGACAATCAGACCAATAGCTCTTAAAAGATCATACAAACATAATTCAGCAAAACAAACCGCATTTAATAAAGCTGAGACTACGTATGCAGTTACTACTTTTGATACTGTTGTTATGGATATGGTGGTTGTAATATAAAACTAGTGGATGTGATCAGTAACAAAAGCATGCCATGCGGAGCAGAAATAATATGGGGAATGTAATACATGAATGAGTGGATAGTGGATAGGACAATTAATAGATTGGGAAGGTTAGGAAATGCAGAAGGAGATGTACAAACTAGGAGTTACTGTAATAACAGAAAAAATGATATTGTAAGTATAATGTACAAGTATTTTATGCTTGACTTTACTGGAATTCTGTTGCTGCTTCTTATACTACAAGAAGCTTGTTCCAAATATTAGCAAAACAGTTTGAGTAAGGAGCACCTTTATGGTAGTTCGAAACTCTGGGTTGTTTAATGAGTTGGGTAGATGCTCTTTCAGAAGTTTGAAGCAAAGTACTGCGAGTTTAGAAACTATGAAAATCTAAATGTCATTCCTACAAAAAATGCAAACTGTGAAACTCAGTCCGACACATCAGATGCATTTCACCAGGGAAAGTAAGCACTGATGATGTAATCCTGATATTGGATGGTTGTATCTTGTATAGTTCCACTAATTATATATGTATTAACTCTGATTTTGCTATACTTCAGAGATGGGAGAATTCTCCAAGCTACAATAATCTTGAACTTAGTATATACTCCCTATCACTCCTAAACTGTTACTACTCCAAAAAGTGAATATTCACTCCTGGAACTTTCTAGAGGAATCCAGTTGGGCACTAGCAGAGTGGAAATTATTACACAGCAAGTAACAACTCAGAAAAGAGTGTGCAGAGACAGTTGGTGTAAGTAGGGATAGTGGAAGGATTTGCACAGAAAAGATAGCTAGTTTTTATCTTTGTAAAAATGCAATGATACGTTTGTTCCAGTAGTCTTTAAGGCATCACCAAGATTTAGAAAGTGTTGAATATTCTGGAAGGAGGAAGTAGCTTCATAGTAACACTAGAAGTTTTCATCTACAGTAGCATCATGTCTAACAGGAAGGAGACGGAGGTCTTTCTGCAGGCCAGGGTGTAGCAGGTCTTTGTGGTTTATTTGGATCAATGTAAATACCATGACACTGTTTATAGTTTTGGTGACCTATTGGGCAGAACAGTGTTGCAGTCATTAGCAGTGTCACTTCACATCAACAAGCTCTCCAGCTCAGTTCTTTTATGCGGAGTCTGCATGTTCTCACTTTGTTCATGAGTTGACTGGTGACTGAAATGCTTGGTGATCTTCTTCCAGTCACTACTTGCCTGATAAAGGGTGATATTCATAGTCATTGTGTGAATGAGTTACATCCATTGTCTCTATCTACAAATGAATGCAGCATAGAGATCATTTATGTTAATGATTGATGGCCAAAATAAGCATAAGCAAATGATCTTATAATAAGATGCAAATGGGAAAAGATGTAATCCAGCATATGATGATAAAACATTTTGTTGTCCATTTGCAATTCCTAGTCAAATTTTTGTGCCATCCACAGATTAGGTGTAAAATGCGGAGTCACGCCTATATTGTATCTACTTTACAATCCGTGAGCTTGCTGTTAGCATAGCAAACCCTGTAAAAATGATTTAAATTGCCCTTAAAAAAATCTAAAAATCTCTCCAGCTGTTACACTACATTTCCATTAATAAATATATCGTCCCAAAAGTGGAAATAGGTGGCAATAGCAGCCATAAAGTTAGATAAAGAACAAGCTCTGCTCCCATTACCAAAGAATTATATTTGCAATCTGCACGCCACTCCCATCACTACTTCAGATATCTGTCTAAAATATTCAACTTCAAAGTAGAGGAAATTATTGCAGAAGTGCTGGCGGGGGGAGGGGGTGGCTGCACAAATGTAAGTGCAATACACTGATTGCTTACAATATATTGACTGGATTATTACAGTGAAGTGTGAGTGGGTGGGGCACTGGATCACAGTACTGGCCCAGGGTGCTTGTTGAAACAGCTATGCTTCTGACTGACCATATTTATGTATAGAAGTATTGCATCTCTTCCCAGATGTTTGCTATGAACATCCAGAACTCTGGACTGTGAATGGTGGTGGTGTTGGGGGGGGGGAGTTGTTCACAGACTCACTATGAGAGTCAGATGAGACCAGTGATTATGGCTAGAAGGTGGGAGGGAGGGAGACTTTAATAGCAATAATGAATTTACTGCCATTATTACAGGCTCACTGAATGTCAAACAATGAACAGTTAATCTTTTCTTTAGTGAGAATGACAGCTCCTCCTGCACTTCTGAGTTCTATCTTATTGGAATAGATTGCACTCTGGCATGCTAACTATGCTGTTTTATTTAACCTTTAAAGAAGGTTTTGTAAGTGCATAACATGCCTTGATTACATAGCTCATTGAATGCTTCTATCTGACTGACCAGCTACATTTACTGCAAGTGCTGTTGTGTATCCTTTAAAAAATATATATGGTCCATACAGAGTTTAAAGGGGAAGTTTAAAAAATATATGGTCCATATAGAGTTTAAAGGGGAAGTTAGAATTTGACAAGTTTTGTTA
Organism: Protopterus annectens; assembly: GCF_019279795.1. Lineage (NCBI taxonomy): Eukaryota > Metazoa > Chordata > Ceratodontiformes > Protopteridae > Protopterus > Protopterus annectens. Next base: position 1,178,959,904 of record NC_056728.1, on the reverse strand, counting down.
TCATGGAGAAGAGTTAGATTCTATAAGACACCATGGATAGAGCTGGGATGCACAACTTTTGAACTGAAATCATACAGCAGTAACCTAGGCCATGCCTGGGTGAAAGCAGTGAAGCTTTATAAGGTAAAAGTGTGACAGATTTGCAATTAATTTTAGCCAGTGGAAAGGGTTTGTCATGAGATTACTAGAGAGGAGGTGTAGGAGTTAGATATGAGCACAAGTACAATCCCTACAGGACTGGCAGAGAGTTACTGATGGACACTGCATTTATCGCTATAAATATGTAAGGTGCTCAGACAGCTATCATGAGTGTAATAAGTAGTAAGTTATGAGAAAATGGGACATGAATGATAAACAGTGAGCAACAAAACATGGTGTGATTACAGTTAATTAAAAAAAGTAAAACACAGAGTATGCTCACAGGCAGGGTACTAATTCCAAAGGCTAAAGCAAGGATACCAAAGAGATGACATGCAATGAATACTAAAATTGGCACATAGCTAGAAGAGGTAGGAGACATTCTGTACAATGTTGTTAATATATTGAAACCTATGAGTAAGAGCTAAGGTTAATTGCCTATTTACACAATCAGCGGGACTGCGTTTATTTTGCATTATCTCATTGGATAACTGTATTACTCATGAAATTAATTAGCACATTGCATAGTTAAAAAGGATTAAACTAAAAAGGAAAATTAGTTGCAGTGGTGATTTGTAGCTCTCACAATGGAGCTGAATGCCTATTTGTGTATGTGTTGTAAAGCAAGGGCAAATGTGGCATAGTGATGAACAAAGACGCACAGCATGTTTGACTAAGTGCCACGGCTCCTATTTCTTTTCTAAGTCAAATGTAGTTAAATTATTAATGTTACATAGTGGCCTCAGGACAAAGCCACGTGCATCCATAATTTTAAAGTGTTTATAGAATAACTTGCAGAGGCACCATTGTGTATCCCTAGGCCACAACTATACAGCAGCAGCTCTGATGAGGGTTTAAGCAGGAAAAATGGCTAGAAATAAAGCATGAAGTTTTTAAATCTATTAGCTGGTACTGTACAGGATTTAAAGAACCACTGTGTTCTGTTTTGAATTAGATGCTCCAAATGATTCCAGCATTTGTATGCAGTTTCACCAGGAAGACTGCCGTCCATGCTATGCCCACTGCTAACATGCAAACTTAGTAGGAAAGTACTCTCTGAATAACACATGCTTACTGTGAGGCAGAAATCAGAAATGAAAGGATCTACTATTTTTCCTCAATGCTACATGGCCAGAGTGATTGAAAACTACCCAGAAGAGCAGCATAAAAGTGACAGTCCAAGCGTGCAAACCATTGGGACGCATATACTGATGGCTGTACAGTCATGGCATATATTCCATAAATGAAAAGCAGAAGAAAGTAATTTTTGCAGGGCAGCCTGCACCAACCATTTGGAGGGTAATGCCCTACTGCTCCTTGCTTACTACTATCTCTCTGAGTTCTCCACAATTCAAAAAATGGTAATCAGAAACAGCCAGAGGAAAAAAAAACCTTATTTCTTCTTTAGGATATTGCTGTCTGACAGAACACAGAAAACAATATATAAACATTGTTCCTTCATGAAATGAGCAACAATATGTGTGCACTTACATGTTGAGCTGTAATCCTTCAATGGCAGTGATATGAGTAACCGGAAATAAAGCAGTAGTATGTAACCTGAAGTACAAGAGACAAGTGTTCTCTTTGATTGAATGCATCATATTATTTCTGGGATCACTTATATTCATTCTTTATGTCAGTTCCTGCCAACTACATTGGCCAGAGCTAACTTTCACATAGAGTTACAGCTCTTTTGTACAGATGCAAATGTCTATATACTATAAAGACAAAACAACAGGTAGGATGTGGTAGGATTAATCACTGGTCCACGATCTCTCACTTGCTTTTAAAAGACAATGAATCCCTGAGTATATTTGATAAATGTACTGCAAGTTTTACTCTGCATGATTTTAATGAAGTATACCTTTTTGTATACCCTCTGGGCTGACAAATATTTCACAGCTGAGTTAATATATATAAGTCTTTGTCTAGGCTTTCTTAAATCACTTATGCTACAACGTATTTTATGAGTTGCTAGTGAATTTCTGCTTACTGGCCTGTTCACTTTTTTAACTTAAGTGCTATTATTTTGCAAACATTAAGAACTGTCTTCCTGATTGCTCTGATCTTTTATTCTGCTAAACACAAATTACGTAACTGTGTAGAAACATATAACTGCACCCTTGACAGTTAGCTGAACATGTCCAAACAGCACAATGTAGAGATGAGCTGACTGATCTGCTAAAACTTTCCAAGGCTCAATAAAATGTTACTATACAGGCATTACAGAGGATAAGTCTCTAGCTCTAGCACTGACTCAGCCATTTGGGTTCCCCTCTGTATAAATTTGTCAATATTCTCTTTTGCATTTGTAGGCAATATTCACTAAATCTAAGGTCTTTTCATCAGCAGTACTAATTGAATGTTCCCTGTTAAGCTCCATGTATATTTGTCTGCTGGTAACATCATTTTAAGAAATCTTCTACAACAAAATGTGTCAGTTCCTGTGTGAATCCATGCTATTATAAAGACATTATAACTTTTAAATATGAAAATTAGCCGCTGACTGAATCTTTATCCAAGGAAAATCTGAAGGTTGGAAGATTTAATATGTTTTTTCTCACACGCTGACATGTGATATGTCACTTCCATCTACGCATGCTAGTAAATGTTTCTGCAGGCAGGCAGATCTGATAATAGATGGGGGTGTTGCTACCAATCATTTATAGATGAGTCCACCACTGTCACACATTGGCTTTTCCTGAACTCTTGTTTAGCATTCTCCGAGGGTATGAGAATAGATAGGCCATTGTACTCTCACCAATGATTTCAATCTTTGGCACATTTCTAAGCAACTTTGCTTCATATCTCCAAAATGGGAGTGAACAATCTGGAACAAGTTACTATTATTTCTAACGAGTATTGCTTTAAAGTCACAAAGTTAAGAGTTTCATCATGATTAATACTTATCTGTAGTTTCAGAAAATAAAAAAAAAATAAGGCAGTGAGTTATACTTCCATTTTAAGAATGATGCTTAAAGGATGCCACATTGATCATGTACTGCATTGAAGGAACTTGTTACACCCCGGAATGCTGTTTTTTAGCATTTTTTAAATACATTCTATCTGCCTATTGGTAGGTCAGACAGATGGTAAATGTAGTATAGCTCACATCTGACAAAGTTTATGATATTCTTCTTTTTAAATGAAGAATTTCCAATGCATAGTTATTTGTCTTGTGTACATTTCTTGCTGTTTTATGTCTTATTCAAGCCCCTTATTCATTTCAGAAACTGTAGAAAACTTTAGGAATTTCATTGGCTTAACACACTCTACTTTATTTTGGCAATAGTGTTCAGTCTGTAATTCTAAACCATCCATGCACAACAGCCTGAGAAAATAATTTAGTTTTACAAAGCAGTATTCACCTAGCTGTTTTACAAAGCATGTTCTGCATTACTGTGTTTATGTAAGTAAATTATATTCTAAGTAATAGCTTGAGGTCTGTCATAGATTTGCAACAGCAGAACTCCTTGATCTGGGCAGAGCATCAATTTCGTATTCCCCAGCTGTCTAAATGAAATCAAGATCATTAAACAAAAGCTTATAAATCAGAGATGGATTGACTGTACCTCTGTTCCTTATGATTTAAAAACATGCCCACTCCTCACACTTTTTATTTTATTTTATTTTAAAGAACGGGCTTACTGTACATCAGTACCCTGATTGGAAAATGAGGGTTCTCCAGCAGGTATTAATATACAAGTGATGCCCGCTGAAAAACGAGTCTGCCACTTCACCACAGCATATCAAGCCTCCATGAGTGGCACTATTTTACATTCGCTAAGCAGCACTTCTAGTGTTTAATGAGTGTAAAATGTAAAAAAAGTAAAGTTACAGGTTTACAGGTTTACAGGTTCATACTAAGCTAACTGCCCTTACAAGCCATTTTAAGCTTAGCCAATTGTCCCTTGTGAGACTCAAACTAAAGTAGGATAAAACAATGTGCGTATGTGTTTATATCTGTGTGTGAGTGTATTTGTGTATGAGTGTGAGAGACATCAGTTGAGCTACTATTTTATACTTGCTAAGCAGCGCTTCTGCTCTTTAGCGAGTGTAAAATAAGCATGTGTGTATGTGTGTGTGTGTGTGTGTGTGTGTGTGTGTGTGTGTGTGTTTGTGCGTGTGCACAAGAGTGTATCTGTGTATGAAAGTAAGGGAGAGATAATTGAAAATAAATGAATCAGAAAAAAGTGTTTATGTGTGTGTATATGTGTTTATGTTGTTGTCTGCGTGTGTGAGTGAATGCGTGAATGAAAGCAGATGAGAGAGAGAAAGAGAGTGTGTGTGTGTGTGTGTGTGTGTGTGTGTGTGTGTGTGTGTGTGTGTGTGTGTGTGTGTGTGTGTGTGTGAGTGACTACTGGAAGCAGCAGCAGTAAAGAGGTTGCATACCTCTGCACCTTTCAGCTGAAGAAATCTGGATAAACCCTAAAAGAAAGGTGGGACAAAGGCTGTCATATAGAGACAGATTTTAATTATTGCTTTTATAAAATTTACAAAGTTGCTTAAGTAAAGAATTTCTGTTAGCATGAATTTTCGGAAGGAAGGAAAAGTCTGAAGCTCAAATGTATGTCATTATTTAATAATTTCAATCTCCAATGACTACCAACCAAATGATTTAGGAGTAAGGGACCAAAAAAAGCAAATACCTGGCTATTTTTTAATTGCTATATTTTAGATGTAAAATGTTTCCTCCAGCACCAATAACATATACTACAGCAAGTTTGAAACATTAGGAGGAGGAAATATTTTATATCAAAAATATACTAAAAAAATAAGAATATAAAATATATATAACTAAGTAAAACACAACAATTTTACAGAGAGTCCATAGGTGCCATAATCCCTGACAGGTTGTGATTTAATGTGTAATCAATGCCCTTCCAGGAGTTTGGAGGTCCTCCGATTGCTGCATCAGACTTCATAACACCCCTGGGCAGGCATTAATTACACATTAACACACACCTGTTGGGCATTATTGCTTGTTTATTTTAGTTTATGAAAATATAAATGTACATGCTCTTTCTGATTCACTTTCCTGATTGCTTTAAATAAAAAATAAAAAAGCAAACATTAATTGAGCGTGTTTTAAATTTGTGTTTAATATTTTTTCAGCAATAGCAGAAAAAAAGTATTAACCAATAATGACAAAGCTATCCATTCTAGAACTTTTCAACCAAAAAAGACCACAAATGTTCATATTTATCAGTTGCAGACACAGCATTAATTGTATATACCTCATGTCTGCAGTAAAAATGGTGACAATAAAGTACTCAATTTTACTTTTCACAAATATGTATTAATAATGCAAAGACATACTACTAGTTTTAAACTTAAGAATGCAGCATGCACAGCCATTTTTATCCACAGAGTGTGTCCATACCCAATAATTATGACCACATTCTTGACTGTGCATTTCAGTTGTCTGGTTTTGTTAAAAAATGAATAACAACAATAAATATGGCCCAAATAAAATATTTTAAGTTTGTTAGTAGCTGTGGTAAAGTATTCCAACTTAATTCACAGAAATGCATACTATTCTTAAAAACGCAGATTAAAGACTGTTTAAAATGAGCAGAAGACAAGAATATGTTCTACTTTCATCCAGAGATAACTCATCCGCCACTATGACCAGTTTCTAACCACTTGACTGTGTACACCTTTTACTGTAATGACAAAATAAATTAAATGTGCATACATAAGATAAATGTCCCCTCTGTTTGCTCACAATTTCAATGGCAGAGAGTTATTCTGAGTTTCATGATGCTGTGGCAACACTTGGCAATATGTCCAAACAGAGAACAGGCATAACATGCCATGATTTATATGCCATCCACCATCCTTTTCTCCATGAGCATCAACCTCTGAGCCACTAACATGGTCAATGATTGTAATAGTATGGTTAGAACCTGTTGTCATTTTTGTTGTTAAAGAAACTATCTTCAGGGGGTGTATACTTTATTATATTTTCAGATTTCACTGTCTGACATTTTCCCATGTTCTGTGTTTAAGTTTTTTATTACATCAGAGCAGTGAGGTTATTGCTTGAGAATTCAACATGAAGTACATTCAGTGTAAATTATATTTAAGATATTCTGCACATTCCTCACTCAGTTCTGCAGCTTTGGGTTCTCCATCTGTTTGTTCTGTGATCTTGACAGGCATGCTAGCTTCAATTTCAGTACATGAGTGTCTTCTCTTTGTCTGAGGAAAATAATTTTCCTTCTGAATGTTTGTTACAGCAGTTTCATTCTCTAGTTTTTGTTCTCTAAATTACTGCAGAGTAAATTATTTAATACTTTTTTTTTTATTAAATATTTAAATTTAATATTTACTGTAGAAGTGTAAACCACATGAAATATAGAATCCCAAACCTAAATTACTGTGTGCACATATATACACCTGAGTAATACCCTCCCTTGACTTACAACATTGGGCTCCTCCTCAGTTCTCCTGCCTACAAAGTTACCAGCCATGTAGATTTAGGGCTGTCAACATGGTGAAGATGCAAATGAGGTCAAAACTCATGAGAATTGCTGAATCCCAAAAAACGTGTAGCCATGTAAGGATGTTCACTTCCTGTTGGCACTTCCACAGTGTTCGTGTTGAATGCATGGCAGCAGTGAATGACAACATCAGGGGTGTGTGTCAGATTATACTTACAGAGGTGTACATGTAGGTCTGTGAAGTGTAAAAGTTCATGCAGGCAGTGCACAATTCCCAAGTTCTATGTTATCGTCTTTATTGTATTTTTAAAATGTATCTTATCTATCTGCATTATGTTGAAATTTATTTTTTAATTTTTGTCCTTGTTTGCATGATGTGGTGCTTAGTGCAACCATAAGAAATGGAGGAATGAATGGTAGGTTTCTCAATGTATGGCATATAACTATCCCTGTGGCAACATGTGTATATCTAGGGCTAGAATATAGAAGGTCCTGGGTTTTATTACAGGGTCTGCAATCTTCAGTCTACTTTTTGAACTACATATTTGTGAGATATAACAGGCATGGATAAAACTAATAAGTTCCCTTGTGTTCACCTTATTTCACCATTGGTGCATGCAGCAACACTTAGGTGTGCATTGTGCACCAATGGGCACTAACAAAGTTCATATATTCAGTAAAGTAGCAAATGTTTTTCATAGCTGCTAATTACAGCACAGGAAGGTTATTTCAGTGTGATGGATCTATTCAACAAGCTGTTAAGCATCCATCTAGCCTACAGTCTGTTTTTTCCTACATACTTCTATCCCATGGGAGTAAACACAAGAATATTCTAGGTCTGAAATAAAATTGTCTCAACTGCTGCATTTGCAAGGTATGTCCTGAACCTAGAATGTATTCTGTATTAATATTATGTCATATCCTTGTATATCTTAACTTGGTGTAGTAATGAAGTAAATAGCGGTGGGTTTGTCCAGAAAGTATCTTAACATGTGACAGCAGACACATTTTTCCCTCATACGTGTCCATTACTCAGGTTTTCTTTCTTATTCCTCTCCTGTTTCCTTGTCCTTTTTACATGATGTGATGCATGTGCAAATAGCATAAGCGGGTAATGGCTGTGTTGATCGGGCTTGCATGAAGTGTGACGGACCACCTATGAAGCAGATGGCCATCATGAAAACCCAACCTGGAGTACAGATGGTATTGACTTCTTGTACGGAGTGCGCAATCTTTGTTTTCCTGCTATGACATTGCAGTTTACAGCAATGAAGTGCAACATATACAGCTGTTTCCTCAACATTCTTGTAGCAACAGGTATAAGTTCTCCATGAATTAGACCAAACCTTAACTCATAAGTAACATACCTCTGAGCTTGTCAGTACCTTTGAGTGCTCAAGAGTGCCTGTATCACTGATTGTTTTTGTTGGTCTCTTATGCTCCTTCCTCCTTCTCAGCATTGTCTCCCTTTGGATATTTCCCTCACCTCCACTCATTTCACTCAGTCCCCTCCCTCTACTTCCCCTTCCTCTCCCTAAGTCTATATCTAGTGGTGTTACCTGTGGTGCCATTTCTTTTTAAATTAACATTCCTGCCCCTCAGTCAATGTTGCAATACTCTGTGTGTGTGCTTGCTGGTAAGTTACAGTGCCTGATTACTTTTGTATGTGCTAAACAGCTTTGTATAATATATTTTGGTCTTACTGCTCTGTTCATTGCTCTGTAATTACACAATTACTGTTGCCAGGCCTCACTGTTTGCTCTGTGCCTGCCTTGCTCCACTGTTGTCGTATCCCCTTCTGTTTTTACTGTGTAGTTACAAATGCAAGCTGATAATTGTTTTTGCCTGAAATTCCCATCCCTGTCGCACTTGCTAAACAGTGTGGAAACTCTCTACCTAATTGTTTTTTGCCTGAAATTCCCATCCCTGTGGTACTTGCTAAACAGTGTGGAAACTCTCTAACTGTGCACAACCTGGTCGGAACGTCCCTAATTAGTTTGCTTTCCTAATGTGTATGAGCGTTTAAATGTGATAACGCACATGCTCCTGTGTGGCAAATGCTTAGTTATCCTATATGTATATATACTATATATCCTATATATGTACTATATCCTTACCCACATCCTCCCAGGTCAGAGCCTGTTCATCTAAGCTCACTCTTAAATGTGTGTGGGTGTTTTATGTGTTTAGTCTCTGTTCCTGTTTAGTATTCAGCATTTCTGCTTTGCTACCTGACCTAACTGATTCCTGCAATACAGTTTAATAGTGTACCATATCTTCAATGGCACGTAATGCTTAGAGCATGTCCAGCAGTGCCTTCCTCTCATATAGTGTATTGTAAACTATCTTTCAGCCCTGCTAAGATACCATACACTCAGAGTGCCCTGGTATTAAAAAACGATTCAGTATGACCACCCCTATTAATATAACAGAAGTGTGTGAAATACAAATAGCCCCAATACAAACATGATCTAAACACAGTGCCACCAATCATGTAATGTGTTGTTCCCCTGAATATTTCTTGCAACTGGTGTGATCAAAGGGAGATTTACAGAATATTTTCTACACTAATGCCTTATGTGTGCAATAATTCTGCTGTGGTCACTTCTGGCTGTAAAAATGCATTAGCTCCTGATGTAATCTGTTATCTGCAAAGTGAATAAGCTGCTGTTGTCAGTTCTTATAGAGGAACTTGTATTTGTATATGTTGACTGTATAGTGAATAAGTACCTGCTGCTGTTAGTTCTCCTAGAGCAACTCATTTTTCTATATGCACCCATTGCCTATTGAACTGCATTTAACTGTGCTACTTCCATCTAATGCTTTTATTTCTCCCTGGAAGTGCTCTCATATTTCCATTCTGAACTGTCTTTCCCCCTTTTTTGTGCTATCAAATGTAACTGGAACTCTCCAGGCTATCCTATTACTGCCACTCCCAGTTCTCCCATGCTTCTATATTAAAGTACTTCTCTCTCTTTTTCAGCTCGCTTGGCTATTTTTCTCTAGGGTTCCCCCCTCTACAGCTCCATTTAGACTGAAGAACATACCTCCCCAAAGAAGAAGTCCAGGGACATTTTGAAAAATAACCCACTCCATCTGCGTGTATGTGTAATACTCTTTTTTAAAGCCTATTTTAAGGTGTTTGTATTACTAACCCACGGCGTGCACACTAGCAGTTCTGCAGCAGTCCCTTTTCTCAACTCTCTCCCCTCCAGCCATTTCACTCCCTGTAATAAGTAGATTCTACATTTTACTTTTCTCAGGAACACCACTAAGTGGTGATATATTCCCAATCATTGTATTAGGTAACTTTCAATACTTTTTCCCTGCTCCCTGCAGCTCTATGGCCTGTTATCCTTTCCCATTGTTTTTCACACAGTTGTCTCACCTGTTCAATTCTCCTTGAATTTGACTAAACCTTAACTCATAAGTAATATACTTCTGAACTTGTCAGTGCCTTTGAGTGTTCAAAAGTGCCTGTATCACTGATTGTTTTTGTTGGTCTCTTCTTCTCCTTCCTCCTTCTCAGCTCTACCAACTCCGTTCCCCCCTTTTGGCTCACTCCCCTACCCTACCCCCAGTTCCCACACACCTCCAGTGCCTCTACACTAATAACCCCAAAACTACAGCCCCTCTAGCATTCAGCCTATCTGGACAATCCCCAGCCACCTCCTCATCCACAACCCCCTCCTGTTTCCACTACCCATTACCCTCCCCTTACCTATTCTTACCTTCCCCCATTCTTACTACCAAGGACCACATACCACTTTGCCTTCTGCTAATTCCTTCTCCCCTTTGCACATCCTCACTGCATACTATAACCTTACACTACCATGCAAATCAAACCTACACATACTCTACCATTAATTTGTCTACCTTTCCCTCCTCTACTGCCTACTTTGTCTTACCAGACTACCTGGCTTTTCTTACTCTCCTCTCTATCATACAACTTCAATACATGCCTTAAAAGAATCTCACCTGTCAACATATATCTCTCCTCACCTCTATTACTATAATGACTCTCTCCTTTTTACTAGAAAGATTCATCCTGATATCTGTAATACAGTCCCAGTTCTTCACAATCTATACCTCTCCAGCTACCCTGCTCTCAAATCCAACTCCAAAGAATCTAAAGACCTTGACTCCCTCCTACTTCAACTAATCTCTGTCCTCCTCTCTGGCAATATACATCGTAATCCTGGACTCTTAGACAACTACGCTTCTAACCCTAAATTGTCTTCCTCACCCTCTCACTATAAATCTCTCCTTTTTGCTACTATTAACACCCAGAGTTTATGCAATAAACTTCGTACCCTTCATGCCTGGTTCTCTCATTACCAACATGGCTAAAACCCCACTTAAAAGATTCCAAAATTACCCCTCCCAACTACAAGATCATAAGAAATGACAGAACTCTAAAGAAAGGTGGCGGAGTATCCCTACTTTTCTCTTCCTCCCTAACACTGACACCCTTTACAAGCCTATACCCCAGTTTGCAACAGCTGAACTAACCCTGGCCCTCCTGAAAATTACAAACTATAAAACCATATGTATAGCTGCTGTTTATATTCCACCAGGAAATAACATCCCCATTCTTGAAGATATCTTCTCTTGGTTCTCATCCAACATAAGCAATGAATCTATACTGCTAGGTGATGTAAATATAAACTGGACTTCTATTCAATCACATACATCACCTCAGAATATAAACCTATACAACTACACCCAAATAATTAACTCTCCTACCAGATTTAATAAACATAACTCCAGTAGTATTCTGGACTGGATATTAGTTTCTCACCTCAACTTCATTTCTGACAATGTCACCCTACCCAACTCCCTGCCTTTGCTTATCGCTCACCATCCTCCCTCCATCTTCACCACAACTACATCACAACTCGTACCCTAAAAAACTTTAATCCTCTAGCTTTCTCTGACTCACTAAAACATATGAATTGGAACGCTGTAAAAATCCTCCCTCTTGACAATGCTGTTACATACTTCAATACTACATTCAATAACCTACTAGATAGCTTTGCTCCCCCCAGAACTAAAAGAATCAAAACCAAATCTACCCATTGGCTAACTAAAGCAACTATTACACTCATGCATCTCTGAGATAAATCTTGGAAACGTTACCATAACACCCTTACTGAGTATGAACAACTCCATAATAAAGTGAAAAAACAAATTGCTTTAGACCGAAAGTCCTACTACTCCAAGCTTCAGAACAATCATAGATCCAACCCCAAAACATTTTGGAATAGTATATCTGCTCTCCTCTCTCCTGGCAAAAAAGACAGTCCCTGCCCTGACCCTAACTCTCCTGATCATATCTTAGCTACCCAGTTCAACTCCTTCTTTATTGATTCAATAACCAAGCTCACCACATCATTCTCCAATAACACTTCTACTCCACCCTCATCCCACACCCTCAACTCTAGTCCCACTGACATCAGCACTACTCATCTCCCTCCCTTTACCATACAACCCTTCTCTCTACACACCATGAAAAAACTTCTACTAAAACTAAAACCATGCTCTCATGCCCCAGACAACCTTCCATCTAACTTTCTCAAGCTAGCTGCTGATAGCATAGCCACATGTACATCACCACACTTATCAACCATTTAATCCAAGAATCCTATGTACCCTTCCTCTGTAAGAAAGCAGTCATCATTCCCCTCCAGAAAGAAGGCAACAATACTGAAATTTCTAACTTCCGCCCTATAACCATCCTGTCCCCTATCTCAAAAGTCCTTGAAAAATGCATACACTTGCAACTCCTTCCCTACCTCCTAGACAATCAACTTCTTTCTCCAACTCAACATGGATTTAAACCTGTACATAGTACTACCACTGCCCTTCTCTCCTTCCTTGACATCATAAACCGTGACCAAGACTCTGGCAACATTGTGTCTTCCCTTCTCCTGGAATTATCAAAGACCTTTGATACTGTTTCTCACAACCTTCTCTTGTCCAAACTCTCTGTTCTCAATCTCTCCCCCTCCTCTATTAACTGGTTTTCCAGTTACCTTTCTAATAGACAGCAAGCTGTTAAGTGGAACAATAATACCTCTTCCTTCGTTCCCACTCCAACAGGAGTTCTACAAGGTTCAGTACTGGGTCCCTTACTTTTTAACATCTTCACTAATAATTTTCATCAGTGTATTCCTAATACCAAACTTGTCCAATATCTGGATGATTCCACCATAATTTGCTATGCTCAATCTCTCCCAAAAGTCATGCAACTAACACAAGATGGCTTCTCTTGCACCAAGTCTTGAATGCTGAAAAGTCACCTTGCTCTCAATGCATCCAAAACCAAAATCATGATCTTTCCCCATCTAAAAACACCTCTATCAATAGGAATTCCTTCTCCATAGTCAGTCAGAATAAGATTCCCATTGAAATAGTCTCCCATACAAACCTTTTAGTTGTTATCATTGATGAACATTTAAAGTTTGACATTCATATACAAACTAGTATTAAGAAAACACACCAAAAGCTTAGAATGCTGTATCATCACAGCCATTATCTCACTCCCTCTTCCAAACATATACTGTCTATTTCCTACCTCATCCCCTCTCTCTAGTATGGAGCCTCTCTCCTCACCAATCCTCAGTCCTTCCTAAAGCCAAAACTGTCATCTTTCTACAATAAAATCTCTAAGTTTGCTACTGGGACCAAATCCTCCTCCCATTACTGTGATGCACTCCACTTCTTGAACTGGCTGGAACTCCCCCACTATCTCTGTTACATTCAACTGTTAACTACTCACAAACTCATTTTCAAACCCTGTAACTGCCCTTCCCTCTCCTCCATACTCACCTTTCATCATCCTGGTAGACTACCCAGGTCAAATAACTTGAACCTCCTTGAAGTGTACAAACCCTTACATGCACCTGGGCAATTTCTCTTGTCTTTCTCCCTCACTCGGCTATGGAATTCACTCCCCCCCCCACATTCGAATCACCCAAAACCACTCCGCCTTCAAGACCATGCTCCATTCTCATCTATCTTCTCACTGGGAATGCTCATGCTCTCACCACACCTGACTCCCTCTATATCATTTGTGCTCCCCCATTCCTTTTTTTTTTCTCCGTTCACAAAACTCAGCCTAGTGACTCCCTTCATTCCATTTCCACTCCCTCTCCATTTTTTTCCTTTCTCATATCTCAGCCTATTCACCTTTCACTGTTCTACTCTCTTGCACTAATTCTTCCTACCTCTCACCTCATGAAACTTTGAGT